>NC_134115.1:92278209-92594978 GCF_040939455.1 Microcebus murinus | reverse complement strand
ACCCCCGTCCCTGTCCAGGGCCACCCCCTCCCACACCCTGTGCCTGTCCAGGGCCACCCCCTCCCACACCCCCGCCCCTGTCCAGGGCCACCCCCTCCCACACCCCCATCCCTGTCCAGGGCCACCCCCTCCCACACCCCCGTCCCTGTCCAGGGCCACCCCCTCCCACACCCCCATCCCTGTCCAGGGCCACCCCCTCCCACACCCCCGTCCCTGTCCAGGGCCACCCCCTCCCACACCCCGCCCCTGTCCAGGGCCACCCCCTCCCACACCCCTGCCCCTGTCCAGGGCCACCCCCTCCCACACCCCCGTCCCTGTCCAGGGCCACCCCCTCCCACACCCCCGTCCCTGTCCAGGGCCACCCCCTCCCACACCCGGTCCCTGTCCAGGGCCACCCCCTCCCACACCCCCGTCCCTGTCCAGGGCCACCCCCTCCCACACCCCGTCCCTGTCCAGGGCCACCCCCTCCCACACCCCCGTCCCTGTCCAGGGCCACCCCCTCACACACCCCGTCCCTGTCCAGGGCCACCCCCTCCCACACCCTTGCCTGTCCAGGGCCACCCCCTCCCACACCCCCGTCCCTGTCCAGGGCCACCCCCTCCCACACCCCGTCCCTGTCCAGGGCCACCCCCTCCCACACCCCCGTCCCTGTCCAGGGCCACCCCCTCCCACACCCCCGTCCCTGTCCAGGACCACCCCCTCCCACACCCTGTGCCTGTCCAGGGCCACCCCCTCCCACACCCCCGTCCCTGTCCAGGGCCACCCCCTCCCACACCCCGTCCCTGTCCAGGGCCACCCCCTCCCACACCCCCGTCCCTGTCCAAGGCCACCCCCTCCCACACCCCCGTCCCTGTCCAGGGCCACCCCCTCCCACACCCTGTGCCTGTCCAGGGCCACCCCCTCCCACACCCCCGTCCCTGTCCAGGGCCACCCCCTCCCACACCCCCGTCCCTGTCCAGGGCCACCCCCTCCCACACCCCCGTCCCTGTCCGGGGCCACCCCCTCCCACACCCGGGGTCTCTGTCCGGGGCCACCCCTCTCTGCACCCCGCCCTGCTCACAAGGCACGGGGCTCACCCAGGAGGTGCACTGTGCCCGTGCAGCCTCTGCTGGGCAGCGGCCCTGGCCCCCAAGGCCTCACCCTCATCCTGGAGCATTTCCCACCAAGCCCCGGGGCTCCTGGCTGTGGTCAGACCACAGGCACATTCTCACGTGTGCACACAAACAACTACTGACACGCACGTGCTTGCACACACCCACTCAGGTGCACGCATGCTGCACGCGCACACAGGCACACAGCTGCACACACAGCTTCAGGCTCCTTGCACGGGGTCTGCAGGAGTCTGGGGCCCGTGGGGTGGGGGATGGGGCAGGGACTTCCAGAGCACGTCTGGCGCAGGCAGCGCCCTGGGGGCGCGTCCCCCAGCCCCTTCCCAGAGCCCCCTCCCCGGCCTCCTCCTGGGTGCCGACCCACCGTTTCTCCCTCCACCCGTCCCCTCTGCCTCCCGCCAGGATGGCGGCCCCAGCCGGGCGCCTGTTGAACGGCGGAGTGGCCCCGCCCACAGCATGGTCCCGCCCATAACCTGGCCCCGCCCACCGCCTGGAGCCGCACCGGGGGACGAATAAACACTCCGCGCGGAGCCCACAGTGTGACCAGCCTGACCGTGGGGTGGGCGAGTCGCGAGAACAAGGCCTCGGCGGCTCCTCCCGGGGTGCCCAGCCGCCCCGGCCCTCCGGCGGCGTCGTGCGGTGCATGCGTGTCTGGGCGACGGCGTGCGAGTGCGCATGTGTGTCCCTGCGCGCCTTCGCGGCCCCTCGCCTGTGCGCTTCGCGGCCCCCGCGCACGGCCGGCCAGAGCGCGCGCTGCGGGACGGGCTGCGGCGGACCCCGGGCGGCCCGGCCTGCCCAGCCGCGAGCGGTTCGCGCAGGGCGCTCAGGCGAGCTTGGCGGAGCAGCCCGGGCCTCAGAATAGGCGGCGGCCCGGTGCAGGGGCCCCTGGCCTGGGACGCGGCGCGGGAGAAGCAGCGCCAGGCCTGGCCCCGCTGGGTGTCAGGAGACTGCTCCGAGACCGCCCCAGGCCCCCATCCCAGCCCCAGCACCCCCGCGCCGTGGCTGCCTGGCCCGCGGAGCAGCGGGTCCTCGGCCCCCCGCAGTCTGTGCCCCCTCCGCCCACACACGCTCCGGGCAGTGGAGCAGGTTGTGGCCCAGGGCAGCCACGGAGCTGGCCCGGCCGTCTCTGGCCTCACTAGAGCAAAGAGGGCCCAGAGAGACCCCCACGGGTGCCTCCCCACGTCCCCGGGTGACGGAGCGTGGTCCCAGGCCTGCTTCCTCCTGCGCAGGACCAAGCAGGTTCCGGAGTGCACAGCTGGGCCGGGACAGCAGACAGGAAGCCCCCCCCTGAAGACCCCGAAAAGATTGGCACCCATGGTGGGTGCAGACGATACCACATGTGCTCTGAGCAAGAACAGCTCAACAGTCGGGAGAGTCCGGCTCCCCCGCACGCTGTGGGGGGGCAGGCGCAGGTTCGCGTCTCCGTCACAGTCCTGGGCTCCACCGCTGGCACCTGCCACAGAGAAGGCTAAACACCTGTGATCGGAATGGTGGGTGGGTGGACAGGTGGATGGATGGATAGATGGATGGACAGATGGGTGGATGGATGGGCGGATGGGTGGATGAACAGATGGACAGGGGGTGAGTGGGTGGACGGATGGACAGGTGGACAGATGGGTGGATGGACGGATGGACAGGGGATGGGTAGGTGGACAGGTGGATGGATGCATGGGTGGACAGAGAGGTGGATGGACAGATGGACAGGGGGTGGGTGGACAGGTGGATGGATGGACGGATGGGTGGACGGACAGGGTGGATGAATGGACAGATCGACGGATGGGTGGACGGACAGGGTGGATGGATAGATGGATGGACAGATGGATGGAGAGGTGGACGGACGAATGGACAGGGGGTGGGTGGGTGGATGAATGGACAGATGGGTGGATGGAGAGGTGGATGGACAGATGGACAGGGGGTGGGTGGACAGGTGGATGGATGGACGGATGGGTGGACGGACAGGGTGGATGAATGGACAGATCGACGGATGGGTGGACGGACAGGGTGGATGGATAGATGGATGGACAGATGGATGGAGAGGTGGACGGACGAATGGACAGGGGGTGGGTGGGTGGATGAATGGACAGATGGGTGGATGGAGAGGTGGATGGACAGATGGACAGGGGGTGGATGGGCAGATGGACAGGGGGTGGGTGGACAAGTGGATGGATGGACAGACAGAGGGTGGATGAATTGACAAATGGACAGATGGGTGGACAGAGAGGTGGATGGACGGATGGACAGGGGGTGGGTGGACAGGTGGATGGATGGACGGATGGACAGGGGGTGGGTGGGTGGACAGGTGGATGGATAGACGGATGGGTGGACGGACAGAGAGGTGGATGGATGGATGGACAGGGGGTGGGTGGACAGAGAGGTGGATGCACAGATGGACAGGGGGTGGGTGGGTGGACAGGTGGATGGATGGACGGATGGGTGGACAGACAGAAGGTCAGATAGGTGGATGAATGGACAGATGGGTGGATGGAGAGGTGGATGGAAAAATGGACAGGGGGTGGGTGGACAGGTGGATGGATGGACGGATGGGTGGACGGACAGAGGGTGGATGGGTGGATGAATGGACAGATGGATGGATGGATGGATGGACAGATGGACGGGGTGGATGGGTGGATGAATGGACAGATGGGCGGATGGGTGGATGGAGAGGTGGACGGACGGATGGACAGGGGCGGGTGGGTGTTGCCCTGTTTCTCTGTGTCCCGGGCGACGCAGGCTCAGGCCAAAGGCAGGGAGGCTGCACGTGGCCCGACTGAGGGACGTTCTGTGCAGTGTGGAGATGAGGAGGTGACTCTGGGGTCTCACTGCGGGCCACACTCTGGGCCGTGGCCTGGCGTCTGCTGGGACTGGCAGTGGCAATGGCTGTATCTCGGCAGAAGGGGCTTCTCCGCTCTGGCCTCACCTTGCCCCTTCGCCCTCCCCCTGCTGGCCCGGGGCGTCCCCACAGGCGGAGCTCACCCCGCAGAGCCAGCTGCTAAGTCCTGGCCAGCCGGGGCCGAGCCGAGCCTGCCCCCAGTGCCTGGCAGAGGCAGGGCTGGCACCGGGAAGGGAGTAGTGGCCTGGGGAGGCTCAGCTGGACCGGGGGCCCCATCCTGCTCCTGGCAATGTGACCAGGACTTCCCAGGCCACCTTCCCCCTCTGAACCCTGTGTGGCCTTGCTGGGGCATCTCCATCAGTCCCTCTGCACTGAAGACAGGGAAACTGAGGTTTGGGAAGGCTGGCTGGCCATCTCCCCTCCCCACAGCGCTGGCCTGTGGTTCATCCTCACCCTTGGACAGGGAACCCCAGCACCAGCTGTGAGATCACGACCTGCATGTGCACCCACCCGGCTGGCTCCTTAGGTACAAGCATAAGCCCCGCATGGTATTGGGGCCACAGGGCTGGGCTGTCCCCCCCGAGGGGCTCTCTGTGAATCCCAGTAGAGGACCCCCTGCACCAGCCAATGCTCTGGGGCCAGCACCTGCCTCCTGGCTGGGGAGACACGAGATGCTGACTCTTGGCTCCCGGGGGAGGGTGGAATTCAGGCCAGGCTGGATCCAGGGCCCTGGCGGCCCTCTGGTTGTCCAGCCTGGGCAGGAGCAGCCGTGCACTCCCATGGGCCCACTTGGCCCCCAAAGGGGCTGCAGGCGTGTCTTCCTCAGCAGTTCTCAGTCCAGGGCAGAGGCCGTGTGCCCCGAGCAGGGAGCGGGTGGCCCCTCCAGGCAGCGCTCTCTGTCTCGACTGCAGTTCGCTCGGCCTCCCCTCAACCCCTCTTTCCCGGGGTGAAACGCTCTCTCAGCCACGAGCCCTGGGGCCTGCCCCGGTGGCAGCCCCGGTTTTAATCTCCTCTCTCCTCAGCCTGGTCCGAGGGGCTGTGACATCTTGCCTGAGCAGCCCTGCCCTGGGGGAGGGCCGAGACCAGGCAGGGCCAGAGAGGGCAGCCCCTGCCTGCCGTCTGCGTGCTGGCGTCCAGCCGGCCTGGCCCCTGCCCCTGCCTGAGCGCCGGCCGGCCCTCCCCCCTCCCACGGAGCAGGGCAGCGGATGGGGCGTAGGGGGGCTCCGGTGGGCGGGGGGCTGGCCCAGGAGGCCTCTCGCCTCTCTGCCACAGCCCCGCCCCCGGCTCGAGGGCCCCGGACAGCTGGCCGTGGTCTGTGACGTGTCCCCACTCAGCATGACCCAGCACTCACCAAAGCCACTTGGAGCCCATGGCTGTGAGGGTGACAACGGACAGGCCCCCGAGGGCTTATGCTGGGCACAATGGGGTCGCCCCACTGGCCTCCAGCCAGAGAGGCCATTTCCCAAACCCGTGTCCCCCAGCACCCCTGGACTGACCACGGTGCTGCAGGCACTGCGGCTGTGCCCACTTGTGCTCTGGGCGGCGCCATGTGGACCGGAGGGGGGGGGGACACTGGGCTGGGCCGGGCGGGGGCAGGCAGCACTGCCAGCCAGGGGAGCAGAGACACTCCCCCCCAGAGGATGGACAGAGGGGCTCACTTAAGCACAGTCCCTGGGGAAGGGGCTGCCTGCCCGGCAGGGCGGGTGTCTGGATTCAGGCCAGGGGACCGTGTGTGGTCAGCACAGCCGGCACCAGCCTCGTGTTGCCACAGCTGCCCTGCCTGCAGCGTTTCTCTGGACACCAGCCTGAGCACGGCCTGTCCCTTGAAGAGCGTGAGGCCACACGCCCCGGGGCCACCAAGGAGGCCCGTGCATCTGGCCGGCCGTGCTGGCCCTGGGACCCCCCGCAGCCCGTGTGGCAGTGGCACCAACACAGCACCCTTGTGGGTGGGGTCCCCTTGCCCTCACGGCATCCCAGAGCTGACGCTGAGCCCCCCGAACCCCCAGTCCCAGAGGCCAAGGGAGAGCGGGTCCGGGCAGTGCTGCCGGGCTGGACACGCTGTCCCGTGCTGTTCCCAGGACGGGACAGTGGACACAAGAAAGCCCCTGTGCCCTTTGCTAACCAGCAAACCCAGGCCACAGCCATGGGGGGGGGGGTCCAGCCGAGCCCGGACACAGGCTGCACGGGGTCCCGGTCCCTACGGCAGCCACGCCTGAGCATGCCGGGCACAGAGATGCCTGGAGACCACCTGCAAGTGGCACCTGCTTCGGTCCGGACTGTCTCCCTCAACCAAGCCGCCCCTGCAGCTGGGGAGGGTGGCCGTCACACGGCAGGCGGGGACAGACGTGGGGGAGGGCCACAGGTGGGGGGGGCACTAAGTCTGGGCATCTGAGAGCTGGTGCGGCAGATGCACTTTTCTTTTTTTTTTTTTTTTAGACAGAGTCTCACTTTATTGCCCAGGCTAGAGTGAGTGCCGTGGCGTCAGTCTAGCTCACAGCAACCTCAAACTCCTGGCTCAAGCAATCCTCCTGCCTCAGCCTCCCGAGTAGCTGGGACTACAGGCATTCGCCACCATGCCTGGCTAATTTTTTGTATATATATATATTATATTAGTTGGCCAATTAATTTCTTTGTATTTATAGTAGAGACGGGGTCTCGCTCTTGCTCAGGCTGGTTTCGAACTCCTGACCTCGAGCAATCCGCCCGCCTCGGCTCCCAGAGTGCTAGGATTACAGGCGTGAGCCACCGCGCCCGGCCTCTTTTTTTTTTTTTTTTGAGACAGAGTCTCACTCTGTTGCCCAGGCTAGAGTGAGTGCTGTGGCGTCAGCCTAGGTCACAGCAACCTCAAACTCCTGGGCTCAAGCCATCCTCCTGCCTCAGCCTCCCGAGTAGCTGGAACTACAGGCATGCGCCACCATGCCCGGCTAATTTTTTCTATGTATTTTTAGTTGGCCAATTAATTTCTCTCTATTTATAGTAGAGACGGGGTCTCGTTCTTGCTCAGGCTGGCCTCGAACTCCTGACCTTGAGTGATCCCCCCCAGCCTTGGCCTCCCAGAGTGCTAGGATTACAGAGGTGAGCCACCGCACCCGGCCTGATGACAATGTTCTTAAAGGGATCGTTGGTCATGGTCGCACATCTCCGTAAATGTACTAACGCTCAATGAACGCACGTTTTAAAATCATGACTTTTCTTGCTAATTCCCTCAAGTAAAGAAAAAAAAAATCATGACTTTTATAAATTTTATCTCAATTAAATACAAGGTGGGGCAAGTCCCAGGAGTCCCGGTGCAGCCGTGCCCCTAATACGTGCCTTGTCCCCCTGGGCTGTGGGCAGTGGGCACCTACCGGGGCCGCATTCCTGACCGGTTGACCCGGGAATGCAGCCCTGGCCCGGGGCAAGCGAGAAGAGGGTCCCCACCTCTGACACAGGCATCCAAGGCTGAAGGAGTCACATCAGGACAGTCCTCAGCCGCCAGCAGGGCCAGCAGGGCCAGCAGGGCCCCCAGTGCTGGCTGGACCCCAGCCCCAGTCTGGGACAAGGTGGGAGCCCCTCACCTTGAGGGTGCCAGGGTGCAACCTGGTGAGAAACTGTCACGAGCAGCCTGGGGGAGGAGGTGGCCCAGGATGGGGACTGGGGTGGGCAGAGACAGTGGGTCTGTGAGGTCCAGTCCTGGACCGGGAGGGGAGCTGGGCCCCTCTGGATGCTCGTTTCTAGAGACAGGGTCCTCTTGGGCCCAGAGCAGTTCCCAGGAGGATCCTGGGCCTTCACCCCAGAGCACCAGACCTGGAAACTGAGGCAGAGGTCAAGGGAAGACCCACCACGGCCACCCAGCTGCCCGAGCCGCTCCACGGGCCAGGAGAACCCTGCCCGGGCTGACCATCCTCTCTGGGCCCCACGCCGGCCGGCTCCGGTCGGAGCATCTGAGGCGGCAGCCTGGGGCGGGGACCCAGCTGTGCCTGGCCCCACTCACGTGGGAAAACAGACACCAAAGGCCGTGGTCTGCGGGATCCATCTGCAAAGCTCAGGAAGCAGCCACCCTCCTCTGCAGGGAGAGGAGCGGGGGGAGGAGGCAGCTGACCGAGGTGGGAGGGAGTGGGGCAGACCCTGGGGCTCGGAGCCAGCCACTCCCACCATTTATTCCTCCTCATGTCACCGGCCTCGCCAGAGCTCATGTTTTTATTTATTTATTTAGCCAGAGTCTCGCTTTGTTGCCCAGGCTAGAGTGAGTGCCGTGGCGTCAGCCTAGCTCACGGCAACCTCAAACCCCTGGGCTCAAGCAATCCTCCTGCCTCAGCCTCCCAGGTAGCTGGGACTACAGGCATGCACCACCACTCCCGGCTAATTTTTTTGTATATATATTTTAGTTGGTCAATAATTTCTTTCTATTTTTAGTAGAGACGGGGTCTTGCTCAGGCTGGTCTCGAACTCCTGAGCTCAAACGATCCTCCTGCCTAGGCCTCCCAGAGTGCTAGGGTTACAGACGTGAGCCACCGCGCCCGGCCAGAGCTCACGTTTCAGAAATGAGGACGGAATGAGGATTGTCTCCGATAAATGAAACCTGAAGAAACTCGTGGCCAACAGACTTTGCAATGAAATCGCTCTGGAGGGAGCTAAAAGACATAACAAAAATAGAATAAAAGAGGCTATAAATGGGCCAGGCGCGGGGGTTCAAGCCTGGCTTACGTAATCCTAGCACTTTGGGAGGCCGAGGAGGGAGGAATGCTCAAGATCAGTAGTTCAAGACCAGCCCGAGCAAGAGCAAGACCCCGTCTTTACCAAAAATAGAAATAAATTAATTGGCCAACTAAAAATATATAGAAAAAATTAGCCGGGCACGGTGGCGCATGCCTGTAGTCCCAGCTACTTGGGAGGCTGAGGCAGGAGGATCGCTTGAGCCCCGTAGTTTGAGGTTGCTGTGAGCTAGGCTGACGCCATGGCACTCTAGCCCGGGAGACAGAGTGAGTCTGTGTCTTAAAAAAGCAACAACAAAAAGAAACGACTTAATCCAAAAGGGGGCAGAAAAGAGGGGACAGGGAGCAGCAAGGGGTGGACAGACACTGGGCACATTTCCACCAGGGTGCCTCTCAGGATTGGGGGGGGGACAGCCCCATGTCCGTGTTCGTAGAACACGAGGACACGCACACGTCTGTCACACAGAGCCCTCCCGCCGCCCCATCTTCTACTCCCCAGCAGAGCGTGGCCGGCCCTGCTCCTGGGCCCGGAGCCGAGGGCCCCGCAGGGCGGCGGATCAGTGTCTTCTCCCTGGCACAGCCCTCCCGGTCACCATCTGGGCCTGCTGGGCCGGAACCAGCCACCCGCGGGTTTGCAGAGCTGACACCGCTTGTTTGGAGGAGGAGGAGGAGGAGGAGGAGGGGGAAGGGGGGAGGGGGAGGGGAGGAGGGGGAACAGCTGGGCCGGGCGTGGGGGGGTGGCATGGGGGCCGAGAGGCCAGCCCGGGAGCCTGACCATGGTGCAGAGCCCACTGCAGACCCTTCTCAGACCCCGTCCCTGCCACCTGCCCCCAGGTCCTCAAGGCCCCGGGGCTGCCCCTCTCCGTGGGATGCTCCAGCCCCCGGGGCAGCTCTTCTCCCAGTAGCCCCCCCCAGGGGAAACCAGGGCCTCCACCCCCAAAACCGGATGTCGTCCCATCCACAGGCAGAACCACGCGTGCCCTGGGCCCTGGTCCAGGTGTGACAAGTAGGGCAGAGAGTCCCTCTGTGCACTGGGGGCTGGGGAGGGACAGAAGGACCCTCTTCCCAGGGTTCCCGTCTGGGACCCCTCGGCTGGGAACAGGGGTGCTGGAAGCTTCGTCCCCAGATTTGTAGGTAGACGGGAGGTGGGGCTTTCAGGGGGCGCTTAGGCCCAGAGGGGTCAGGGCACGGGGCCTTTGCTTTTTTTTTTTTTTGAGACAGAGTCTAGCTGTGTTGCCCAGTCTAGAGTGCCATGGCGTCAGCCTAGCTCACAGCAACCTCCAACTCCTGGGCTCAAGCGATCCTTCTGCCTTAGCCTCCCGAGTAGCTGGGACTACAGGTGTGCACCACCATGCCCGGCTAATTTTTTCTATATATATTAGTTGGCCAATTAATTTCTTTCTATTTTTAGTAGAGACAAGGTCTCGCTCATGCTCATGCTGGTCTCAAACTCCTGACCTTGAGCGATCTGCCCGCCTTGGCCTCCCAGAGAGCTAGGATTACAGGCACGAGACACCGCGCCCGGCCGGCCAGCACAGGGCCTTGGCTCTGCAAGGAGCAGCAAGTGACGACTCCCACGGACCCTCGACCTTGGACTTCCTGGCCTCCAGGCTGTGAGAAACACATTTCTTTTCTCTGCATATCACCAGTCTTGGGTATTCTGTTGCAGAGCAGGAGGTGGCTACAGCTGTGGGCCCCACGGAGGAGCCCCGAGGAGGGGGCCGTGGCTCAGACTGAGCTGGCCAGACCTGCTGGTACAGTGGCTGGTGAGGTGACCCCCCTCCCGGCCGCTACCTCGATGGGACCCTCTGAGCAGGCGGGGCCTCCCCATGCCCCAGGCCCACACAGTCCTCAGGCCCCTCCTTGGTTGTGGGGGGTCGCAGCCCTGCTGCACGAGGCTCAGAGCTGGGGGTGCGCAGTGGCCAGGACGGCAGCGTGGCCAGAGCCGACCCCGGCAGCTCCACCCACCTGGTGGGCCTTTTGAGGGGAGCAGGAAGGGACACCCCACCCCGGGCACCAGCACAGGCTCCGCCAGACATCCGGCCACCCCGCCCCAGCCCTCCCACTGGGCGCCATGCCCTCCACAGCAGCTGCCCAGCCTGTGGCTCCAGGGCAGTCCCCCCCCCCCAGGGCAGGTGCACCCAGGGCCGACACAAGGACCAGGGTGGGGGCAGGGACCCCAGGCTGGCATCCCGGGACCTCTTGGTGTCCTGGCAAACTGTAAATGGGGGTGGGCTGAGGCCGTGGGGGTTCCGAGCAGGAGGGTCTGTGGCTCAGCCACATGGGTGAGGAAGCTGGGGTTGCCCAGGCTCGGTTGAAACGTGGTCTCCATGTCCATGTGCACACGCACACTCATACACACATATGCACACAGGCGCACACACAGGCACACATGTGCACACATGCACACACAGGCGCACACGCATGTACACAAAGGCACACACATGCACACAGGCACACACGTGTGCACACAGGCACACACGTGCACACATAGACACACAGGCACACATGTGCACATATGCACACACACAGGCACACACATGCACGCAGGCACACACGTGTACACACAGGCACACACGTGCACACACACAGGGCCTTTGTTCTGTGACACGCTGTCTCTCTTGTTTCTTCCGAGAGCTCCCCTGAGGGGAGCATCTGCGAGGAATGCTGGCGGAAAGCTATTTTGTTTTGCAGGAAACTGTCTCATGTCTTCGGTTCGTGCGGATTAACTGGGTCAGGAGTTTCCAGCCCAGCAGCAACTGTGCCCTGTGGTGATTGGGGCCGGCTCCATCCCCATCAGAGGGCTCTGCCCCAGGAGGGTGTCTAACGAGTGTCCCCCAAGGCGGACAGAGCCAACAGGCTGCCCACCCTCCCCCGCCCCGAGCTCAGGAAGCCAAGCCCCAGACACGGGGACGAGAAATGCCCAGCCTGCGACAGAGGTCACCAGAGGACAGGGGTCAGGGGACCCTGGCTCTAGCGTGACAAGGCACAAGCTGAGCAAGGAGCTGGCACGAGCCACCCTGCCACGGGTCTGAGTCCTTGAGGGATGAGAGGAGCCTAGACAGGACAATGTCACTGTCCCACTGTGGGGCTACGCTGGCCCCTGGGCCCCGGGCATCGGGCAGAGATGTGGCCTTGGCCAGAAGCCACCACCTCAGGCCCAAGTCACCAAGTGATGCCTGGTCCCAGGTGGCCTCAGACCTCACGCTCAGCGGGTAGGACTGACTGGCCTGGGGTCCCCCATACCCCTCTTCCTGCACCCCTGTGACAGTGGTTTTCGCAGCCTACCCGCCATGTGCCCGGGCAGAGCAGGGGTGGGGGTTGAGTGCTGGGGGGGCCCCAGGGGCTGCAACTGCCCCCACCCCGGCCAGCGGCTCCTGGGAGGCCCCCTCCTCCCAGAACCTTCCGGGGACAGCCTCGGGCAGGCCGGATCTCTGCCAGGCCACCTGTGCCTCCCTGAGAGCAGGACTCGGTCCCCGACTAGCCCAGGCTTGAGGAGGGCTCGAGGGTCCAGGGGTGACGATGACAGCTCACTTGGGCGGCCACGGCCTGGTCCACTCGTGGCCTGTGTCTGAGCTGGAGGGCAGGGACTGAGGGCCAGGGTGGTCTGGGCTGCCATGGACTCATCATTCGTGTCCCCCAGGCCCCTGTGCTGAGGCCCCAGCCCCCGGGGACGGCACTGGCAGGTGGGGCTTTGGGAGGTGATCAGGGTTAGAGGTCACGGGGGGGGGGGCTGTGCCTGTGGAAGACAGATGCTTGAGCCCCCCTGGGGAGGACACAGCGGGAAGGTGTGGCCTGCAAGCCGGGCAGGGCCCTCCCCGGAACCCAAGGCTGTGCCCGGACCCTGGGCTTCCACCTCCAGGACTGTGAGAAGCAAAAGCGTCCGTGCTGGAGTCCCGGGTCTGCAGACCCCCGGCCACAGCCCTTCCCTCCTCACCCCAGGGCCGCGCCCCATCCCTGGCAGACGGCCCGTTTCTGGGGGAGGGAGTTCCGTGGAAGCAGGAAACCCCCTCCAGGTGGGGTCAGGGGCCGCTTCATCCTTCAACAGGTCCCTGCCTGGGGCAGAGCTGAGCCCTGACACCCCCAAACCCTGGGTTCAGGGTTCAGCCCCCAAACCCTGAACCCAGAAACTCACACACACACGCACACCCAGACCCCGAGAACCGGGCTGCAGAGGGCAGTGGTACGGCCAAGGCCAAGGTCTCTCTGCAACATCCCCGCCTGGGTCAGCAGGACCCCCAGGGCCACCCCCTCCCCAGGGGACCCTTTTCCAGGACTGGGGAGGTGGGAAGTACCAGCACCCCCCCCAGCAGTGGTGTTGGTGCAGGGGTGGGGCCGCACTCAGGCAGGAGGAGGTGGGGGGCTTGTAGTCGGTGGCCCTGGCTGGCCTGGACCTGCGGGCAGAGCCGGGCACAGATACTCCACGCCCCCCACCCCCAGGAGCGCGCCCGCCACACGGCCCGCCTGCCCTGGCGCCAGCGAGCAGCTCTCTCAAGTGCTGGCCCCAGACCGGGCCGGGGCCGGTGCCAGGGCGACCAACCATGCTGGGCACACGCTGGCCCCTGGAGCAGGTGCCTGGCCTCATCCCGCCCAGACCCGGGGCCGAGCCCACAGTGTCCCCGTCCCCAGCCCAGCGTGGGTGCAGACAGCTCTCGAGGCAGACAGCGTCTCCCGGGCGCCCACCCCACCCCTGCACGCCCTCCTCGGGTGGGGGGGGCCAGGGGGAAGCCCACTCCCTGACTCAGCCCCGCCCCCACCCTGCCCCTGCACCCAGGAGGGTTTGGAGAGAGACAGGCTGCTCATTGGGGCAGGCTGTGTGTGTGTGTGTGTGTGTGTGTGTGTGTGTGAGGCTGGGGACCTCGCTGATGGCACCCCTCACCCACCCCTCCTCCGCCCACCTGCCAGGCCGCTGCAGCCCAGCATGGAGCCCCTGTGGCCCCTGTGGCCGGGCCTCACCCTGCTGGGGACAGTGTGGGCCCAGCACCCGGGCCCGGGAGGCTCTGGGGGCTTCAGCCACCCCTGGGCCCCAACTTGCCTTTGTGCAAGATCCACCTCCAGCCAGCCAAGGGAAGGAGGCATGAGTGGGGAGCAGACCCCCCCCCTGCAGGAGCCACAGCAGCTCCTGGGGCCCCCGGAGCCTTACCAAGTGGGAGCAGCCACTCCCTGTGCACTCGTGGGGGACCGGTGCTCCGGTGGGGTCATCCGTCCCCACCAGGTCAGGGTGGGCTTAGGCTCCTGCCAGCCGATGCGGGGTTCTGGCCCAAGGCTGCCCATGGCGGGCAGGTGGGAGGGGGCTCTGGCCCTGTCACCACCAGCCCCTGCAGCTCCGGGGCACGTGGTTTGTCCCTGGACTGGCAGTAACTCGCCTTCAGGAAGGGGGACAGGGCCCACTTCTGGATGTTGCTGACAACCTTCAAGTGCAAGGATCACCCCCAGATTGCAGTCTTGTCTCCCCACTCAGGTGAGGCCGGGTACCCAGGGCAGACCCTGGAGGGGAGGGGACCCCTCAGTGGATCTGGGGGCATCCCCAAGCCCCTGGGGGCACCAGGAGCTTGTCCTGAGGCCTGGGGGTTTTGGGGAGCCAGGGCAGAGGAGAGGCCAGGTGACCTGGGCACCCCAGCTGGGACACCCCAGCTCTGAGCACCCAGGAGGACCTTCGTGGGCTTGTGCTGCCGTGGGAGGCGTGGGGAGCAGGACCCTTCCAGGACTCCAAAGCGCAATCCTCCTGAGCTCACGCCACCTGCTCCTCCCACAGAGGCCCACCCTGCAAACACTGGGCCAGGACCCCTGTCCCCCAGGGGCAGCTGGGCCAGGACCCCTGTCCTCCCAGGGGCAGCTGGGCCAGGACCCCCTTGGACACCGAGGGCCTAGAGCTGCCCACAGGTCAAAGGACACTCAGGGAAGGTCTGGGTGTGGTGCCCAGAGGTGGTGTGATTGGCAGCCCACTCCCCACTGCAGGGTCCTGACCCCTCCCTGCTGCCCCCGGAGCGGGGGTTGGAAGGTCAGGAGATGGAGGTGTGAGTGCTCCACCTGAGTGCTCCTTGGTGCTCCAAAGGGAGGCCAAGGGTCCCGAGGAGAGTTCTAGAGCTCCCCTGCTTGGCGAGGGCCACGGACAACAGGCCTCAGGCTGGACACAGTGGGGGGGGTCCCCTGCAGGGAGCCCCCTGGCCAGGGCTGAGCACACTTTCCAGGCTCACCCCACTTCTTGGCACAGGGCGAAGGTAGGAGCTAGAGAAATTTGTCAAGTTTTCCCGGACCCTGGGCACGACCCCAGACCACACTGTCTTCCTGCCCAAAACCAGTACTGGCGGGGTTGGGGAGGGGGGCAGTGGGGACCTCACTGGTGGGCAGGCTGTGGGCCCAGAGCCCCCGGGGGCCGAGGCAGGGGGCCCAGGCCAAAGTGTCCGTGGGGATGGGGCGCTCTGGGGACAGACACCAAATGTCAGACACCTGACCCTGGCTGCTGGGAGGACTGGGGAGGGTCCCAGGCAGGACCTGGGGGTCACCGGAGGCCCCCGGAGTGAGCAGCAGAGGGTGCTGGGGACAGGGCGGGGGGGAGGGGGGCGACAGTGCAGGCTAGGCCCAGAGGGGGGGCTGCGGGAGGAGCAGCCGGGCTGCCTTGTTCTGAGCCGCAGGCCAGGGAGGGCTGGCGGCTGGGAGGGGCCAGGCCCCATTAGGGACCCGGAAGCCGGGGCACGAGGACCCTGCCTCCGGGGACAGTGGAGCAGTTTGCACTGTGGGAAAGAACAAGCACAAACTCGGAACTGGTCCGGCCTTGGAGGGGCTGCTGCAGGGAGGGCCCTGCCCTGGGCCACATTCCCACCGACCAGGATCTGGTGTGGGGGCGCCACGGGGCACATGCGCCCAAACGCCCCTTCCCGCCCAGCCGAGGGCCTCTATGTCCTGGGCCACCTCCTCCCCTCCCCGGGGTCCCTGTCCTGGCCCACCTCCTCCCCTCCCCGGGGTCCCTGTCCTGGGCCACCTCCTCCTCCCCTCCCCGGGGTCCCTGTCCTGGGCCACCTCCTCCCATCTGCAGCTATTGAACCAGCCCTGGGTGCAGGGCAGGGGCCTTGAGGGTCAGAGTTCGTGCAAACATGCCCTCGGGCCCTGGCCCCTCTGACCAGCTCTCTGTCCTCACAGACGAGTGTGTCCTGGAGGCCTGAGTGAGCGTGATATGACTGCTGGACCCACTGAGGCAGGAGGCAGCTTCCCCGGCCCTCCCTTCACCCCCTCGGTCCATGCCCAGCACCCCAGCTCCTCCCCCCGCCCCCCTGCTGGGGTCTGTCTCTCCCGGCCTTCTGGCTCCGGCCCTCCCCGCCGCTCTGCCCGGGTCTTCCTCCCTCCTGTGTGTGCGGAGATGCCCGGCCTGGCCTCAGCACCCCGCCCCGCCCCGGGGGAGTCTCAGCCACGGCTGTCCCCACCCCCCTTCAGAAATAAACGCTTGGTGCCAGGAGGAGCCGGGTCTGACCGTCCTTGACCACCGATGGCCTGTGGTGGGCAGGGGCTGCTGGCCGGGCCAGCGGGTGGCTCCCACCCCTCCCCAGCCCAGGACATTTGTCCTCCTTTAACCTTCTGGCGCCCTCCTCCCCGCCCAGCTGGGTGCTCTCCTGGGCTCTCAAAGTGAGCAGAGCCAGACCTGCCCTCGAACACACCTGCCTCACGGGGCGTCCAGCAGAATCTGGTCTCGGGGCTGGGAAGCAGGAGCACGGGGTGTCCAACACGCCCTGCACGGGGCCGGGGCCGCCTGCCCCCTTGGAGCTGTGGCTCCGTCTCCCTGGGGGTCACCTCAAGCCCCAGAGTGAGGTTTGAGGGCGAGCTGGGGCAAGAACCAGGCCCCTGGGCCCGGGCCCCACGGGCTGCCCTGTTTCCCCCAGGACCGGCCTGGCCTGAGTTGGCCGTGGAGGTAGGAAAACTGCTTCCAGCATCAGGAGTTTCTGTCCTGGGCCCCGTAGATCAAGCCCCTCTCTCTGAACACTCCTTCCGGCTTCTGGTCTTTGTGTGGGGACAGGGGGGTGCCCGGCCTGCCCCTGCGGTGACCCAGGCCGGCCCATCTGTGGGTGCCTCCTGGGACATTGTCCTGTAGGCCCCTCCCAGGCTTGGCCCCCGCCCAGCTCCCGCCAGCCCAGACCATCCGTGGCCGGGCTGGACGCTTCCAGAAGCAAAGCCGAGCCTCAGAGGTCCGCGGCACTGTCCGCACCGTGACCCCCGCACCCAGCATCCCCGCGGCTGTGGCTGTGGGGTTAGGGTCAGGCCGTGCCCTCCCTGCAGCCCTGCCGGCTTTGGGAAGCAGCAGCCCCCACAGGGCCTGCCCGATCCCGTCCTAAGGCAGGATGGCTGCAGGGACCCCCACACACACCCTGTGCCCCCAGCCCTGAGCTCTGCCCCCGAGGCCTGGCCGTGACTGTTCTGGGACCCCCAGGGGTCTGGCGGGTGATGTGCAGACAGGGACAGGGACAGGCAGGCTGGGCACAGAGTGGCCCCATGGTGGGGGCGGAAACTGCTCGGGCCTCGTCAAATTCCAGAACAGCTCGCCTTGTACGGGCCCAGGGAGGATATCTTGCCCCTAAAGGAGCCCTGGGCTGGCTGCCGACCGGGAACACTCCCGCTCTGCCCCGACTGCAGAGTCCGGAATATTTTACCTAGAAGCTTCTCCATGACCCAGGGCCCTGTCCCTCCCCTGCTCAGAATCCGCAGGGAAGCGTCTTGTGGGGTGGGGCTGTGAGGTCTGGACACCTCTGGAGGGCGGCCAGGCGGGGCCCGAGACGGGGGTCCATGGGGTGCCCCTGCTGATCCTCGACTCCCTCCAAGCCCCCCAGGCCCGCCACTCAGAGCCCCGGCTGGGGAGCCGATGCCCAGGCAGCCTGTGGGTTGGGGGGGGGTCCCTGTGAGCCCATCCCAGGCCGGCAGACACTCAGGAGCAGGTCCCACCAGGCGGTGGGACAGCCTCGGCCCCCGAGGGGCTGGGACCCACCCCTGCCCCTGAGGAGGCTGGCCGGGTGCCCGGAGGAAGCGGCTTCTCTCCAGGATAAGGCTGGGATCCGGTCCGGGCGCCCAGGCCTGGCTATCAGGCTTGCCCCTGACCTGCCTGGACTGGAGGTGGCGGATGGCCCCCTGGCCTCCCAAGGACAAGGCCAAGCGCTTGCATTTCCTGTGACCCAAAGCAACTGTGGCCCAGAGCGGCTGCCTTCCTGCCCAGCCCACCTCCCACCCCACCCCACCTCCCTGCGGATGTGCCGCGCCCTCCACGCCCAGGCCCCAGCTGGGTCCTGCCTGGCAGCCGAGTGGCCACATCTGTGGCTCACATGCCCCCTTGGGGTCTGTCCTGCTGGGCCCACGGAGGCCTGGGCAGGGCTGTGTGAGGGCTGCGGGGGGGGGGGTGGTGATCTAAGGCAGGGGGAGGATGGGGACCCGGGTCGGCCTCTCCCGTCCTCCTGCACCCAGCCCTGCCCTGCTGGAACATGCACTCCCAGCCACCCGCCCTCCTGTCCTGAGAACCAGGAGCCGCGCGGGGGCTGCAGCAGGAGGAGTCTCTGCCTGCCGGGTGGCCTCCCTGCCCCGGTGCCCAGCAGACACCCGCCCCACTCCCGGCCAAGGCCAGAGCGGGCACCCTTGTGCAGCTTGGAGCTGCGGACCACACACGGCCAAGCTCAGAGCCCAGGCACAGGCACGAGAGTGTGCACAGGGGCCCTGTCCCTGCCCAGGGTGCGGGAGGCTCTGGAATGTCGCCCCTGCCCCTACGCCCAGGCCTCTGGGCCTCCATCTCGCACAACCCCAGCCTGTTTCAGCAGGAGCCGGCAGCTGCCAGAACCTTCCCAGACTCGGGGAAGGATGAATTCCCCGGCCTCAGTGGACACAGATGTGCCCCAGAGTCAAGGCTTTTGGGGGCCCCTCGCTCTTGGGGACCCCTCATTCTTGGGGGCCCCTTGCTCTCAGGGGTCCCTCATTCTTGTGGGGTCCTCATTCTTGAGGGGGTTTCCTTCTGGGAGGCCCTCACTCTTGGGGGACCCCTCACTCTTGGGGGGGCCCTCATTCTAGGGGGCCCTCACTCTTGGGGGCCCCTTGCTCTTGGGGGGCCCTCCCTCTTAGGGGGACCTCCCTATGGGGGGCCCTCACTCTTAGGGGCTCCTCCACCTGCCAGGCCCAGCAGCTGAGAGGGCACCCACCTCGTGGGCCCCAAAATGGTGCCCCTGGGTTCCCTGCAGCTGGGCCTCCCCCGCTGGGGGCCCACAGACCCAGGCCTGGCCCTCACCGGACCCGCCTCTGCTCAGGGTCCCCTGCAGCCCAGCTTCCAGGAGACCAGCGAGGACGGGGCCACCTGAGCAAGGGCCTGGGGAGAAGGGGAGCAGCGGGAGGTCGGGGTCCAGGCCTCGGCCCACCAGCCCCCACCTGCAGTGAGGAGGGTCCCGTGACCAGACCTGCTTGGGCCCACACTCTCCACAGTTCCCACGAAGCATGTGAGGTGGGGACACACTCACTCTCTCTGCACAGGTGGGGAAACTGAGGCACTGGCCACTGTCCCTGCCAGACCCAAGGCTGCCTCCTGGGGTCACTGGTGCCGGCTTGACCTGGGGGCTGCCGGCTCTGAGCTACCTAGAGGTGGGCCGTGGTGGGAGGGTCTCTGGGGCCAGGGGAGACCACGGGGACAGCTTCGGCGTCTCCTCCCGGGAGCACATGGGGCTGCCCCCGACCCCAGGCCCTGAGCGGAGGACGCAGGGGCCCATCCGCTGCCCCGACTGGCCACGAATGCTGCGCATGCGTTTGTTCGCTTGTTCATTCCACCCCCATTTTGGGGGCCTCCGGCGCCTGCGCTCAGAGGACGCTGGTGGGAACAGACACTTGTCCTTGAAAATGAGACAGTGCGGGTTGTCTTAGAGCAGGAGGAGGGACAGCCGTCCGCCTGGAAGCACACCCATGCCTTCCTGGAGGGCTCCCTGGAGGTGGCATCTGGGCTCAGCCTTGAAGGAGCTTGAGAGGGTGGCATGGATGCTGGTGGCAGCACCCAGGGGCTCTGAGTCGGGGGCACCCGATGTGCAGCTGGGGGTGGCCGCTGGCCGGGGCCTCGGGGCAGCAGGGGGACCAGATGGCAGGTGCAGTCGGGAGTCAACAGAGGCCAGTGGTCATGGGGCGGGCCAGTCACACGAGCGGGAGGTGACGGGTGAGGCGGGGTAGGACTTGGGCCACAGATAACCCTCCCCCTCGGGCTTCTGGCTGTGGTCACTGGCTGGGTGGGGGGCGAGGGGCAGAGAGAGGGCAGGTCTGGGGAGCTTTGCCCGGGGTGCCAGGGGACTGAGGTCTGGACTGGCAGAGCGGGTGTGCTTGGCATGGGGCAGACCAGAGCCTCAGAGGAACACCCGCGGGAGACCACGGGGTGGGGGGGACAGGCACTGGGAACAGTTTATGGGAGGCTCCGGCAGCCCCAGGAGGCAGGGTCTGAGCAGGGCCCACTGGCCCGCACGGCAGACCAGCAGGGACAAGTGCAGGAGGAAGAGCCAGGCCGGTGGGGCTGGCTGGGGAAGGGGCTTCCTGCTGTCACAAGTGGGCCTGGCCTCTACCTGCCCAGCCCAGCCCCAGCCTGCGACGTCCCCTCCTCGGCCACTGCTGGCTCCACAGGGGCAAGCGCTGTGTCCACCAAGTCAGAACGTTTGCCCCAAGTCCCCAGCCCAGCCGGCTGGGCCCGGGGTCATTGCGCCTGGTGCTGAGCGGGCAGGGGCTGCCGGGATGGGGTCCTCCCCAAGGGGTCTTTCCACAGACCCTCCCCTGCGGACTTGGAGTGTCCCCAGCTGCCCACTGGCCACCTTGACCGCAGGGAGACGGATGGGCTGATTCCTGAACCGAGGGGCATTCATGGCAACTCTCAGGGCATCCGCGGAGGCCACACGCCCACTGGGTGGTGGCCCACGGGGAGGAGGGGACATGGGGACTGCTGTGCTTCTGCTGCCAACCAGGGAAAGATGGAGGGAGGGACTTGGGCCCCCCGGCTCCAGGTACTGGGTCTGAGGGGTCCCCCGGGACCCTCCTGGGAGCCCCTTTGCCACAGAGGACCTTGCCCCATAAGGCCCCGCCTGCCCCTCCCTGGCAGGTCAGCCCCGGCCTGCCCTGAGGAGGGCCGTTCAGACCCACAGCCGCGTCTCCCCCACACCCGGGGGCCCCGTCCTGGGCCGTCTCTTCCCCACCTCACCCTAGGGCCTGCTCCCCACTGGGAGGTGCCCTTGTCTGGGGCAGCCTGGCCTGGGCAGAAGCTTCCAGCTGGGCCACTCAGAGCCCCACGGGCCCCCCCAGGGCCAAAGGATCTCCAGGACTCAGCTAGCAAACAGGCAGGGACCCCCCAGGCCCACGTTCTTTTCCTGCCACTCCCCCCTCCTTGCCTGCCACTGCCCCCTCCTGCAGGGAATCTCCAGGTCTGCTACCAGCCCAGGCTGGGGCCCCCTACACCCCACCTGTCCTGACAGACGCTCTCTCAGCCCCTGCTCTGGGCTGGGGATGGTGGGAGGCCAGGGGTGGGGGTCTCAGGCCTGCCTCAGCCCCACCCTGCGCTGCTGCCCTCCTCCCCCGCTGGCCGGCTCTCAGTGCCACCTGACTTTCCAGACGCCACTCCCTCACCCAGGAAGCCCACCACCCTGCTTTCCCCAACATTTCTGATCTCCCAACCTAGGCCCTCCCTGCCTTGGCCACAGCTTGGCCACAGCAGGGCCCAGCCAGAGCCAGGGAGCTTCAGGGGCCAGAGGTGCAGGCTTGGCCTCCGCCCTCCAGGTAACAGGACAGGCCTGACCCAGAGGCTGCCGCCGCCGTCTCTGGACCGGCCTCGGGATGGAGGAACCAGCTTGGAGCAACCAGGGCCTCCGGTGAGGGATAGGGTTGTCCCCAAGCCCAGAGGGGCCCCAGGCTGAGACAGGCACCAAGGGGCCACCATCAGAACCCCAACAGCTGGCCACGGGGAGCTGTGCCCAGCACACCTGGGCCTTGGGCCCTTTCAGGGCAGATCGAGTTCTTTACCTTGGCCCAGGTTTCTCATCACTACCTGGCCTTTCCTTTCGGGACCAAACTCCCAGAGTGCAAATGGGGCTGTGTCCCCTCCCAGGCTCATGGGTTTGGGAAGGCCACGACAGCAGGGCTTGTGAGATGCAGTTCCGGACCCAGTGGGAAGTGACCAGAGGCCCCGGGGGCAGGGCATACACCGCTCCCCCATCCACCCGGGTCGGTGGGCCTTGCCGGCAGCAGTGGGGTGACCCAGGGCTGGGCCAGCTCTACTCTGGGACCGGCCTCCGCCTCACCCTCGCTGAGCCTGGGGCAGCAGGGCCAGGCCTGTCTCACTGGGAGCCTCTTGCATAAGCAGCCCGTGGGGCACGCGGCTGCAGCTGGGCCTGGCCCCCACACCCCCCTCCCCAGCATCACGAGTTTCCAGTGGGCTGTCCTTGGGCCTGGGGTGGAGGCCAAGCCTGGCCCATAAATAGGGGTCTCCTCAGGGCCCTCCACGCCTCCCGCACACCTCCTGTGCTCGGCCCACACCACTGGCACCAGGCCCCGGACACCTGCTCCGCTCCAGGAGGATGGCCACCCCTCGCCTGCTGTGGATGGGACTGCTGCTGTTGGGGATCCTGCAGACCCAGGCCCAGGCCACCGTCTCTGTGCAGCCTGACTTCCAACAGGACAAGGTGAGGGGCTTGCCCACCGGGTCCCCAAGGCAGCGCAGGGCCCTGCCAAGGGAGGGGGCACTTTCGGGGGTGTCTTCTCCCTGGGGAGAGGGAGCTAAGTTCCGCAGTGCCGGGCACTGCCAGGCAGAGGCCTGAGCGGCTGGCCGGAAGGAGGCTGACCGTGGGAGGCCCCCGCGGGGCAGCAGCATTTCACCCACCCAGAGGGCAGAGCCCTGTCTCCACTGACAGACGCTCGCAGACGAGCGGGCCACGTCCGTGCCCTCACCATCTAAACACGGTCGCTCCCTCCTGTGAGCACACGACGACCAGAGGACACACACCCACGTTCCTCACCTGGGCCCAGGGACGGGGCTCTGTGCCGAGCGCGCGCACGGGGAACGCGCACTGCAGCCAGCCAGCCACGCGCGCTCGCGCCCGGGAGTTGGGGACTTGCGCGGGGCGGGGGTTCTGCCCTCGGCGCTCCCCAGCCCCAGCGGAGGAGGCGCGGGGCGGTTCAGCCTGCCAGGACCCCCACGGGAATGGGGCGCCCTGCGCCGCGGCTCCGCCCACAGGCACCTCTCTGGGGGGGCCAGCTTGGGACTGGGGCGGTGGGGGCGGTTGCGCCCGGCCTAGGGAGGGGCGTGGCCGGGGCGAGGGGCGGGGCGCCCGCGCGGGGCTGCCCAGGAGGGTCGGAGGGTCCCCAGGTACTGTCCGACGCGGGCGGGGCGTTCCCCGCAGTTCCTGGGGCGCTGGTTCAGCGCGGGCCTCGCCTCCAACTCGAGCTGGTTCCAAGAGAAGAAGGCGGTGCTGTCCATGTGCAAGTCGGTGGTGGCCCCGACCGCGGACGGCGGCCTCAACCTCACCTCTACCTTCCTCAGGTGGGACAGCGGGCGGCGGGTGGGCTTCTGGCACCGCGAGGACCCCGACCCGTGGTCGCGGCCTGCGGGCCCCCTGAGGCCTGACACCTGACCTGGAGGGTAACCTGCCCACAGGAAAAACCAGTGTGAGACCCGGACTATGCTGCTGAAGCCCGAAGGGTCCCCCGGCTCCTACAGCTACCAGAGTCCCCGTGAGTGGGCCCCACCCCAGCCCCGGTCCGGCCTGGGAGTGACATTTGCTGGCAGTGGCCTTGGGCGAACCCTCCACCCTGGAGACTGGGGTGGGGGGTGATGGCCACTCCTCCAGGATCCGTGTGTCCAAGGCCAGGCCTGGGCATGACTCCACCTTAGGAACAGATGTTGGGGACAGGGGACCCTTTCTCTGGAAGACTGGGTCCCCCCAGAGTCACCAATGCCCTGCCAGGCCCCTTCCCTGCCCCATGGGATTTCCCCAGACCTGCTGCCCAGGTGGTGCCCACGCAAGCAGCCCTCCAAGTCCCTCCACCCACCTCCTTGCAGTTCTTCCCAGGACCGGGGGCTTCGTCACTCCCACCAGCCGGGAAGGCGCCTCCCCTGGAAACCTTTTCCCCCTGGTCCCAGCCAAGAGTTCTGTGGCTGCGCCGTGAACCCCTGATCTTGTGGAGCCTGTGTGTTTTTATGGCTCCCCAGGACTTGGGGCTTGGGGACACGGAGGAGCTCACAGACCTTGCAGGCAGGAAGCGGGGAGCAGGCTGCTGGGAGTGGGGAGGGGACGAGGAAAGCAGCATGGGGGTGGGGGGCACCCCTGCAGGTGGGTGCACCCCTTCCCCTCAGGCAGGACCATCTCTTGGGTTCCCAGACTGGGGCAGCACCTACCACGTCTCGGTGGTGGAGACAGACTACACGGAGTACGCCCTGCTGCGCAGCGAGGGCAGCAAGGGCCCGGGCCAGGACTTCCTCATGGCCACACTCTACAGTACGTGCCCAGCACAGGGCTGCGGGGCCAGGCCCACAGCGGAGCGGGTGGGGGCGGAATGGGGACCTCCGCTACTAAGAACCTTCCCACTCCACCTGCCGCAGGCCGCACCCAGACCCCCAGGGCTGAGTTGAAGGAGAAATTCACCACCTTCTCCAAGTCCCAGGGCTTTACAGAGGACACCATTGTCTTCCTGCCCAAAACCGGTGAGGGCCCTGATCTGATGAATGGGGATTAGGCGGGATTAGAGGCAGACAGTCTCCCGATTGGGCCAGTGTGGGGCGCTGAGGGCAGGGGCTGTCCCCGAGCCAATGCCCTCTGCCTGCAGCCCCCTCCACTAGGAAACCCCTCCCTGATGGATGCCAAGCACCGCCTGGTGCCAGGCCCCAGGCGGGCCGGGTGGGGGGAGGGTGCCCGTGGGGAACACAGGGCACCAGCCCGACTGGGGCTCGGGCTCCCTGGGTGCACAGGGTTGGGGTGGGCTCACTCAGACCAGCTCTCCGTTAGAGGAGGGAGAGGAAGGCCAGGTGGGGGAATTGGCCCTCCCTCGCTGGGGTTCTGACCACAGCCCCCCTGGGCCTCTTTCTTGACAGAAAAATGCATGAAGGAGCCAGAATAGGTGAGCCAGGTGGGACTGTGGGCCAGCTTCACCCCGGCAGCAGCCGCCCTCTCACGCGTTCATTCATTCTGCACACATCCACCACCCGCCCCGGCATGGGTCGGGGTCCCTGGACAGCCTGGTCCTAAGACCGACCCCTGCCAGGGTTGGGCGGGAGACTCAGGCCCTCCTTGAACTGAGCAGATGTGCAGGTGTGCGGGGCAGAAAGGAGGCCTGGTCCCCGCTGCTGGAACAGGGCTGACTCTCAAAGGCTCAGGGGGGCCCCAGGCAGGCAAGGGTCCAGGTTCCAGGTCCCTGGGAGATAAGGGGGAGGGGCTCCACCTGCAGGGACCATCCTGCTGCTAGGGTCTCTGGCCCCTGGGTGCAGGAAGGACCCAGGGTGAGGCAGACGGGATGAGGGAGGGATGGGGGACCGAGTAGGGCACTGGACTCTGCCTCGGGGACCAGGCTCTAGCGGGCTTCACCCCTGCCCCCGGAGGGAGCCCTGGGCTGGAAGTGCAGTCTGTGGTCTGGGGCAGGGAGAGGCTGAGAGGTGCCTGCACCGATGGATCCTGCTCTCCCGGCCAGGTGACCCCAGCCCTCGGGACCGCTCTGCTGTGCTCTTTCCTCGGAACACCAGCCCTGGCTCTCCCCAAATCGCCTCTGTCCCCCGGCTCTGATAAATAAACTCCTGAAGCAAGTCAGCAGCCTGGCTCCTGCCTGTCTGTCCTGTCCTCCCTGCCTCTGGCCACTGGACCACCCCTCAGCAAGACGTCAGCAAAGGGGGCGGGCTCTGCCCTCCAGCTAGTGGGGGAGCCCTCGCTGTCCCCAGCCACCCACACAGGGCTTCGCTGTCCCCAGCCACCCACACAGGGCTGCGACCTTGGCACAGCCTCACCCCCCAGCTGCCAGCCATAGCCAGGCCCGTTCCGGGCTGGCGGGGGTGAGCCACTGGGCTCCTAATCCCTTAGGCAGGTGCCCCCTCTTGCAGGGGTGGGGAACCCGTGGCCTCTGGATCCTTGAGTGAGGCCTTTTGACTGAATCCAAATTACACAGGGATTTGTTCTGTGAAGTCTGGATTTGGTTGAGGGGCCGCACTTGGGAATCTGGGGGGAGCTTTGGTTCCGGTGGGTTTGTCAAGGAGCGGGATTATCTACTCAGAGTGGGCAGAGATAAGGGTTTCAGGGACTAAAAAGAACATTTGTTTGGAAGATGCTAGAGTGTCTATGCCCTGTGCCAGGACAGACTGACACAGTGGGCTGGGGACCGGCCTCCCTAAGCACCCCAGCCCCCTGGCCTCTGGCGCGGGACTCCAGCGCACACACAGCCCTGCCCACTTGCTGAGCCTTGGCACCCAGGCCACAGGGGGTGAGCTTCTGGGTGTCCTTCCTGGGGACCGTGCCTGAGCTGAGGGCTGGGGACCAACACCCCAGAGAGGCAGGGTGCCTGTCAGCCTACGTGCCCCCAGCTGCTGGGCATCCCGCCCGCCTGCAGGGGATGGGCGGGGATGGGTGCAGGCAGCTGGGCCAGGTGCTTGCTGCAGGGTGCAACTCGATCGCAGCCTATCGCAGTGGGCTCTGTCCCAGGTGGGCAGGCCAGCTGCCGCAGGGCATCCCAGGGGCATAAATGCTGCATGAGGGGACCTCCCCGACACTGCCCTGCTCTGGCACCTGCGGAGTGGCCCTGCCCGCCATCCGCCACGATGCTGCAGGCTCTGCTGACCGGCTCCTTCCTCATCCTGTTCGGACTGTCCCCAGGCCAGGCCCAGGTCCCCATCCAGGCCAACTTTGACGCCAGCCAGGTGCGCCCAGATCCATCCCTTCCTGCTCATGGATGGTCCCTGCCCACAGCCTCTATGATCCAGGCTCAGGAAAGAGCCCCTGCCCTCCTGCCGCGTGGGGCTGGGAGTGGGGTGGGCTGAGGAAGTCAGCAAGCCCCCAGCCCAGCCTTTGGATTGCACCCACCGCCACTCCCTAGGGCCTGAAACTGGGGCGGGGAGCACCTCGACCCCCAGTTCTGGGTCAGGGCCGTGGCGGGTGTGAGGTTGCTGGCACTGTGCCCCAGCTGGGAAGCAGCTGTGGGGGACAGGCCGAGGCAGGCTCGGGGCCAGGGTTCAGGCTGGGGCCCGGGGGTGCCTCCCAGCCCTCCCTGCCCCCACCCTGCAGTTCCAGGGCACCTGGTACGTGGTCGGGGTGGTGTCAGATGACCAGGGCTTCCTGGACTCCAAGGACAACATGAAGATGCCTGTGGTCTTAGTGACCCCCTTGGCCAACGGTGACCTGGGCCTCAAGTTTGGGTATCCCACGTAAGTGACCCCGCAGCTCGGACCGGGCCTCAGACAAGGCCAGTGTGAGGCCAGAGGGTGGCCGGCAGAGCCAGAGGTGTGCCTGACATGTCACGGGCTCAGACCACAGGCTGCAGGGACCCAAACAGCAGCAGCAGCTGGCACGCTCCCCAGAGGGGCCGGGCCATGTGGAAGCCTCTGCCTGAGTCCTGGGCGTGGAGAAAGTGGTGTCAGCATGTCTGCGTCTGTGTGCCGGCGTGTGCGTGTCGCTGTGTGTATCTGTGTGTGTGCCAGCGTCTGTCTGTGCGTGTAGCTGTGTGTATCTGTGTGTGTGCCAGTGTCTGTGTGTGTAGCTGTGTCTGCATGTGTACCAGTGTCTGTCTGTGCGTGTAGCTGTGTGTATCTGTGTGTGTGCCAGCGTCTGTCTGTGCGTGTAGCTGTGTGTATCTGTGTGTGTGCCAGCGTCTGTCTGTGCGTGTAGCTGTATCTGTGTGTGTGCCAGTGTCTATCTGTGGGTGTCGCTGTGTGTGTCTGTGTGTGTGCCAGCGTCTGTGTGTGTAGCTGTGTGTCTGCGTGTGTGCCAGTGTCTATCTGTGCGTGTAGCTGTGTGTGTCCGCATATGTACCAGTGTCTGTCTGTGCGTGTAGCTGTGTGTGTCCGCATGTGTACCAGCGTCTGTCTGTGCGTGTAGCTGTGTGTCTGCGTGTGTACCAGCTTCTGTCTGTGCGTGTAGCTGTGTGTGTCTGTGTGTGTGCCAGCGTCTATCTGTGCATGTAGCTGTGTGTATCTGCGTGTGTACCAGCGTCTGTCTGTGCGTGTAGCTGTGTGTGTCTGCGTGTGTGCCAGCGTCTGTCTATGCATGTAGCTGTGTGTGTCTGCGTGTGTACCAGCGTCTATCTGTGCGTGTAGCTGTATGTGTCTGCGTGTGTACCAGTGTCTATCTGTGTGTGTCTGCGTGTGTACCAGCGTCTGTCTGTGCGTGTAGCTGTGTGTCTGCGTGTGTACCAGCGTCTATCTGTGCGTGTAGCTGTATGTGTCTGCGTGTGTACCAGTGTCTATCTGTGTGTGTCTGCGTGTGTACCAGCGTCTGTCTGTGCGTGTAGCTGTGTGTCTGCGTGTGTACCAGCGTCTATCTGTGCGTGTAGCTGTGTGTGTGTGTGTGCCAGCGTCTATCTGTGCGTGTCGCTGTGTGTGTCTGTGTGTGTGCCAGTGTCTATCTGTGCATGTAGCTGTGTGTGTCCGCATGTGTACCAGCGTCTGTCTGTGCGTGTAGCTGTGTGTGTCTGTGTCTCTGGAGGGAGGCTGGAGACCCTGCACCGCCGGCCGTGTGCCCTAGAGCAAGTCCTTACCACCTGCCCCCTCCCCAGTAGGAGAGTCCCCCCTGCAGGATGACCATACAGCACCTGTGTCCTCTGAGAGCTGTTGTCAGGGTGAATTAGGGGCTGTCAACAGCGGTGTGGCTGCAGCGCCCGAGGGACCCCAGGCAGCCCTTGCCTGGGCCCTGACGGCTGCTCAGAGGGCTGGGCTCCCGTCCCCAGGCCAGACGGCGGGTGCCAGAAGATGGACATGACCTTCACCAAGGGGGCCACGGAGGGGCAGTTCAGCAACCCAGGTGAAGCCGGACGAGGCTGCGGCAGGACAGAGCGGGTGGGGCCTTGGGGCTCTGCAGGCTGTCTGTCTGCACTGGGCCAAGCCGTGTGGGGGGTTATGCGTTCCGGGGCGGGGCGTCTGGGAGCGATTGGGGGGGTGTCCTGGCTGAGGGTCACCCGCTCTCCCTCCCCCAGCCATGGCCCAGACTGACATCCGGGTGGCCTTCACGGACTACCAGCACTTCGCCGTGTTATACTTCGAGACGCAGAAAGGGGGCGTGCGGAACGTCTGGCTGCAGCTCTACGGTGGGCGGGACATGGGGGTCGAGGTCCCCTCCCCAGGAGGTCTAGTCTGGAGTGTGGCCCATGTGCACGTTCCAGCACGTTCTCAACATGCAGGGGGACCCTGGGACCCGAGTTTGTGGCCGCGTGGTCCGGACTCCTCCTGCCCTCCCTGGCCCCACCCCGCCCACTCCCCTCGAGCCTGAGCCTCCGAGGTCACCGGCCCACTCTGCCCTCAGCCCGAGCCCCGGAGCTGTTTCCCGAAGGCGCCCAGAAGATGCAGACCCTGGCACCCCAAGTGGGCCTCAACCCCAGCGAGGGCGCCCTGCTGCCCAAGTCCGGTGAGCGCAGTCCCCGCCCCTGCTGGGAGGGCCAGGCCCTGGGGGTCACGCCCCTGACCCCAGACATGAGACACAAGTGCCGGGGGCAGCTCTGCCTGTTTGACCCAGGGGAGGACGAGACATTGCGCAGGCAGGTGCCCCGTGGGGGTCGCAGTTTGGGAGGATGGGGGCTCCCCCACCCCAGGGAAAGGGGGCAGGGGGCGACTCCTCAGGCCCGCTCTCTCCCGCAGACCAGTGCGCCGGCGCCCTCTCCCAGGTGAGTGGACCCGCGGGGCGGGGCCGGCGCCCCGGGACCAGTGAAGGCCCCTCCCGGCGGGGGCGGGGCGCACTGCGGGGTCGTCGGTCGTGACGCAGGGCGGGGGGGTGGCTCCAGCATCAAGGCAGAGAGGGGCAGCGGGCGGCAGCGGGGCTGGGCGGGGCTGGGCGGGGGAGGGCGCAGGAGACGCCCCCACCCCGCCCCTGTTTTGCAGTGACGGATTCAGCCCGAGCGCGGCTGGGGCGAGCAGCCGCCGCGCACTCCGCGCACCGCGCTCTCCCTCGGAGCCCCGTTCTCTCCACACCCGGCCCGAGCTCAATAAACGGTCTCAGAAAGCCTGTGCGCTGCTCACTACTGGGGGGCGGGCGCGGTAGAGAGTGGGGGCGGGGGCGGCTGGCATCAGCGCGGGGCTCGGGCTTGGACCGCGCAGAGCCGACCTTCCTCCGTCGGGCGCGGAGGCCGGGTCCCCTCGCTGGGCGCGGGCTGGGCAGGCGTTCAGCCAGACCGACTGAGGCTCGGCTCTGCAGGAGGGAGGCTCATCCCGGCGGCCGGGGAGGTCAAAGGGCTTTCCTGGCTCCCCGCGGACCCCGGACGCCCGGACTAAAGGTGTGGCCCCAGCTTAGCAGCCGAGCGCGCGGTGCGTTTAGTGCACCGACCCACGCCACGTGCGCCCCGGGCTCCGGCGGACGGCGCGGACGTGGTTGGCCTTCCGGAACCTCCCAGACTGCAGCCCGGAGCCTGTGTCTGGGCAGCTTCCCTCCCCAGGCGCCCCTGCCCGTGGCCCTAACTTCCATGACTCCTGGCCCCAGGTGCCCACCCCATTCCCAGCCCACTCACTACCTGCGCCAGCCTGGCCGCTGCAGAGGCCAAGTGCCTTGCACCCTCTGCCCTCCTTCCCCTCTCTCCCTGCCTGTGCCCTCCCTCCTCTCTCTCCCTGCTGAGGGTCTGGGGAGAGGACGGGAGGAGCGTGTATAAAACTGTCCTGCCTTTGTGTTCACGGGGGAGAATAGTGTTAAAAGACATCCTGAACACTCTGGGAGGCCGTGACAGGTGGATCATTTGAGCTCAGGAGTTCGAGACCAGCCTGAGCAAGAGCGAGACCCCGTCTCTACTAAAAATAGAAATAAATCAGCTAGACAACTAAAAATACATAGAAAAAATTAGCCGGGCATGGTGGTGCATGCCTGTAGTCCCAGTTACTCAGGAGGCTGAGGCAGGAGGATGGCTTGAGCCCAGGAGTTTGAGGTTGCTGTGAGCTAGGCTGACGCCACAGCACTCACTCTAGCCTGGGCAACAAAGTGAGACTCTGACTCAAAAAAAAAAAAAAAAAGTCCTGAAGAATTGGAGGTTAAATGGCATACTGCCTGTAATGTACACGATTTAGCAAAATAATAACTAATACTGGTTATCAATTTGTCAAAATGTTAATTGATCCATCTGGGCGATGGGTCTGTGGAGCTCATTGTGCTAATATTTCTGCTTTTCAGCTGGTTAGAAAGTTTTCATTAAAAAACACAACCAGGCCAGGCACAGTGGCTCACGCCTGTAACCCTAGCACTCTGGGAGGCCAAGGCAGGAGGATCGCTTGAGCCCAGGAGTATGAGACCAGCCTGAGCAAGAGTGACACCCCATCTCTACTAAAAATAGAAAAATTAGCCAGCTGTAGTGGTGTGCACCTGTAGTCCCAGCTACTCAGGAAGCTGAGGCAGGAGGATCCCTTGAGCCCAGGAGTTTGAGGTTGCTGTGAGCTATGATGTTGCCACGGCACTCTAGCCTGGGTGACAGAGTGACTCTGTCTCAAAAAAAATAAATAAAAACCACAACCCTATCTTGCCAGACTTGCTTTCTTTGCTTGGGGCCCCTGGGGCTGGAAGGTCAGAGATAAGGAGTCCCCCCCCCCAGTAACCCTAGACAGCCCCTCCACACCTGCACCAACACCTGGGCGCCCAGTGACCTTTAATGGCCTGCACCTGCTGGCCTCTGGCAGAGCTGTGAACAGTACAGAGGCAGGGTTCTGCCCAGGTCCTGCCCCTGCCCCCAGCCCCAAGGCCTGGGGAGGGGAGTGGTGTGGAAAGGCCCGGAGAGCCAACTGCACCCCCATGTCTGCAGCCTGTGCAGCTCTCCCTCTGGGGCAGGCTACACAGGGCAACGCTTGGGCAGGGCAGGGACGCCCACCTTAGAGAGGCATCAGCTGAGAGCTACTGTCTGAGCTCCAACTACCACTAGAGTCACCTGTCGATTGTCATTCAGCTTCCACATGGACCAAAAGAAGAGGTGGAAGCCGGCGCCATGGCAGCAGCAGGGTTGAAGCAGAAAGGTGCGGGGGCTCACTTCCCTGCAGACTGGCAGAGGTGCCGCCGCACTCCCCTGGGAGGGGTCTAGAGTGGGCAGCGTCCTCCATGGCCTCAGACACATCCTTCCCTTCTTTTTGGGTTGGGGCAGTCCCTGGGGACCTCTGTGGGTCCAACAGTGGTCACACCCCCACTCCTGCAGTTCAGCTCTGAACTCTCATGTCCTGCACCACCCTGCCGGGGCCACCCAGGCACAGCCCTCAGCCTGATCTCCACCCAGAAGCCCAGGGGAGGTGTGTACGAGACATGTCAGAGGAGGCCCTCACTGCTGCGAACTGCCCGCGGTGGATCCCATCGCACTGAGAGTAAAGGCCGGAGTCCTAATGGTGGCCCACGGCCCCCCGCCACAGGCTCTCTCTGACCCCACCTTCTACTCCCCACCAGTCCTACTGCTGCCTTGTGTCCTTTGAACGTGCCAGCCCCATACCTGCCACAGGGCCTTTGCACAGGCTGCCCCTTCCTGCAGTGCCCTTCTCCAGCTGTCCACTCAGCTCACTCACTCCCCATCCGAAGTGTTTTGCTTGGTCCTTCCTTTGGCCTCCAGGACCCTGAGCCTTGGCTGCCCCCACCCCTCTGGAGCTCTCCTCTCTACCTTTTGCTCCGCAGCCCGGGTGCAGGGCCAGCCCTCGCTCCTCCCTGCTCTCCCTTACTCGCTGCTTCAGGCCTGGGTGCCCGGGGCCTTCCTGGAGCCTCCCCCTTCTCTGCTTTTGAGGCTCCACTCACGTTGCATCCGTACACCTCCACATGCCCCCGTACCCCACGTCACACAAGTTGCTCACGAAGGAAGAGCTGAGTTGCTCTAGACTGGCTGGCAGGTTCCAATTCTAGACATTCATGCAATTATTTAAATGAAGAGTCGGCAGTTTTGTTTTTTTGTTTTGTTTTGTTTTGTTTTTTATCATGTTTTGGAACTAATCTGTGTTTTGGGTCTTGTATTAGTTTCCCATGGCTGCTGCAGCAAACTGTCACAAACGTGTAGCTTGAAACATTCATTTCTTCTCTTACAGCTTTTGAGGCTAGGTGTCCAAAATCAGTTTCACTGATTTGGGGCCGGGCTGTGCTCCCCGAAAGGCTCTACGGGAGAGTCCTTCCTGCCTCTCCTGGCTCCTGCTGGCAGTGGCAACCCTTGGCTTGTGGCTGCATCACTCCCCTCCCTCCCTGCATGCCATGCTGCCTTCTTCCTTCCTGGGCCAAAGCATCCCCTGCCTCCCTCTTATAAGGACAAATGAGATGGCGTTTGGGGCCCATGCAGATAACCCAGGGTAATCTCCCCATCCCAAGATCACATCTGGGCCGGGCGTGGTGGCTCACACCTGTAATCCTAGCACTCTGGGAAGCCGAGGCAGGCAGATTGCTCGAGGTCAGGAGTTCAAAATCAGCCTGAGCAAGAGTGAGACCCCGTCTCTACTATAAATAGAAAGATATTAATTGGCCAACTAATATATATAGAAAAAAATTAGCCGGGCATGGTGGTGCATGCCTGTAGTCCCAGCTACTCGGGAGGCTGGGGCAGCAGGATTACTGTAGCCCAGGAGTTTGAGGTTGCTGTGAGCTAGGCTGATGCCACGGCACTCACCCTAGCCTGGACAACAAAGCGAGACTCTGTCTCAAAAAAATATATATATATATCACATCTGCAGCCCGGGAGGCTGAGGAGGGAGGGTGGCTTGAGCCCAAGAATTTGAGGCTACAGTGAGCTATGGTTGTGCCACTGCACTCCAGCAAACAATGATCACATCTATAAAGATCCCTATTCTGTGTTCCTATACAAGATAAAATTCACAGGGAGGTTCCAAGCATTAGGACATGATAACTCTGGGGTCCTTTGTTCAGCCTCCCACATTCTACTTGGAAACGTCTTCCTAGGCCCTGGGCACTGTGTCTTGACAGACTAGTGTTTAAGGCAGCCCTGCGCCCTGGCAAGTCCACATTCATGTCTCCAGCTCACACCTTCCCTAGACTAGGGCCTCGTAGACACAGGGCCTCATCCCTGTGGACATCCGGCTGACATCTCAGAGCTCACCTGACAAAGGGGACGCCCCACATCCTCTCCAAACCTGTCCCACCCTGGTCATCTCGGGGACAACCCTCCCCATTTCCACCCTCCCCAGATATAGGGTCGTCCTTGCTCTGCCACCAGCCCTTTTCTCTCCACCTGCATCCCAGCCCATGGCCCAGCCCCCATCAGCTGTGCCCTGAGACCAGCAGCCCTCTGGTGCCCTCCCTGCCCCATCACCCCACCCCTGCAGCCTCCTTCCCCTCCCCTCACAGCACAGAGCGTGGGCTTTGCACACATAAATCAGACATGCCACCCCCCATCCACCCTGCTGAAACCTCCACCAGCCCCCACCCTTCCATCCATCCATCCATCCATCCAATCACAACACTCACTGAGCATCTCCATGTGCCAGGCACTGTTGAAGCACCAAAGACATAGATATGGTGGCAAATAAGAGAGAAACCCCTGTCTTCATGGACCATGGAGATGGACAATAAGAGGATAAGTGGACTGGGCATCTACTGCTGAGTAACAAATGACCCCGGAATTTACTAGCTTTAAACAAGTGTGTATTGTCTTCCTGGTTTTTTTTTTTTTTTTTTTTTTTTTTTTTAGACAGAGTCTTGCTTTCTTGCCCAGGCTAGAGTGAGTGCCGTGGCATCAGCCTAGCTCACAGCAACCTCAAACTCCTGGGCTCAAGCGATCCTCCTGCCTCAGCCTCCCGAGTAGCTGGGACTACAGGCACAAGCCACCATGCCCGGCTGATTTTTATATTATATATATTAGTTGCCCAATTAATTTCTTTCTATTTTTATGGTAGTGACGGGGTCTCGCTCAGGCTGGTTTTGAACTCCGGACCTTGAGCAATCCGCCCGCCTTGGCCTCCCAGAGTGCTAGGATTACAGGCGTGAGCCACCACACCCGGCCTTCTTTTTCTTTTCTTAAGAGATGGGGTCTTGCTCTGTCACCCAGGCTAGAGTGCAGCGGTGTCATCAGGCAGCCTCAAACTCCTTGGGCTCAAGCGATCCTCCTGCTTCAGCCTCCCGAGTCGCTGGGACTACAGGCATGCGCCACACCTGGCTGATTTTTGATTTTTTTTGTAGAGATGGGGTCTTGCTATTTCGCCCAGGCTGGTCTTGAACTCTTGGCCTCAAGTGACCCTCCTGCTTCGGCCTCCCAAAATGCCAGGATTACATGTGAACCACCACACCTGGCTTATCGCTGTTTCTTTCTTTCTTTTTTTTTTTTTTTTGAGACAGAGTCTTGCTTTGATGCCCAGGCTAGAGTGAGTGCCATGGCGTCAGCCTACCTCACAGCAACCTCAAACTCCTGGGCTCCAGCGATCCTCCTGCCTCAGCCTCCCGAGTAGCTGGGACCACAAGCATGTGCCACCATGCCTGGCTAATTTTTTCTATATATATTAGTTGGCCAATTAATTTCTTTCTATTAATAGTAGAGACGGGGTCTCGCTCTTGCTCAGGTTGGTTTCGAACTCCTGACCTCGAGCAATCTGCCCGCCTTGGCCTTCCAGAGTGCTAGGATTACAGGCGTGAGCCACCATGACCGGCCATGCTGTTTCTGAGGGTCAGAAATGTCCTCAGTTACAAGATCAAGCCGGGGCTGTGGCTTCAAGGGGAGGCCCAGCTCAGGGGAGTGTCTTCTTCCCAGTCCCTCACTGTCGGCAGGGTTTGGTCCTTTGCCACTCCAACATCTCCATAGGGCTGCCTAATGTCACGCTGGGCATTTCAGGAGGGAAGGACAAGTGACGGCCCATCACTTCTGCCATATTCTAGCAGCCAGAAGAGAGTCATTAAGCCCGGCTCAAGGGGAGGGGATTACACAAAGGTGTGATCTTCCAGGAGGCTAGAACAGTTGGGGCCATCTTAGAGGCCACTACTGCAAGAAGTAAACTAGGATGTCCTTGATATAGTGACAAGTATGGAAAATAACTAAATGAAACAGGAGAGAGGGGCATGAGACCTGTGAAATGTTATATACAGTGGCCAGGGAAGGGGACTTTTGAGTAAAGACCTGAAAGAAAGGGTGGGAGGCAGAGGAAGTGTGTGAGTCCGGGGAAAGGATGTGTCAGGGAGACACAGCAGCCTGTGCAAAGGCCCTGAGGCAGGAGCCCCTGCAGGACTGAAGGGGCGGGAACCAGAAGAAAGCAGAAGCAGAGGCACGCTGGGCTGAGGGCAGCCTGGATACCTAGCATACCCTGCAAGCTCACTGGGCCTCCCCACAGCCACCCTGCCGTCACCTTAGCCTTCTTGCAAAGCCTTGAGCAGAGCTGTTCTGCTCCCTCCGTGGGGCCTCTGCCTGGGACCCCCATTCTGGCACACTCCACCCTTATCTTACTCAAAGGCGCAGTCGGACAGCACCTGCCCCGTATCCAAGTTGCTCCCAACGGGCAGCACCAGCTGCAGGTCCTGCCTAGCACGGGCCCTGCGCGAGGGCTGCGCTTGTCTGTCACTTGTCTCCCCCACTCGCTCCTACAAGCCCCACAGGTCAGAGACCTTGACCCTGATCACGGTGTCCCCAAGGCCTAGGACGGCACGGGCAGGATGGATTCATGAGTGACGGACCTCCCCCGCCAGTCGCTATCATTTACTCACTTTTGTCTTTGTCACAGTGAGGCGTCAGCAAGACCCGCGTGTGTATCTAAACATGATGCGACACATTCCGGGGGGGGCGGGGCGAGTGGCCTGGCGGGGCGGGCTGGGGCTAGGCCGGGCCAGGAGGGAAGCCCCGGACTCCGCGGGGGCCAAGGGGCCCAGGAGGGGCGAGGCTGAGAGGCACCCGCCCAGGCTGGAGCTCAGGAGCACAGACGGAGCATCCCGCCCCGCGCTCACACTAAGCTCCGCCCCACCATCCGCACTGAGCTCGCTCCGACCCCCCCACTAAGCTATGCCCCACAGTGGCCCCGCACTAACCTCCGCTCCGCCCCGGCCCTAACACTAAGCTCCCGTCCGCCCTGGCCCCGCCCTAAGCGCCACCCCACCCTCCGCACTGAGCTCGCTCCGACCCCCCCACTAAGCTATGCCCCACAGTGGCCCCGCACTAACCTCCCCTCCGCCCCGGCCCTAACACTAAGCTCCCGTCCGCCCTGGCCCAGCCCTAAGCGCCACCCCACCCTCCGCACTGAGCTCGCTCCGACCCCCCCCCACTAAGCTATGCCCCACCGTGGCCCGGCACTAACCTCCGCTCCGCCCCGGCCCTAACACTAAGCTCCCGTCCGCCCTGGCCCCGCCCTAAGCGCCACCCCACCCTCCGCACTAAGCTCCTCTGGGCTCCACCCCAGGATTGAGCTCCGCCCTACCTCCGCTCCCCACCGCCGGCACTAAGCTCCGCCCCACCCACCACTAAGCTCAGCTCCGTCCTGGCCCCCGCAGTAAACTCTGCCTCGCCCTGGCCTCCCCCACCCCACCCCCTGCACTAAGCTCCGCTCCGGCCTGGCCCCACCCTAAGCCCTGCCCCGCCTTCCCACTAAGCTCCGCCCCGCCCTGGCCCCGCCCCAAGCCCCGCCCATCCTCAGGCCCCGCCCCTGCCCTAAGATCCACTCCACCCTGGCCCCGCTCTAAGCTTCACCGCCCTTGCCCTTCTGTAGTAACCTCCGCTCAGCCCTGGCCCTGCACTAAGCTCTGCCCCGCCTTCCCACTAAGCTCCGCCTCATTCTGGCCCCGCCCTAACCCCGCCCACCCTCAGGCCCCGCCCCCGCCCTAAGATCCACTCCACCCTGGCCCCGCTCTAAGCTTCACGGCCCTTGCCCTCCCGCGCTAAGCTCCACCCCTCCCTGGAACTAAGCTCCGCCCCCCGGCTCCGCAGCCACCCGGCCGACCCAGGGTCCGAGCTAGGCCCGGGTCCTAAGCCCCGCCCCGCGCAGGCTCCGCAGGCCCCGCTGCGTCTCGCCGCGTCCCGAAGCCCCGCCCCCAGCTCTGGAAGCCGCGCCCCCCGGCCCGACTCCGGCGTGCGCAGGCTCCCTGACCCCACGACCAGCCTGTGCCTGGCTCCGGAAGCCGTCCTTCCGCGCAGGCGCACTAAGCCTGCAGCGGGCCCGCCCTTCCTGGAGTCCCAGGCCTGTTCGTGCTGGGTCCCCTCGGGCGGGGCTGCCATGGTGCTGCCGCTGCCGCTGTCGGCGCCGCTGTGCACACTGCCGCCCGGCCCCGGGCAGCCTCGGTTCGTGTGCTACTGCGACGCGGAGGGAAGCGGGGACGGGGACCTCGGCGCCTTCAACCTCTAGTGAGTGGGGTCCGCGGGAGGGAGGCGCTCGGGGAGCCCTGCGCGGCCCTTCTGACAGCCGCCCCGCCCCGCCCCAGTGTGACGGACGCGGAGGCGCTGTGGAGCACCTGCTTCACGCCGGACAGCCTGGCGGCCCTCGTGAGTAACGGGACACCTGGGCAGGTCAGGGAGCCTGCACCCCCATACCTGCAGGCCAGACCGCCTGGGGGTTAAGGGGATCTGGGATACCCCAGAACGGTCTGAGCACCCCCATTTCCCTGCCTGGTGGCTGTAGTCCTAAAGTTTCCCTGGGACCCCAGGTGGCTCTGAGGCCTGGCACGTTTGGGTTGTCCCCAGTGGGTCCAGGGTCCCAAGCAGCTGGTGACCAGCTTCTGTGCCCCGTAGAAAGCCCGTTTTGGCCTGAGCGCGGCTGAAGACATCACTCCCCGGTTCAGGTGAGACTCGAGCAGGGGAGAAGGGTGCGCGGGAAGCGGGTGGGTCTGGCCACAGCACTCAGCACCTCTCCTATCTCCCAGGGCAGCCTGCGAGCAGCAAGCTGTGACTCTGACCCTGCAGGAGGACAAAGCATCCCTGACCCTTTCAGGGGGCCCCTTGGCCCTGGCCTTTGACCTGTCCAAGGTGCCTGGCCCAGAGGCAGCCCCCAGGTTGCAGGCACTGACACTGAGCCTAGCAAAGCGTGTGTGCAGCTTGGAGCGGCAGCTGACAGGTAAGGTGGGAGTGGGCATCCCAGACCCTTGCTTGGATCCCCTGCTCCTGGCACCAAGTGGGTCTCCACTGGCTTTCTTCCCCAGCTGCAGGAGAGACAGCTCCCAGCCCCAGGAAGAGCTCCCGGCCTGCAGGGCCTCAGCTCTTCTTGCCAGGTAACATTTGTCAGTCTGACTTTGGGTTGGGCTGTGCTCTTTCCTCTGGAACACAGTTTCTCCAGAACAAGCTTTAAGCTCCAGAGGGAGGATCTGTCTGTTGGGAGAGGGCTGTGGCCAGGGGTGCTGCCAGGTTCAGGAGCCCCTACATCCTAGCATCCTATGTTCCCCCAGATCCAGATCCCCAGAGAGGTGGCCCTGGACCTGGGGTCAGGAGAAGGTGTCCGGGAGAGTCCCTTATCAACCCTGGCTTTAAGAGGTACTTGCCCCTCCCTGTGTCCTGGGTCCAACCTGGACTCTGCCCCTCCCTCTACACTCCATTGTGTCACCCTTCTTCTCTCCTAGCAAGAAACCAGCTGGCGGCGTAAACTTTGATGAAACCTGAGGGTACAGCAAAAAGTGTGGCCCTGCTGAGACTCTGCTTGTGAGGGGAGGGGTATCCCCCAAGCCCCCTCCCCCCCACTGGAGACCTCCACCACCCATTCCACTTGCCTGTCCTGCTGCCAGGCAGGAATAAGGCAGCTCCTCAAGTCCCTTTGCCACCAAATAAATACTCCCTCGGGGTGCAGGTGCTGACCAAGCTCTGGCTTCTGGGCATTGGTCTGGGGAGGGGTGTCAGGGAACCCCCTTGGGGTCTGTACTCTGGGCAGGGGGCCACAGGGTGTAACCGCAGCACCAGGCTCCCAGGTCTGGAGGAGGCTTTTCCTAGCTGGGTCCAGGGATGGCAAGGGAGCTCTCTCGGACCTGTGCAGCCATTCCTGTCTGGACAGCCCAGGCGCCGAGAGGGGCCCAACCAGAGTCAGGGCTCTCCAAGGCTTCGAACCCTGTTCTGGCTGTTCCGAGCCCCACCCGGGAAGGGCACGGCCACAAGTGCGCCACACAGGGGTGCACACAGGAGAAAGTCCTGTGCAGATAGATGTTTGGGTGGCAATCACCCTGAAGCCCCCTGGGGGGAGGAGGATGGCCTGCTGCCTGGGACTGGGCTGCAGAATGTGGGCCAGCTCCCACCCACCTGGCCTGGAGCCCAGAGGTGGTGTTTCGTGGACTCCCCACCCTCCTTGGCCATCCAGGGTGCCCTGCCCCACCCTGGCCTGACTGGTTTGGGAGCCCAATCCTGTCCCCAAGATCCCTGACGCCACCACTGCAGGAGGCCCCAAGTGGGTGGCCTGACTCAGTGTGGGGAGGTGGACCACGCCCTGACCACTGGGCCCTCCTGCCCGTGTCTTTCTGGGCTGTCATCTTAGGTTGAGCGTCCCACCCTGGAGGCTTGGGGATGAGAAGCACGTCCAGGTGGGGGCAGTGCCCGTGGGGCCCTCAGATGCCAGGACTCGCGCACTCAGGCAGAGAAACCTTTATGGGGCCGCAGATGCAGGGGCGGGGCGGGGGCGCACGGCGGGCCGGTAGGCCGCCAGGATCTCCGAGCTGTGCGGACATGTGTACTTGAACTCCTTCTCCCGCATCGCGCAGTCCAGGTAGCGGCGGACGCCGCGCAGCTCGGCGGGGATGGGCGCCTGGCGAAAGTGCGCGCACGCCGTCTGCGGTCGAGGGGCGTGGTCAGGACCCCCTCCCAGGTCCGCCCGTGCCCCCGGCCCCGCCCTCGCCCGCGCTCACGTCTACGATGTGCAGTTTGGGCAGCAGGCGGCAGTCGGCCAGGGAGAGCTGGTCGCCATCCAGGAAGCGGCGGCGCGACTCGCGCAGCCGGGGCTCCCGCTCCAGTTCGTGCTCCAGGGGCGCGAGCAAGTAGCTGTCTAGCCTGGCGAGGGCGCGCAGCAGCTGCTGGTACAGGGCTGGGGGCGGGTGTGCGGTGAGCGGCGGGCCCGGGGCGCGCCCTCCCGCCCCGGCGTCCACAACCCTGCCTCACCGTCGTCCTGCGCGGGCACCGGGTTCTTGATGAACGCGGAGAACTTGTGGAAGATGTCGTTACCCGCTGTGTTGGACTCCCTATATCGGGGCGCCAGGCTGGGGAAGCTGCGGGGGTCGGGGGTGAGGGACCTGGGTCAGGCCCTCCTGCTGCTGCCCTGCTCCCGCCCCGCAGTACCCCAAAGCACCCTCTCAGAGCTGTCCTGGGGGCGTCCTCCCTGGAGCCCCATCTTTGTCCCGCCCTCGCGGGCCCTCACTCGGGTGGCCCCAGGGTCTCCTCCAGAAACTCTTCGATCTGCAGCGTGTCCGTCTTGGCGTCACCATCGCACAGCAAGATGGGCAGCTGTGAGCCGGGGGCGAAATCCTTCAGCACGTCCGGGGACCTGTGGGCACCGGCAGGGAAGGAGGGGGCTGGCCCACCGGCATGCGGAGGCCAGGGAGGCGCCCCAGGGTGGGGTCTCACCTGCGCGTGTCCACCGTGGTGAGTGTGAAGGGCACGCCCTTGAGGAGCAGGACCATGAAGAGCCGCTGGCAGGAGGGGCAGTGCCCCACGCTCTCCCCATCCTCGCTCGCCTGGGGTGGGTGGAGCAGAGAGTGCTGGGCTGGGAGCAGACCCAGGAACCTGCCACCAGGCTGGGTGGGACCCTGCCTCCCACTGCCAGCGGAACTGGAGCAGCGCCAGTTCTCTGGCTCGGTCAGCCCGGCCTCCAAGTGCCCAGTGAGGGCTCTTGACTCGTTCCCCAGGAGATGGGGAGGGGCGGGACCCTGGCTGTGGGGCCCGGCGCCTGGCACTTTATCTTCAGAACCTGGGCAGAGGCCAGGCCCCTGGGCTTGGGCCCCAGTAGCTGGTTGCAAGGGTGGGGTGAGCCCAGCAAGCTGTTTTCTGAGTGATCTACCTGCCAGACTGGGCACTGCCTGGAAGCACAGGGCTCCCCCAAGCCCTGCGGGTGGGAAGGGGGCTGAGGCCTGGCAGCCTCCAACCCCCCCCCCACACACACACACACAGGGATCTGGACACCAGCCTGAGAGATGATAGAGCTGCCCGGCCCAGCACCCCCTTCCTGGCACACTGATCTTTGCTCCAGGAGGGCCGGGCTGGGCCTGGGAGCCAAGGCTGGGAGTGGGCCCAGGGCCACACTGACCCCCTTATGGGGGTGACTCTCTGGGTTCTTCTCCCCCAGGCTGTCCCCGCTTCACTCAGCCTCTGTAGGGCTGCCTGAGTCCCCTGAGCCCAGCACAGGGGAGGGGCTCAGACACTGCTGGACAGGCCCACGACTCAGCTGGCCCCATAAAGCAGTCCCCAAAGCACCCTGCCCAAGCCCCTCCCTCCAGCCCCACCTGCCAGCACCTTGACAAACAGCTGGAGCTTGGTGGTCTCGGCCATGGTGAGCGCTGAGGCTGTCAGGGCGCGGGCAGGAACCTGGGGAGCTCTTTAAGTCTCCTTAAGTGCCCCGCCCTCCTGGCCTATGGGCCCGCCCCGTGGAGCCACCTAAGCAGGTGGATGAAGCTGCCTGTGTAACTCGAGCCGAAACTGGGGACTCTCACCATGAGGTGCGACCATAGCAGGACGGTGCTGGGGGCTGTGCAGGGCGCGCGGCTGGCCCATACCCGGTGCCGAGTGCACGGCAGGAACCAGGAGGGTGCAGGATGGCCGTGTGGTGGGTGGAGACCAGTGGACCGGGAGGCAGGGAGCACCCATGGCCAAGGGGTGCAGGGGGTGCCAGCCTGGATCAGGAACACCCCACCATGAGCCCAGCTCTGGGCCTGCCCCAGGGCCCTCCCTGTGGGCCCCAGCCCAAAGAGCCAGGGGTGAGGGTGGGTAGGAGAAGTGACCAGCCTGGTCTCAGTTTCCCCATCAGCAGTATCAGCGCATCACAGGGGTGATAAGCCCACCTGGAAGAGATGCCCCCTCCTGCCAGCTGAGCTCTGTCAGCCAGGGTTCCCCAGGGTGGGGCTCACATTCTAGACAGGACAGGCTGGGGGACCAGTCTGGCTTTGGTGTTTGAACCCATCCTTCCCACTTGGGCTCAGAGCAGGTTTCTTATCCATCTCAGCCTTTAAAAACCAGCACCGGGGCCAGGCGCGGTGGCTCACGCCTGTGATCCTGGCACTCTGGGAGGCCAAGGTGGGCGGATTGCTCAAGGTCAGGAGTTCAAAACCAGCCTGAGCAAGAGCGAGACCCCGTCTCTACTAAAAATCGAAAGAAATTAATTGGCCAACTAAAAATATATAGAAAAACATTAGCCGGGCATGGTGGCGCATGCCTGTAGTCCCAGCTACTCGGGAGGCTGAGGCAGGAGGATCGCTTGAGCCCAGGAGTTTGGGGTTGCTGTGAGCTAGGCTGACGCCACGGCACTCTAGCCCGGGCAGCAGAGTGAGACTCTGTCTCAAAAATAAATAAATAAAAAGCAGCACCACGAGGGGTTTAGAAGCCACAGCCTGCATGGTCCTGGCTGGAAGGAAAAGGCCAGGGCAGCTCTGGCGGTCTGTGAGTGAGTGAGCCTGCGTGTGTGCCCTGCCCCTGCCTCCCGGCTCCACTGCTGCCCACAGCTCAGTCTCCGCCTTTGCGGTCACCTGCTGTGCCTCCATCCTGCCTGGGCCCTGGTGTCTGGGGGAGCAGCCCCAGGAGGCTCCCCAAGGGGAGACCCAGGGTGCCCACAGGATGCCGTGGCTGCCTTAGCCCCCCAGAAGCAGTGTGGTCCTGGTGCCTGGCCAGTCTGCACAGGGCAGCCGGGCTGGCACTGCTCACATGTCTGCTTGCTGAGGCCTCAGCTGTGACGCCCCCCCCCCCCCCCCCCGGTGCCACAATCCAGGCCCCATGACTGTCTCAGGCCAGCCCAGCCTGACCCCTTCCTGGAGCCGCCCGTCATGGCTCCCGGTTACGGGCCACTGCACGAGCCTTGGCAACGTGCTGTGGGGCTCTAGCATCCTTTGCAGCCCGGGGCTCTGGCTCCCAGCCAGGACCTCTGTCCCCAACTCCCATGCCCCGCCCTGCCTCTGCCCAAGCGCCCGTGTTTCAGTTGTTTCCTGCCAGTGTGGCCAGAGCTCCACCTGCCGGCTCCCTGCGTCCCCAGCAGACAAGCCGCCAGCCCCAGAGACGCCCTGACCCCTCCGCACCTGCCAGCCGCCCTCCCCCACCCCGGCCCGCTGCCCCAGTGTGTTTGTACACGGGGCTGGAAGCAGCCTTACCCGTCCACCAGAAAAGCAGAATGGACAGAGGACATGAACTGGCCTCTCAGAGAAAAGGCAACAGAAAACAACACATTGTGTGAAAATGCTTCACCTCACACTTAACCAAATCAAATATGGTTCATCTCTGCAGCCGACAGAAATGGGGTCACACTGTCATTTGTCAAGTGCGAGGTGTCAACTGGTGTGGCAGCAGCGGTGGTCCTAACGCTGTCCCCCAGTGCCCTGCCCACCTGGGGGTTAGCCCGCCGTTCCTCCTAAAGCACGCCGGCTGCCCCACTTAGGGGTGAAACCCTGAGACACAGCCACTGTCCTAGTCTGCGGGCCAGTCCCACGGGTCCAGGGAAGAGGACAGAAGAGGTGGGTCGACACAGGCCTGCGCTGGGGAGAGTCTGAGATTAAGCGATATTATGCACTGGGTCTTGTCTCCCAAAATTCACACGCCGGAGCCCTAACCTGCAGTCCCTCAGGTCTGTACAAAAGTAATCAAGTCAAAAGGAGGTCGTTAGGGTGGGTCCTGATTCAACGTGACTGGTGTCAGTATAAAAGGGAGATTTGAGCTGGGTGTGGTGGCGCACACCTGTGGTCCCAGCTACTCAGAGGAGGCTGAGGTGGGAGGCTGGCTTGAACCCAGGAGGTGGAGGCTGCAGTGAGCTGTGATCGTGCCTGTGAATAACCACTGCACCCCAGCCTGGGCAACAGAGTGAAACCCCATCTCCAAAAATAATAATAATATAGTAAGACCTGGTGCACAGAGCTTCTGAAAAAAAAATAATAAATATCTTTAAAAAGGTAGATTTAGACAGACACACACAGAAGGAACTCCACATGAAGTTGAAGGCAGACAGCAGCAACACACCTACAAGCCACGGAACGCCAAAGACTGCCCCAGTCACCGGGAGCTCTGGGGAGGCTGGGGCAGCTGTCCCCCCCACCCCGATGCTCGGTATCAGACTTCCAGCCTCCAGATAGAAGATAAATGTCTGTTGTTTCAAGGCCCCCATTCTGTGGGACTTTGTCTGACAGCCCTAATGAAAACTAATACAAGTCGGGGAAAAATGAAGTTGAGGAAAACCATCATTAGTATAGATCATCCTGAGTCTGTGCTTGTATGTATTAGGTTATTGAGTATGGAATGTCCCATTTCCTTAAGTACTAAGTTTGACAGTTGCTATCTCTGACATTGTGCTTTTTGGGGGAGGAGGCGGATAGAATATCACTCTGTTGCCCAGGCTAGAGTGCCGTGGCATCAACCTAGCTCACAGCAACCTCAAACTCCTGGGCTCAAGCGATCCTCCTGCCTCAGCCTCCCGAGTAGCTGGGACCACAGGCACGTGCCACCATGCCTGGCTAATTTTTTCTATATATTTTTAGTTGGCCAATTAATTTCTTTCTACTTTTCGTAAAGATGGGGTCTTGCTCTTGCTCAGGCTGGTTTCGAACTCCTGACCTCGAGCGATCCTCTTGCCTCGGCCTCCTAGAGTGCTAGGATGACAGGCGTGAGCCACCGCGCCAGGCCTGACATTGCACTTTGACACTTCTTGTTTTATGTTTATTGTGGAGGGTCATCCTCAGTCTTTCAAACACATTTTGGCTGGTGATACACATTTTTTTAAGAGCAATTTTTGTGAAACCATGGATAAGTCAAGAATTCATGTGGTTTCTCAGTATGAGTTCTGTCGTGGAACCACTGCAGTGCAGACAGCTTGGAATATCCATGAAGTGTTGGGAAGGCTGTGGCTAATGAATGCACAGTTCGTCGACGGTTTGAGAAGTCCCATTGTGGTGATTTTAATCTTGAAAATGAGCCACGTGGGTGACGTGAGACCAGGGTGGATAATGATGAGCTGAAAGCTGCGGTGGAAGCGAATCCATCTCAACCTACGCGTGAATTAGCAGCAAGGTTTTTTGGTTGTGTTTTGTTTTTATTTCAGAATATTATGGGGGCACAAATGTCTTGGTTACATAAATCGCTTTTGTACAGTTTGGGGCAAAGTTATAAGTGTGCCCATCACCCAGATAGTGTGCATTGTACTCATTACCTGTGAATTTACCCACCCCCTCTTCCCCCCTCCACCTGCTTGGTTGTTGATGAGTTTTATTTCCGTATATGCACATAAGTGTTGTTCAATTAGTTCCGATTTAACGGTGGGTAACATGTGGTGTTTGTTTTTCCATTCTTGTGATAGATCACTTAGAAGAATGATCTCCAGGTCCAACCAGGTTAATACAAGAGGTATTTGTTCACCATTGTTTTTTTTAATGGCTGAGTAGTACTCCATGGTGTGCCTGCACCACATTTTATTAATCCACCCACGTATTCATGGGCACTTGGGTTGATTCCACTTCTTTGCAATTGTGAGTTATGCTAGCAGCAAGGGTTGCCGTTACTATTCCAACAGGATTGGACCATTTGAAACAAGTGGGCAAGGCAAAGAAGCTGGATAGATGGTGGGTTCCACATGAAGTGAACAAGCGTCAGAAGAGAAGCCATCTCGAAGCTTGCCTCTCTTTGCTGCCACGACTTAAAGGCTGAACCATTTCTATGCGGTATTGTTACGTGTGATGAAAAACGGATTCTTTTTGACAAATCGCAAGCCTTTGGCACAGTGGTTGGATAAGGATGAAGTGTCGAAACACAGTCCAAAACCAAATATTTGTCGAAAAAAGCTAATGGTGTGTGTTTGGTGGTCCAGCACTGGTATCATCCACTACAACACTTCATGAAACCTGGTCAGTCGTTTACAGTGGATGTCTGCTGCAACCAGCTGGATGAAATGATGAGGATGCTCGTGATGAAGCAGTCAAGATGGGTCAGGACAGTCCTCTTGTAAGACAACACTTAACCACATGTCGCACAAACGACTCTGCTCAAACTACAGCAGCCGGACTTGGAAACTCTCTGCCATCCACCATATTCACCAGACCTTGCACCAACTGACTACCACTTCTTCCAGGCTTTGGACCCCTTCCTGCAAGGAAAAACATCCAATTCTCAGCAAGCTGTGGGAAAACCTCTTTCATGATTTCATCGCCACTCGCTCTCCAGGCTTCTTCCCTGCTGGCATAAACAAGCTCCCGTTAAGATGGCAAAGCTGTGTCAGTAGTTTAGGTGCATGCTTTGATTAACTGTACTGCTTATTTGAGACATGATAAACTACAGTTTTTACTTGAAGTCAGACATTTCATATTTAATGACCTAATATGTGGGAAAAGACCCAGGAGCCACCTGCAGATGGGCTCCGACAAGTAGCTGCCCTCCACTTTTACTTCCCAGCCTCTGCACTGTTTGAATTTTCTGCCGTATCTTCACAGCAAATGTTTTAGAGAAGTGAGAACAGACATGTATAGCCACCATGCTTAACTGAACCCAGGGCCTGCTCAGCCCTGGGGTTATCCCTAAGCCTCCACTCCTGCAGGCTTTGCCTGGAGCAGCCCTGGGAGGGGTCCTGGGGCCTCAAGGGGCTCATCCTTCCTGCTGGCCCCTGGCTGAGGTCCCAGGTGCTGCTGGTCTGGGACATGTTGGTGTTGGGATAAACTCTGTCTCTCCTGAGTGCCCGGCTCTGTAAGCTCCTTCCCAGGGGCAATTTATTTATTTATTCATTTATTTATTTTTTTAGAGATGAGGTCTCCCTCTGTCACCCAGGCTGGAGTGCAGTGGCACAATCTCAGCTCACTGCAGCCTCCAACTCCTGGGCTCAAGCGATCCTCCTGCCTCAGCCTCCCGAGTAGCTGGGACTACAGGTGCCACCACCATGCCCAGCTAATTTTTAAATTTTTTTTCCTAGGGACGGCCGTCTTGATATGTTGCTCAGGCTGGTCTTAAAATCCTGGCCTCAAATGAACCTGCTTCAGCCTCCCAGAGAGCTGGGATTACAGGCACAAGCCACCATGCCCAGCTACACGCCACGGACACTTCAACAGTTCTGTTCTGAAGGCGGGTGCAAACGTGGGGGGGAAGCGGGGGTACTAGGGGTGTCATTGGGGTAAAAGTTCAGCAGGAACTTTCAGCTCTGTCCTTGGAGAGGCCTAGAAGTGGCAACAGCCCAGGAGCAGTGAGCAGCCCCAGCACCCAGACTCTGGTTTCCAAAGAGCCCTGGAAACTAAGCTACAAGGAACCAGGGCTCTGCAACGAACCAAATGTGTCTCCCAAAATTCATGTGTTGAAATCCTAATCCCCAAGGTGATGTCATCAGGAGGTGGGGCCTACCATGAGTGCCCGTAGAAAACACCCCAGAGAGCTGCCTCACTTTTTCTACCACCTGGGGATACAAGAGAGTGAGTAACTGAGAAGGGGCCTCCACAGGCTGATCATGCTGGTACCCCGATCTCGGACTTCCAGCCTCTTCTAGGGCTGGAAGAAATGTCAACCAGGTGACCACTTTCAGCACGGCCTGCCAAGAAGCAGACTGACACCACGAGCCTCCTGGCCTGACAGCCACGGCACTGCCCGGCACCGCTCTTGCCAAAAATGTCCAATCTGCATCTGGCCAAGAGAAAATGATCAGACCTATCCAGCCCTGCACTCGTCAAACGTGCCCTTGTGGAGGACCCAGAGCAGAAGGACATGCCTGGGACTCTGGGGGCCTTGGATGACTGTGCTTGCTCCTTGTTAGCTCCAGGGAGGTCCTCGTTCCTGGGAGGAGACAGCAGGACCTGGGCTGAAGGGCCACAGCAGCCGCTACTTGCTTTTCGACGCGTCAGCGCAAAAGAAGGAATACACGGAGAAAGGCAAGATAGGGCAGGTGTGTCGAGACTTCCACGGTGGGCAAACGGGCAAACCTGGGTGAACGGCATGCAGCTGTGCGTTGCGCTATTCTTGCATCTTTTCTGAAAGTTTAAAATGTAAAGGGAATGCGGCTGGGGGTATGCATTTGATTTCTATTGCTGCATCACAGATCACCACAAATTAAACAGCTTAAAATGACACACCCATGAGTTGTCTCAGGGTCTCCGTGGGCTGGAGTCTGGGCACAGCCTACCTGGGTCCTGTGTGCAGGTCCCACCGGGCATTGGCCGGGCTGTGTTCCTTTCTGGACCTCAGGGTCCTCTTCCCGGTAGGATTCAGCTCCTCACGGTTGCAGGCCCAAAGCCACTGCAGGGTCCTGCCATGTGCACCCCACTTCTCTCCCGTGGCTGACCACCAATCCTGCTCCAGCCCCTCCAGTGGGCGGGGTTCCTCTCGGTCCCCACCAGGTGCACCATACCCTCCTGGGCTGCCCTAGGGCCTGGGAGACCTTACCCAGCGACCCCCAGCCTCTCGGGGGGCCACAGCAAACAGCGAATAGGAACACAAACGAACGCACTGGCCCAACCCACCCCCAAACTTATGGGCCACCCCCACCACTTCTTCCCTCTGTCCCCCACCTGGCACCAGCCCTTACCTGTGTGCCTGCCCCACCCCAGGCCCTTGAGATGGTCTGAGCTGGGAGTGTGGCTCTGGGGATCCTTCTTCCTGCTGCCCTGTCTCCTGCCCTGAGTGTACCAGGCTCCCTCCGGAGACCTTGGCAGGGGCTCCTCCATAACGCACCCCTACCCAACTTCAGTCTCCCCTGGAGATCCTCTCCCCCTAGAAGCCCTCCCCACCCCCTCCTGGGTGGCGATGGCCGGGCACAGGCCACATGCCGTGGCAGGCCTGGGTGGGTGCTAGCCACCGGGCACCCTCTCCCTACACCTGGGCAGGGCATTCCGGAAGTGCCTGGGGAGGGGGCAACAGTGGTGGTGCTGACCCTGCCTGCTGGGTCCGTCTTCTACACCCCCCAACACACGCAGGCTGCTGGGGCGTTTTGTCCATTTATTTAAACAAACATCTGTGCACTTTGTACAAGTCCAGCTCCCAGGCGGGTGGGAGAGAGAAGGCAGCTGTGTGTGGGGGGGTGGCCCCCAGCTGGACAGCAGGCCCAGCTTCTCCCTTCCTGCCACCTGCCAGCTGGCCAAGGCAGCCCCGCCCCAACCGAGCTGATGGCTTCCCATGGACGGCCACCTTCCCACACAGAAGCAGGGTGAGGGGAGCCTCTTCTCGAAGCAAAATAAATAGGAGGGACTAACCCAGACTGGGCGTGGGACAGACACAGCCCCCCACGCCCCCAGCCCCGGGCCCTGGGGCAGCGCACCCGCCTTGGTGGGGAGAAGAGCCAGCTAGGGGGGCCGGGCCGGCCAGGCTCAGGTGCGGCTGGGGGAGGGGCGGGCAGTGCCTGGTACTGCCGCGTCACATGGGGGGGGCAGAGCTGGGCAGGGGCGGGGGCCGGGTCAGCCCCCGAGGCTTTAAGGCAAAGCAGGGTGAGGGTGTGCGCAGCCCAGGGCTGGGCCAGCCTTTGGCACGGTTGGGGGAGGCGGCCGCAGCGACCGCAGGGCAGGGCCAAGGACGGGTGGCGGCTGCAGGAGGGCCAGAGCCCCTGATCCCGAACCTCCCACACACCAGGGATGCGGGGAGGCCTTGGCCTCTGCCGGACTTGTGTCCCCACAGTTGAGTTCCTGTCCAGTCCTGGCCGTCAGCAGAGCGTGTCTGTGTTGAAGGAGAGCTGGGCCTGGTGGGCAGCAGACAGGCCAGGGTGAGGGGTGTCCCCCGGCACCCCTGTTGCCGGTGGAGCGTGACCCTGCTAGACCCCGCTGGGGCACACCCCCTGGCTGGACCGAGCTCTCTTGGTGGCCACTGTGTCTGCATCACACACACATCCCCAGGTGCTGGTCCCTTCCACCCGGTCTCTGCTCTGTAGCCCCTCCAAGGCCCCAGCAGGTTTGGGCTCTGTGGCTGGTCACTCCTGTGCCTGTCCCTGGTCCTCCCTGGTCCACTCTAGTCCTCAGCGCCCAGCAGGCCCCTCTCCACCCCGTGGCCTCTTCTCCCCCACCCAGACCCTGGAGCCTGAGCCACCTCCTGCACGGCCCCTGTGGGGCCTCGAGTGGCCGTGATGCCGCAGCCTGCTCACCCGCTCCTCCTCGAAGCTGATGAGGCCCTCGTCTTCGGTGTCCAGGTCCTCGGGCTCGTCCGCCACGAGTGCCCGGAGCTCCGTGGGGGTAGGCCGGGGTCGGAGCAGGCTGAGCAGGCGGCCGAGAGGGGACTGAAGTGCCGAAGGCGGCTCTGTCTCCTGCTGCTCCAGGTTGTCGCTCTGCTTCTTGGCGAAATTCACAAACACCTGGTGGGTGGAAGAGGTCAGTGGGCGAGGTCAGGCCCGGGCGTGTGGGACAGCTGAGTGGGCAGGGCAGGCCAAGGTGGGCGGGGCAGATAAGTGGGCGGGGCAAGTGAGTGGGCGGATCAGGTGAGTGGGTGGGGCATGCCTGGGTGGGCGGGGCATGCTAGTGGGCGGGGTAAACCCCAAGGGAGCTGAGTTCTAACCGGGTACTTACGTTGTCCAGCGTGGTCTGGCTGACCGAGTAGTCCTCAATGCCCAGCACACCTGCCACCTGCTCCATCTTGCTGAACACCTGGGCCAGTGAGATGTGCTCCGACTTGAGCTGGTACTGCACCTTCGTGTGGTGTCGCTCCTGGGGGACGGGTAGGTCAGAGGATGCTCGGGCAGTGCCGGGCACGCCCAGCCCCCCGGGACACGCCCACCTTGAGCACGGCTTCCGGGAAGTTCCGGTTGAAGAACCGCACCACGTCCTTTACGCTCTGGCTGCTCTTGGTCCGCACGGTGATCATGTAGCCGTCTCCAAACCTGGCAGGACAGGTTCGTGGCCCGGAGCCCGGGGGCGCCCCGCCTGAACCCAGACCCCGCCCGCCACGGACCCCACACCCAGGCCCCAGCGCCCCCGCTGCTCACCGGTTCTTCAGGTGCTGGATGCTGCCCAGGCAGCGCAGGCGCCCGTTCACCATGATGGCCAGCCGCGTGCACAGCGCCTCGCACTCCTCCATGCTGCGGGCAGAGCACGGGCTGGCACCGGAGGCGCGGCGCGGGGAGGGGACCGGGAGCACGTGTCCTACCTGTGCGACGTGAGCACCACGGAGCGCCCCGTCTTGATGAGGTCGAGGATGAGGTTCCAGAGGAAGCGCCGGGCCTTGGGGTCCATGCCTGTGGTGGGCTCGTCCTGGGGTGGGCGGCAGAGTCAGCCGCTGCACGCGCTCGCCACCGCACCTGACCGCCCCGGCCCCGCCCGCGCTCACCAGGAAGATGAAGGCTGGGTACCCGATGAGGGCGATGGCTGTGGACAGCTTTCGCTTGTTGCCGCCGCTGTAGGTGCCGGCCGGCTTGTCCGCGTACTTGGTCAGCTCCAGCTTCTCCAGCGCCCACCTCACCACCTGGGCGAGGTGAGCGAGGGCAGAGGTCAGGGGCAGACCGTCAGCCGCCCACCACGCCGGCTCCCTCGCCCGTCCCCGCCGGGCCTCACCCGGGCCTCGTCCTTCCAGGGAATGCCGCGCAGCCGCGTGTACAGCTGCAGGTGCTCGCGGGCCGTGAGCTCGTCGAACAGGGCGTCGAACTGCGGGCAGTAGCCGAGGCTCTGCTGCACCTGGAGCAGCTCCTTGAGCACGCTGGGGGCGCAGCTGCCGTCAGCTCGTGGAAGCACAGCCCCACAGCCCCCCACCCCCATCACCCCCACTCCCCACCCCCACATCCTCACCCTCCTCACCCCCATACCCCCACCCTCATCACCCCCACCCCCACCCCATCTCCCCACCCCCCACCCATCACCCCCATTCCCACCCCCACCCCATCACCCCCACTCCCACCCCCCACCCCATCACCCCCACTCCTACCCCCCACCCCATCACCCCCACTCCCACTCCCCACCCACATCCCTCCAACCTCTACTCCCCATCCCCATCACCCCCACCCCCACCCCTATCTCCCCAACCCCTACCCTCCACCCCCATCACCCCCACTCCCACCCCATCTCCCCACCCCCCACCCCCCACATCCCCACCCTCATCACCCCCATGCCCCCACCCTCATCACCCCCACCCCCACCTCCCCAACCCCTACCCCCACCTCCATCATCCCCATACCCCCACCTCTATCACCCCCACACCCCCACCCTCATAACCCCCACAACCCCACCCCTATCCCCCCAACCCCTACCCCCCACCGCCACCCCCATCCCCCCAACCCCTACCCCCATCACCCCCACTCCCATCCCCACCCCATCCCACCCCCCATCCCCACTCCCACCCCCCATCTCCCCACCCCCGCCAGCCAGGGCGCGCCTGCGGCACCTGTGCCCGTTGACGAAGGCCTCGCCCCCGGTCGTGCTCTCGTCGCCCGTCAGCATCTTGAAGGTGCTGGTCTTGCCCGCGCCGTTCACACCCAGGAGGCCAAAGCACTCGCCGGGACGCACACCCAGGCACAGGCGGTCCACGGCCAGGATGCGGCCAATCTTGCGGGACTTGTAGACCTGGCGGAGGGGAGCCGCCACTCAGTGGGGCAGCCGGGCGCGGGGCGTCCCCCAGTGTCCCTGCACACGCCCCAGCCCCAGCCCGTGGCCCCGCCCCACCCAGGCCCACCTTGGTCAGATTCTCGATCTTGACCATGTCATTGTCGGCATCGCCCCGAAGCACTCGCTGCCGCTCGCTGGCCACGTCCACGTCGTCCTCCACGGGCTTGGTGGACACGGGCATGCGCCTGGGAGGACAGGGTGGGCAGTGCCTGCCCCCCACCCACCCACCCAGCCACCCCCGTTCCTGCCGACACCCACGGGCCCCTCTCGCTGTGGCCCCAAGGGAAGGGTGGGCAATCCCCTGGCCCGGCCACCTGCCTCCCGGCTGCCCGGAGCCCACTCACTGTGGCTGCCGCAGGAAGTTGTACTGGCACATGATGGTGAGGAGGAAGCCCACGAAGCCCTCGACCGTCATGGCCACCAGCCCGCGTGTGACGATGTCCCACTCAAACGGGGACTTCATTTTGTCAAACTGGCCTGTGGGGCGGCAGGCACAGGGCCTGAGCCTGGGGCCTCAGGGAGCACCCAGCCACCTCCTCGCCCGGACCCCTCCCGGAGGTGCACCTGCCCCTGCCCCGCCGGCCCCAGGCGCCCCTCACCGATCTTGGCGTAGTACTCGTTGATGTACTCGTTGTACGCCATCTCCATGAGCCCGTGGCCCAGGTTATAGTTGGGGAAGATGAGGAAGCAGCTTTTCAGGTAACTGTTGACAACCTTCAGGTCCTGAGGGCCACGGCACAGCCTGAGCACCGCCGGCCCGCTGAGGCCCTGCCCCTGCCCCACCGCTCCACTGCCCCACCACCCACCGCCCCTGCCCCACCTCCCCACCGCCCTACCGCCCCTGCCCCACTGCCCCACCGCCCCACCACCCCACTGCCCCTGCCCCACCGCCCCACTGCCCCTGCCCCACCGCCCACCGCCACCACCCCACCACCCCACTGCCCCTGCCCCACCACCCCACCGCCCCACCGCCCCTGCCCCACCGCCCACCGCCCACCACCCCACTGCCCCTGCCCCACCACCCCACTGCCCCACTGCCCCTGCCCCACCACCCACCGCCCACCACCCCACCGCCCCACCGCCCCACTGCCCCTGCCCTACCACCCACCGCCCACCACCCCACTGCCCCTGCCCCACCGCCCCACCGCCCCTGCCCCACCGCCCCACCACCCCACCACCCCACTGCCCCTGCCCTACTGCCCACCGCCCCACCGCCCCTGCCCCACCGCCCCACCACCCCACCTTGTCGTGCTCGAAGAGCTGCAGCAGGAAGGTGGCCACGGTGGCCGTGATGCCGATGAAGAGGTTGATGACAATGAGGAACACGTAGGCCGAGCTGGGGACCTCGAACCAGAAGGAAGCCGGGTACATGATAGGGGTGATGGACCACCTGTGGGTGGGCAGGCAGCGGCGGGTGGCAGTCACTGGGCGGCCCCGGACCCTGCCTGCAACCACTCCTCCACCCGCTCCCCCTTACCCATAGAGCAGGAAGAGGGAGAGGACAGCGGGGAAGTTGGTGGGCGACGTGTAGGCCGGCAGGTCGAACACAAACAGGATGATGACGCAGCAGGTGGCTGGGACCAGGTAGTTGAGCTGCAGGGCAGGGGTGGCTCGTGAGGGACCCGGGGCAGGGTGGGGTGCAGGGAACAGGGTAGGGGAAGGGCCCGGGGCGGCTGGGGCCCCCGTGGCCATGTGGGGCGCACCATGTCCCACACGTAGTTGGCCAGCCAGTAGATGACTGGGTTGCAGCCACTGACGAACTGCAGGTGCTTGGCCTTGGTGGACTTCTCGGCCACGAGGAAGACCACGAAGCTGGCTGGCACGAACGACATGGCCACGATGATGAAGATGGCGATGACCACGTCCGTGCCCTGCAGCCTGGAGGAGGGGCAGCCGTGAGCCCTGTGCAGCTGGGGGCTACAGAGGGGCCCCGCCCCGGCCCGGCCACACGTACAGGTAGTCCAGAGAGAGGCTGGCGCTGGTCTTGTTCATGGGGTGGTTGGTGACGGTGATGCCTGCGCACAGTGTGGGGGGGCAGCTCAGGCCCCTGCTCCACCCACCCCTCCACCCCTGCCCCACCAGACCTACCATAGGCCGCCGGGTTGCCCTTGCTCTTGGGCAGGTTGGCGCGCAGGATGGCGTTGTTGAGGCTGTTAAGGTAGGTGGGCATGCTGTGGTAGCCCTTGTTGTTGTAGAAAACCTGGGGGAGGAGAACAAGGCCCGGAAAGGCCCCGGAAGCCCCCGTGGGTCACTGCAGACCGCCGGCGGCTCCGGACACCTCGCAGCCCCAGGGCCAGGCACGCTCACCTGTGCTGCCCTGCGCACCGCGATCTTCCGCACCATGGGCGGGGCCCTGGCGCCGAAGGAGGCCGGGATGGACTTCTGGACGTTGCCGAAGGTGATGGCCCCGTACCTGGGCACACAGGGGGGGAGGGGCAGTGAGGCCGGCGGGTGGCGGCCAGCACCCCTGCCGGCAGCCCCGGACCCCCAGGCTCACCGGTGTAGCCGGAAACGGTCGGAGGTGAAGAGCAGGTACTCGGAGACGTTGTGGCCGGTGACGTCGGTGAGGATGTCCCCCGTGACCACGCGCACCTGGGGCGGGTGCCCGCCCACGCTGCTGGGGCAGGAGAAGCCGGTGCCCTGCGCGGAGCAGGTGCAGCGGACGGGCTCCCGCACCAGGCGTGGCAGAGAGGGCGCCGAGGTCCATGTCTCTGTGGGAGCAGCGGGGCACGGTGAGACCCACGCTGGCGCCCCCGCAGGCCCCCCCCCCACGAGCCGCTGGCTACCTGGCCCGATGGTGGGCGGCAGGGAGGTGTTCCAGGCCTGCAGTGGGTCCTCATCAGGGGACACAGGGGAGTCGGACGGGGCGGGCGAGGGCGGGGGCGGCACGAAGTTGGACAGCGGCAGCCCCTGCGTGAAGGACTCCAGGCACATGCTGTCGAAGAACCGCGCGGCCAGCAGGCGGGACTCGCCGCTGCTCAGGTTCAGCGTGGGCCCCAGCGAGCCGTTGGCCGGGGACTTGAGCACACAGGTGGCGCCCACGCCTGACGGCAGCCGGAACGTGCTCACGAGCTGCTGGGGGCTGGCGTCGGGTGACAGCCACAGTCTGGGGGCACCGACAGGCAGGCATCGAGTCAGGGCCCGCTCCCCTCCCCCCCCGCCAGCCCCCACCCGCTGCGGCCGCCCCTCCGGCCTCACCGGTCCTCCCGGCGCTCCTCGTTGGCATAGGGGATGAAGTTGCCGCGGGGCTGCGTGTAGTTGTGGTACTGGGACGGCGACAGCACCAGGGGGGGCAGGTCACCTGGGGGCGAGCCGGAGCCCCGAGTGGGTCCCACGTGCCCGAGCTCGGGTGCTGGGCCCCAAGGGTCCCAGGAGGCTCAGGGCGGGGAGGAGCCAGGGCCCACTGGGGCGGGTGTGGGCCCGGGGGGGCCATACCGATCTCGGGGACAGACAGGGCCACAGTCATGGCCACGCAGACGAAGAAGGCCGGCAGCAGGATCTGGGAGAAGAGCGCCTTGGAGTTGCGGCGGGCGCAGTGGAAGCGCTTGACCAGCAGCCCGTGGAACTGCCGCGCCTTCAGCCACCAGCCCTCCAGCTTGCGGCTGCCTTGGCCCACCCGGGAGAGCGCCTCCGCCTCGGCCTCTGCACAGAGCGGGGGCTCAGCGGGCCGCCCACGCCACCCCACGCCACCCCACGCCAACCCCCACCCCCCTACCCCATGCCACACCACCCCCCCACTCCACACTGCCCCGCCCCACCCTACCTCGCCATCCCCACCACCCCACGCCACCTCCTCACCCCCACGCCATCCCACCACCCCTGCCACCCCCCACCACTCCACGCCACCCCATGCCACCCCTCCACCACCCCACACCACTCCACGCCACCCCCATCACCCCATGCCACCCCCCACCACCCCATGCCACCCCCCACCACTCCACGCCACCCCCCACCCCCACGCCATCCCCCCACCCCTGCCATCCCACGCCACCCCTGCCACTCCACGCCACTCCACACCACCCCCGCCACCCCTGCCAGCCCATGCCATTCCCCCAACCCCGCCACCCCTGCCACTCCACACCACCCCACACCACCCCCGCCACCCCCCGCCACTCCACACCACCCCATGCAATCCCCCACCCCCTGCCGCCCCCCACCACCCCCCACCACCTCCACCCCACACCACCCCCGCCACCCCCTGCCACCCCATCCCCCACCACTCCACGCCACCCCACACCACCCCCCTACCCCCACCACTCCACGCCACCCCACACCGCCCCCCTACCCCCACCACTCCACGCCACCACACACCGCCCCCTACCCCCACCACTCCACGCCAACCCCCACCCCCCTACCCCATGCCACACCACCCCCCACCACTCCACGCTGCCCCGCCACCCCCTACCACCGCCCCACCCCACCCTACCTCACCATCCCCACCACCCCACGCCACCTCCGCACCCCCACGCCATCCCCCCACCCCCACCACCCCTGCTACCCCCCACCACTCCACGCTGCCCCGCCACCCCCTGCCACTGCCCCACCCCACCCTACCTCGCCATCCCCACCACCCCACGCCACCTCCGCACCCCCACGCCATCCCCCCACCCCCACCACCCCTGCCACCCCCCACCACTCCACGCCACCCCATGCCACGCCCTGCCACCCCTCCACCACCCCACACCACTCCACGCCACCCCCATCACCCCATGCCACCCCCCACCACCCCATGCCACCCCCCACCACTCCACGCCACCCCATGCCACCCCTCACCCCCACGCCATACCCCCACCCCTGCCATCCCACACCACCCCTCGCCACTCCACACCACCCCACACCACCCCACCACCCCTGCCAGCCCATGCCATTCCCCCAACCCCGCCACCCCTGCCAGCTCACGCCACCCCTGCCACTCCACGCCACCCCACACCACCCCTACCACTCCACACCGCCCCACACCACCCCATGCAATCCCCCACCCCCGCCACCCCCTGCCACCCCACGCCACCCCCCACCCCACACCACCCCCGCCACCCCCTGCCACCCCATCCCCCACCACTCCACGCCACCTCACACCACCCCCCTACCCCCACCACTCCACGCTGCCCCATGCCACTCCCCAACTCCCGCTATCCCCGCCACCCGGCCTGGCCTGGCGGTGCCCACCTTGCAGGCTGACGTTGTCGGGGTCCTGCGGGTTGTCGAAGAGGGGGCGGTAGTCGCCGTAGACGTCGGTGTAGCCGGCTCCCTCGTCGCCACGGGCGGAACCCACCGAGGACGCCGACTGCAGTGACGCCTGCGACTGAGCCAGCTCTGAGCACCGGGCCAGATTGCCGGACGGAGCCTCCCCGGGCGCCGGGCCCCCCACCCCGGGCAGCACGTCCTTCCTGGACTCCTTCACATCTGCCGTGGGAGAGGCTGCTCAGCCCACAGGCCCGACCCCAGCCCATCCACCGTCCAAGCCCTCCGGCTGCCACGGCCACCCCAGCACCCCAGGCTGGCCCTGGCTCCTGTCCCGGCAGGTGCTCCCGAGGACCAGGAAGGGGCCCGTGCCAGGCCCCCGTCCGGGCCCCCGGGGTGGTGGGCGCAGCAGCACCGGGCCCCCTCACCGGCCTCGCTGTTCTCCAGCGACTGGTCCTCCTCGGACACCTTGAGGAACACCTCCTCCAGCGTCGTGTCCATCAGCCCGAAGCTGCTCAGGTGCAAGCTGTCCAGACTGCACTCCAGGTGCTGCGGACGGGCCGGGTGAGGCGTCCTGTGCGGGCGTCCAAGGCAGGCCTCCCGCCTCCCCCGCCCGCCTGCCCACCCGGGCCCGGCCCGGCCTGCGCCCCTGCGCTCGGCCCTCGCACCTGGAAGAGGCGCTCGAAGGCCCCCTTTCTGGCGGCCTCGCTGGGCAGGATGTAGGAGAGCTCCGTGCTGGTGTCCGAGACCAGCAGGCAGGAGGCCACGTGCTTACGGATGAACTGTGACACTTGGGTCTCAGAGCAGCTGCTCAGCTGGGCCCGACCTGGGGGGCTGGAGGCCAGCCCTGGCTCTGGGGGGGTAGGGAGGGAGTCACTCGAGTGTTTGGGGGCCAGCCCTGGCTCTGGGAGGGCAGGGAGGGAGTCACTCAAGGGTTTGGGGGCCAGCCCTGGCTCTGGGGGGGCAGGGAGGGAGTCACTCGAGGGTTTGGGGGCCAGCCCTGGCTCTGGGAGGGCAGGGAGGGAGTCACTCGGGGGCTGAGGGGGCAGCTCTGGCTCGGGGGGGCAGGCAGGGAGTCACTCGGGGGCTGGGGGGCAGCTCTGGCTCTGTGGGGGCAGGCATAGAGTCACTTGGGGGCTGGAGGGCAGCCCTGGCTCTGGGGGGGCAGGCAGGGAGTCACTCGGGGGCTGGGGGGCAGCCCTGGCTCTGGGGGGACAGGCAGGGAGTCACTCGGGGGCTGGAGGCCAGCCCTGGCTCTGGGGGGCAGGGAGGGAGTCACTCGGGGGCTGGAGGCCAGCCCTGGCTCTGGGGGGCAGGGAGGGAGTCACTCGGGGGCTGGGGGCAGCCCTGACTGGGGGAGGGCAGGCAGGGAGTCACTCGGGGGCTGGGGGGTAGCCCTGGCTCTGGGGGGGCAGAGAGGGAGTCACTCAGGGGCTGGGGGGCAGCCCTGGCTCTGGGCGGGGCAGAGAGGGAGTCACTCAGGGGCTGGGGGGCAGCCCTGGCTCTAGGGGGGACAGGGAGGGAGTCACTCGGGGGCTGGGGGGCAACCCTGGCTCTGGGGGGACAGAGAGGGAGTCACTTGGGGGCTGGGGGCAGCCCTGACTGGGGGGGGGCAGGCAGGGAGTCACTCGGGGGCTGGGGGGCAGCCCTAGCTCTGGAGGGTCAGGGAGGGAGTCACTCGGGGGCTGGGGGCAGCCCTGGCTCTGGGCGGGGGAGGCAGGGAGTCACTCGGGGGCTGGGGGCCAGCCCTGGCTCTGGAGGGACAGGGAGGGAGTCACTTGGGGGCTGGGGGGCAGCCCTGACTGGGGGGGGCAGGGAGGGAGTCACTCAGGGGCTGGGGGCAGTCCTGACTGGGGGGGGGCAGGGAAGGAGTCACTCGGGGGCTGGGGGCAGCCCTGGCTTTGGGGGGGGAGGCAGGGAGTCACTCGGGGGCTGGCAAGAGCAACCCTTGGCAAGACCCCAGCCAGGCTGAGACACGGCGGCTGACAGAGGGTGGCCCAGGCCCAGCCTCTCCAGCCGAGGGTCTCGGTGGGATGGGCCGGGGAAGGGCCCACTCAGGGCCCAGCACAGACCTTGGGGGCCCCCAGGCTCCGCGGGCTGCTTGACCAGCGTGAGGCGGTAGCCGTCGCCATAGGCGCCCTTCAGGAAGAGCGGGGAGCCGCAACACTTGAGCTTGCCGTGGGAGATGATGGCGATGCGGTCGCCCAGCAGGTCAGCCTCGTCCATGTGGTGGGTGGACAGGAGGATGGTGCGGCCTGGGCGAGGCCGGACCCAGGGTCAGGGGCCGGCGGGGTCAGGCGGGGCCCGGCCCGACCCCGTGCCAGCCTGGCGCCCCACTCACCCGGCTTGTACTTGAGGATGAGGTCCCAGATGGCGCGGCGCGCGTAGGGGTCCACGCCAGCAGTGGGCTCGTCCAGGATGATGGCGCGGGAGCCGCCCACGAAGGCAATGGCCACGGACAGCTTGCGCTTCATGCCGCCCGACAGCGTCTGCACCAGTGAGTGCCGCTTGTTGGAGAGCTCCAGGTCCTCGATCATCCTGGGCGGGGGGGAAAAGAGGGCGTGGGACAGGCGCTACCGGACTCACCCTGCACCCCGGCCTGCCCCGGCCCGCCCCGGCCCCCGCACTTGTCCATCTCCTTGCGGATCTCCTCCTGGGCCATGCTCTTGAGCCGCGAGTAGAACCAGAGGTGCTCCTCCACCGTGAGCCGGTCGAACAGCACGTTGTGCTGTGGGCACATGCCCAGGTTCTTGCGGATCTCGTCCATCTCCGTGCGGATGTCGTGCCCGTAGATGGTGGCCGAGCCCGACGTCGGAGGGAACAGGCCGGTCAGGATGGACCTGGGTAGGGCAGGTGGGGTCAGGACCCCGCACCCCCTGCAAGGATCCCCCCCCAACGCCCCGCTGGCTCGGGACTACTGCCCTGGCTGGCAGCCACTGAGACGCTCACATGGTGGTGGTCTTGCCAGCCCCGTTGTGGCCCAGGAAGGAGACCACCTGGTTCTCGTAGAGATTCAGGCTCAGCTTGTTCAAGGCCAGCTTCTTGTCGTCCTTGTAGACCTTGGTGAGCTTGTCCACACAGACGACCAGGGGCAGGTGGGTGGGCTCCTCCTCCATGCCGCGCGTCTCCTCTGCAGCAGGGCGGGTGTCAGTGGGGCGGGAGCAGCACCAACGCCGCCCTGGGCCCCTCGAACCCGGCACCCGAACCCCGCCAACATGCTGGTGCCCGCCTCACCAAGGCGCCGGCTCTCCATGGCGCAGGCCTGGTCCTCCTCCATGACGCTGAGGCGGGGGGCGCGAGCCCACGGCCAGCTCCACTCCCACGCTTCCGTCCGCCCACTGCCCAGCCAGTAGGACTTCTGCAGCGGGAAGTACCAGGGCCGGGGCAGCCCGTACATGCCTGGGGGCCGGGGAGGGGAGGGGAGGCTGACCTGGGGCCTGCGGGTGACCGTCCGCCACTGGGCCACGTGCCCACCCAGGGAGCCGGCCGTGCCGCGTACAGGAAGAAGCCCGGAGAGCCGGCCCCTGCCCCCGCACCTCCGCAGGGTTGGCCAGTACCTGGGTGCACGGCCTCGATGTACCAGGTCAGCACACCGTAGACGACGGCGTCCACGATCAGCATGGTGACGGCGAGGAGGAGGTTGAAGTCGTCCCCTTCCACGGGGGACTGGCTGAAGGTGTGCCACTGGATGCCCACGCCCGCCACCTCGTACAGGGCGAAGTACTTGGAGCCCAGGCCAAAGGCTGTGGTGGACATCAGGGACTGGGGAGGCGGCGGAGTCAGTGCGTGGGCAGGAGCATGGACGCCCCGCCCCCGGCCCCGCCAGCCCAGGACGCTCACCGCGATGCACTTCTCGAAGGCCGTGATCTTGTCGTGGGCCACCTCCTCGCGGATCGCCACGTACATGTAGGGCACGTAGCTCAGGAAGTAGATGATACCGCCGCAGGCCGAGGCCAGCTTGGCCTTGGAGTACAGCACGGACACCAGGAAGCTGGGCGGGGCCAGGCGGGCCATCAGCCCCCAGACCCCCGCCCGCACCAGGCCCTCCTCCGCAAGCCCCCGCTGGGGTCCAGGGGTGCTCCAAGAGGGTGTGTACACGTTTTGGGGTGAACTTAAGGGACACCCTGCCGCCGCTGCGAGAGCATGGGGCTAAGCAAGTGGGCGGCCCCGGCCAGTGCCCGCACCAGGCTCCCGCCACCAGCCGGCGCTCACCAGAACATAATGGTGGCCACGGCGTAGACGGCCAGGAAGAGCCAGATGATGAGCACGTGGCTGTGCATGAGCACCTGGCCGTACTTGAGGATGGCGGTGAGCGCGGACACGGAGATGGAGAGCTGCACGAAGCCCGTGATGAACCAGGCCACCCAGTGCACCGCGTTGTTCAGGCCCATGGTCTTCATCACCTGTGGGCAGCGTGCACGCGGCCGTGGGCAAGGCTCCGGCATGGGGGCGCAGCCCACCCCGCCAGCCCGGCCCGGCCCAGCCCGGCCCAGCCCCGCCCCACACCGGCCCGCCCCACCCCGCCAGCCTGGCCCGGCCCCGCCCCGCCCCGCCCCATCCCGCCAACCTGGCCCAGCCCCGCCCCACCCCACTGGCCCCGCCCCGCCCCACACCGGCCCGCCCCACCCGCCAGCCCGGCCCGGTCCCGCCCCACCCCGCCCCGCCCCGCCGGCCCCGCCCTGCCGTGCCCCGCCGGCCCCGCCCCACCCCGCCGGCCCCGCCCCGCCCCGCCGGCCCCGCCCCACCCGCCAGCCTGGCCCGGTCCCGCCCCACCCGCCAGCCTGGCCCCGCCCCGCCCCGCCCCGCCGGCCCCGCCCCGCCCCGCCGTGCCCACCTCCTTGAGCCGGTGCTCCTTCTCCGCCACGATGTGCTGGATGGTCATGGCCACGGAGTAGACCCAGGAGATCACCATGCAGAGCGGCATCATGTGCTCGATGACGAACAGGAAGCTGGGGACGGGGCACAGGGTGAGGGGGGACGGGGCACAGGGTGAGGGGTGCACGGCCTGGGCCCGCCCAGCCCAGCCCGCGGTCCCGTACTCACTCATCCCGCGTGTAGCAGGGGTAAGGGAACATCTGCACGTAGCTGCCCGGCTCCACCACGTCGTGCCCCACGAAGGTGTTGATGATGGCGCGCTCCATCATGTCTGCAGGGGTCCACGTCAGGGGCCGGCCTCCCCTCTCGTCCCTTCTCCACCCCTCCCCGCCCCCTCCGTCCTCCCCATCCCCCTCTTTGTCCCCCCCACCCCTTCATCCTCCCCCGCATCTTCCCTGTCCCCCTCTCCCCTCCCCACCCCCACCCCCACCCCCACCTCCACCCCCACCCCCACCCCCACCTCCACCTCCACCCCCACCCCCACCCCCACCCCCACCCCCACCCCCACCTCCACCTCCACCCCCACCCCCACCCCCACCCCCACCCCCACCCCCACCTCCACCTCCACCTCCACCTCCACCTCCACCTCCACCTGCAGCCGGCTGGCCGGCCCCTCACCCTGGATCCAGACGAAGCCATAGAGGAAGTAGAAGCGGCCACCAGTGTTGGGCCCCGGCCGCCAGTAGGCTCTGCGGATCTCGTTGGTCTTCTCGGTGAAGCTGGAGTTCTGTCGGATCTTATAGTGCACGTGGGGCGGCAGGGAGCCGTCCTTTCGAGTCTGGAAGATCACGCCTGGGGACCCAGGCAGGCCGGGTGGGGCGGAGCCAAGGAGCAGAGGGGGTGGGGCCCAGGTGCAGTGGGCGGGACCGAGATTGGTGGGGCGGGACTCCAGTGGTAGGGCGTGGTCATGGTGCAGAGGGGCGGGGCTCCAGGGGCGGGGCCAAAGAGGGGCGGAGTCTGGGGAGCTCCGTGGAGCAGGGCAAGGTGGGAGCCGGGCAGGTGTCTCACTGGCAAACACGGTGACGTTGTCCTGGTAGGCCTGATTGAGCGTGTAGTTGACAATGCTCTCCTCGTCGGGAAAGCCCTTGAAGATGTCCACGCTCACCTGGGGTGGGGGCATCGCCGTTGGAGCCGGGCCAGGGCCCAGGGAAGGCGCCCCCTCCCAGGCTCATGCACCCCACCTTGGACATGAACTGGATCCAGCCGCAGGCTGCGTTGTCAATGGTGTCCAGCTGCTGCAGGAGGGCGGAGCCGTTGGGCAGGGAGAAGTTGTCCTGGCGAAGGGCTGGTGGCAGCTCGTCCAGGGACAGGTTCAGGGCTTCCGGGTGCAGCCGCAGCTCTGCCACGTACTGGGGGTAGAGAACCGGCTCAGAGGGTGGCCTGTGCCTGTGCCGGAGCAGAGGGGCTCCCCGCACTGGCCTCGGCTGCCTCCCACCCCAGGCACCCACAGCACCTGCTGCAGCCAGTGCAGGTGTTGCTGCAGCCTGCCCTGCTCCAGGAAGCTGCGGATCTCGGCCGAGATGTTGAGCCAAACCTGGGCATAGTGAGTCACGTTGCCCACGAAGGCGAAAGTCTCGTTGGCCTGCAGAGGGAGAGAGCGCTGGCTCCAGGAAGGACTCGGGCCAGCGTGGGGCCGTCCTCCCTCACCCCTCCGCAACTGGCCGTCCCCAACAGCCACCAACTTTGCTCTGACCAACTTTACCTGGGGCTGCCAGCCCTCCCCCTCCCCGCCTCTCTCCACACCCACGGGAAACTGGCTCTGCTCTCTGCTCTGGACCCTCCCGCACAGCTCCTTCCTGGGACCCCTCTCTACACAACCTGCAAGGGCCCCCACCCTTATCCGAGGGACCCCTGTGCCCAGGACTGCGCCTCCTCCCCAGGCTCCGTCCCAGGCTGTGTCCGCCCTTGGCTCCTGCTGCTCCAGACAGAAGCCCACTGGACGCTGCTCTGGAAGGTCTCTGCACACACCCCTCCTCCGCCAGCACTGCCCGGCCCTGCCCACACCGGTTTGTGCGGGGCCCCGCCAGCCCATCCCACAGCAGCCCCGGGGGCAAAGCAGCCCAGTGCCCCAGCACCTAGGGCACTGCCTAGGCCGCCCCACCGGCCTGTGTCCCACATGCAGCCCCACCGCCCCCACGCTAAATCTGCTGACCTCCCAGCGGTGCCCCCAGGCCTGCAGAAGCCAGACACCTAGCGTGCCAGACCCACGCACCTTCAGGATGACCCGGTCCGCCTCAGAGCCTGCCGGCGCGTACAGGATTTTGGGGTTGCTGGTCATGAGGTGCACGAGAAGGCCCAGGTTCCGCTGCTCCTTGCTGGTGAAGCCCAGGGAGCTCATGTTGCCCCGCCGCAGCGCCTCGGGCTCTATGGTGCTGGGGGTCAGGGAGGGGGTCAGGAGGGTCAGTGTGCTAGACTAGGGGCGGGGCATGGGGCGGGGCTTAGCCATGGGGCGGGGCTTGGCCATGGGGCAGGTCTCCGTGCATCAGGGCCAGGCTGTGCCACTTGTCACTGTGACACTTCTCACCGTCCCCACCTGCCCTCCCCCACTGCCCACCTACCGGTTGTTGCCACACAGGATGGGCTGCAGGCCGGCCCAGAGCTGCACGAAGGCTGAGCACTGGCCCTGCAGCGAGTCGGGGGAGGTCGGGGCTGCGGCGGACGGGGCTCCCTCCTCGGCCGTGGCGTTCGAGCCTGCGCCTGCCCCCGCTCCGGTGCCATTGGCCGCCCCACCCGGGCTGCTGGCTGGGGCCCCGGGGGCCCGGCCGGTGCAGGCACCCTGGGGCAGCAGCAGGGCCAGGGCCGACAGCACGTCCACATCCTGCAAAACCTTCTGCGCATCCAGCAGGTCCTGCAGAAGCGCCTGCAGCCTCCGTGGGGGTGGTGCCTGCGGCTGGGCTTCCGAGCCGTTGGGGGCGTCCAGGCCCAGCTGAAGGGACACAGGCATGTCACCGGGGTGACTGAAGGTGGGGGACTAAGAGAGGACCTGCAGCCAGAGGTGAGCAGAGCCCTGGCCAGGGCCTGGGAGAGACAGATGGGGCCGAGGGGTGGGCGGGGCTCGGGGTGGGGGAGTCAGGGCACCCTCCCATGTGCAGCTTGGGCTCAGGAGCCCCCAGGACTCCAAGTAGCCCCAGCACCTCCTCCAGCGCAGGCAGCAGCAGCAGGCAGGGCCTCACCTGCTGGGCAATCTTGGCCATGTCCAGCTGGCTCCGGAGCTCAGCAGCCAGCCCAGAGAAGCGCCGGGCACGAGCTGCAGCCTGTCCGCTGCAGACGGCGTCCCGGTAGCCCTGCAGGGCCGTTTCCTGACCCTCGGGCACTGCGAGGATCTGACCCAGCTGCCTGGAGCCCGGTGCACAGGTGAGCTGCTCCAGGAGGGCAGGGGCCAGCAGCAGCTCCTGGGGGTGGGACACAGGGGTCAGCTGGGGCCACACAGGGACTCTGCCCCCAACCAAGAGGGACTGAGGGCCTGGCCCCAGACGGCCTCAGGCCTCACCCTGCCAACCCGCTGTGCCAGTGCTGGGGCTGTCTGGGCTCTACAACAGGGGGCATTCACACTGTCACCCTGCCTCTGCCCTGCCCAGGCCAGCAACAAACTCCCCGGGACCCTGCCTTGCTCCCAGGAGGAGCTGTGTATTATCAAGGGGGCCCCTTTCCTCACCCACTGGGCAGAAGCCCCCCAGAAGCAGGCAGCACACCTCCCGTCCCACGGACAGGCCCCTCACCTCCATCCGGAGCAGGGGATGGCCACCCAGGCGGCTCCAGGGCTCCTGGCCCCTGGGGAGGCCAGACTCAGAATCCAGGGTCCGAGAAGGGCCAAAGAGCAGGCTGTAGACCTGGGGGTGTGAGGGATGGGGCTCAGGCGGGGGCCTGAGAGCCCTGAGGACACCTCAGTGGCCCTGAACACCCTCCTGCAACCAGAGGGTGTGGGCAGGGTGGGGGCGGGAGTGGGGGAGCCAGGGTGGGTCTGGCCCCGCCCACGAGCAGGGGCACTATCAGGGCCACAGCCCTGCCTCACCTCAGGCGGGTCCACCCGGGCGGCAAGGAGGGCCTGAGCTGTGCTGTTGGGCAGTGACAGGTTCTGCATCAAGAAGCGCCGGAGCTCCCGAGGGTCCCTGGCCACCGAGTCCAGAGAGAAGGAGGACACTGGACGGGCAGGAGGGAGAGGATGAGGGGCCAGCTGCACTCGGGACACAGCACCCAGGAGGCTCAAGGCCAAGCCCAGCACCACTCGGGGCAACTGCGTGGGGCGGCGGGGCCTGCCCTGAGCACGTGCATGGGGACTCCCCGCCGGCGCAGGTGGAGGGGGGACCAGGGCAGAGGTGGGCAGAGGCGGCCCGGCCCTCCCCACCCAGGGCGCACCTGCAGGTCTGTCCGAGGGGCTCCCCCAGGCGTGCGGGCTGGCGCTGAGAGCCTCCAGGTGCTGGCGCAGGGCCTCCAGCTCCGAGCCCAGGCTGGGCCGCGCTGGGTCGAACAGGTTGCCCTCCTCCACCACGCGGTCCAGGCGCTCCAGCAGCTGTGTGACCCTGCGCCACACCGGGTGTCAGCGCTGGGGTGGGCAGGGGCCGGGGGAGGGGGGGGCAGCTCCGGGGGGGGGGGCAGGCGGGCACTCACGTGGAGTTGGCATACTGCAGGAAGCCGAACTCGTCCCGCTGGCCGTCCGGGCACAGGGACTGCATGACGGGCAGGATGCCGGCAGACGTCAGGGGCGCTGCCGTGTAGAAGGCTAGGGGGACGGGCGGGCGGGTGAGAGGGTGGGGTGGGGGCACAAGGGGGCGAGGGATTGAGAAGGAGGAGGGGGCAAAGGCCGAGAGGAGAGACTTAGAGAAAGTCAGGAAGGAGGAGCAGCGTTAGGGGGAGGGCGGGGACAGAGCCTCAGCTGTGCTGCAGGCCAAAGGTCAGGTGCAAATGATCCCAGCAGGTCAGAGGTCAAGGGGCCACTTGCCACCCTTTCCCCCAAACTCCCTCTCCCCTCAGCCACGGCAGTGCCAAAATGCCAGGGCATCCCCCCGGAAAATCCAGGCGTGACACTGCCCACAGAGCCCAGCAGGACTCGGAGGAGCCCCACTGGGCAGTGACCTCTGACCTCTCTGGCCAGCGGGTTAGCAGAGTGAGTGCAGGAGCCCACGGGAGTGTGAAGGGAGAGCAGCTAGGCTGACGCTGACCCAGCCCCGGCCCAGGCCAGCCAGGCACCCCACCCCCAGAAGGCACAGCCAGGCAGGGAGATGACTCAGCCGCGTGACCTGGCCACCAACTGTGGCCCAGGTGGCCCGGCCCTTCACTACCTACCACCGCCCACTGCACTGCCCACCCCCCAGTTGTGGGCCAGCTGTTCCTGACAGCGCAGGGTCTGCAGGACTGAGGGCCGGGGAGGTGTTTGATGCAAGCGGGGAGGGCACTGAGCTGCACCGGGAGGACCCTTGGGCCGTCCCGCGGCTGCGCCCGGGCCAGCAAGGAGGTGGCCGCTCACTTACAGACTGCATGCGGGCCGCGGCCGAGGACAAGAGACCATGCGGGGTAGGGGTAGGTCAAAACAGAACAGAGGAGACCAGTGAGTGCCTGAGCCCCTCGGAACCAGCATCATTGTCACTCTCGGCCACACGGCCAGCCACAACCTCCACAGCCTGGCCAGCAGACGCAGCTCAGGACTGTTCCTCGCAGAGTCATGGGAACAGGGGCACACGCATGCAGACAGGGACACACGCGTGCAGATGGGGGCACGTGCCTACAGACGGGGGACACACGTGTGCAGACGAGGACACACGTGTGCAGACGGGGGACACACGTGTGCAGATGGGGGCACGTGCGTGCAGACGGGGGACACACGTGTGCAGACGGGAACACACGTCTGCAGATGGGGACACGTGTGTGCAGATGGGGATGCACGCATGCAGACAGGGACACGCCCCAGATGCACACACAGAGCAGACATGCGTGATGCCGTGACGGCTGCCGACCCCTCCCCGGCCCCCTCCTGGGCCGCGCCTGCCCCTCACCTTCCTTCACAGAGATGGTGGGTTTCTTCTGCCGCAGCCCCAGCAGGATGAAGAAGAGCACCAGCGGGATGAAGATCTCGAAGGCCAAGACCCACTGGAAACGGCAGCCCGTAAGGCACAGGCCAACGGGGCAGACGTGCCAGCCTGAGCCCTCCCCGGCCCCACCACGGGGGCGGCCCAGGCCTGTTAGGGTTAGCAAAGGTCTCGGCCCCTTCCAGGGCACCAAGAGGGTGGGTGCTGTCTGCCCAAGCAAATCAGGTCTCCCAGCCCCAGCTGAGGCTCTGAAGGCCACACTGGGGGGTACCTGCTCTCTGAGGAGCTTCAGGGCCAACAGGGGCAAATCAGCCAGCTTGTGGTCCACTCTGACCCATGTATCTCCCAGCTCATCTTCTCCCTCCCTACCTCCAGGGCTGCCTGGGCAGGATCTTGAAGGCCATCTGGGCCACTGCCTCTGCCTGCAACTCCCACGCTCCCCCAGGGTCACCCTCATCCCCACTGCTGCAGCACCCTTGCACCCCCATGCAAGGGCCTGAGATGAGGCCTGGCATCAGGGAGGCCCAGACTTAGCCCATGGTTCTGAGCCTCTGGGAAGACATGATCAGGGATCTTACAGCACTCAGTCCCCAAGGTAAAAGCACCTCTTTCTGTCCTGTCCCCTCCCCCTGACCCCAGGCAGCCCAGCCTGTCCCGGGCCTCGGGGTTTGTTTTTCCCAGGACAGCTGCTGCTACCCGGGACTGGGCACCAAGACAGCCCTGCTGGGACCTTCTCAGAGTGAGAGATAAATGCCACAGGCCTCTGGGGCCCAGGCTTTCCTCTCACTGTCACCTGGAACACGAAGGACCTCACCAGCTCCCGCTCCACACGCCCCGGCGCAGGGAGCAGGGAGGAGCAGCTTGGGTCGGCTGCTCTCTGGGGGACCCCTGCAGCCCACCCCTCTCGCCCAGGACAAGTCCCCCCTGGCCCAGCTCAGACCATGTGGATCTTCCTGGGGGCACCAGGTCTCCTTCATCCTCACCCCCCACCCCACAACAGACCTCAGAGCCCTCACCCCGGCATGCTCTCGGTGGCCCAGGGCCTGAGCTCCCCGTGGGGGGGGGGGGACGGCGGCTACCGTGTTTACTGTGCTCTGACAATAGCGCTCTGTGGTCTGGAACACGATGCTGTGTGTCCGCACCCCACGCCCGCCCAGCCCGTGCCAGCCTCCACCCCCTCCCCAAGCTGGGCTGGAGCCCAGGGCTAGCTGAGGAGGCATGTGGGCACCTACGGGGCGGCAGGACAGGCACGTGCCATGTGCTCGAGGGGCGAGGGGAGAGGGTGGCGGCACACCGGGGGCAGCAGTGCTGGAGGCAGGGGTCACCCTCCGGGGCACCAGCCCTGCCCACACCCACCCGCCACCAAGCACCTCTGCCACTGTCTCTGCAGCAACAGGCCACGGCTGCCTCCCCCATTGCTATAGCAACGGCCTCGCTCGAGCTGCTGGGAGGAGGAGGAGAGTCCTGGCGGGCGGGCGGGCAGCAGGAGGCTACGGGGGCATCTGGTGACAGGCAGCAGCACAAGTCCAGCACCAGCGGGGTGCCCCGCACAGGTGCCCGCAGGTGGCCACACCTTTGTCCTTCAAGACCAGCCCACAGCCTTCACGCTGTCCTGGGACCTGGATGGCCACTGTGGGGCTAGACACCCCCGCCCCCTCCCTGCCTGCCGTGTCAAGGAGGAGAGCCCGTGAGACCAAAGGGTGGCACTGCCACCTCCCACCCCAGTGGCTCAGTGGCAATGGCCCCGTCCCTGCACCAAGAGCAGCCTGTGGCCCAGGGTAGACCCACCTCCCACTAACTAAGAGGGGACAGGCCACACTGGCTGGCTGGCGAGGAAACAGGTAAGGAGTTTCTGAGCAGGAAGCAAGCAGGGCAAAGTCCGTGGCTCCTGCTCCCCAACCCCGGCCGGGCTGCACCTGCCCCAGTGAGGCACCCAGCAGGCAGGGTGAAACCTCCGCGCACCCGAGCCTGGCCTCAGGAGTCCAGCTCTGAAGCCCACAGCCCTCCCCGGGAAAGTGGGGTCCACAGGAGTGTGTCCAGCATCTAACCAGCCCCAGGTCATGAGCCTGGCAAGGACTTGGCCTCCTAGAGGGAGAATTTCCTACTGCCAGAGCCGCAGGCTAAGGACCTCCACCTTGCCCAACCAGCCCCTGGGAGCCCTGCAGGGAGGGGCGGCTCCTCCAGGTGGGACAGTGGGCAGCTCCCACTTGCTTGCCAGGTGTCCTTACAAGCCCCTGCTCCCTTCTCTGAATCTTGGTGTCCCCCCTGGACGTAGGATCCACCATTCCAGCCTCTGCTCCCAGGCCCCGGGGCTAACACTAACACATGCCCACATGCCAGCCCTGCCCCTGCCCCTGCCCTGTTGTCCCTGTGAGCCAACACCCAGGGCTGCAGGCCTGATCCACAGGACCCCACACCACCAGCCCCAGGTGCTCTGGGCAGGGAGTGTACCTGACCCTGGCTCCCCGCCAGGGCCAGGTGCCCAGGGGAACCCTGCCAGGCTGTGGTGGCGATGGCTACCCGCCCTGCCTGCAAGTCCAGTTCCCTGCGGTGCACTTGAAGCCCTCTGCAAGAGGAGCACAGGCAGGAGCCAGTGTGGCCCGATGGGGTCCCAGGGCCCACACTGAGCAAGAGGATACCGAGCCTCAGGCCCTCACCCACTCCAGGCCCTGCCCTGGAAAATCCCGACAGCCCTTTCAGAAACCCAAGCTGGCCCAGGCCTCTGGCCTGTGCCGTGCCCCTGCCCTTGGGGGGCCAGCACGGCCCCCTTCCCACCAGGACCTCTGTGTCTGACAGCCACTGTGTCCTGCATCCTCAGGCCTCCTGGCTGCCCAGGCAGTGCTGGGGGACATGGTGGTCACAGCTCCGAATAGTGGGACCCAGCCCCCAGAGGAGGCTGGGGGCCAGGAAGGAATCGGAGGGTGGGTCAGCCTCCAGAACTGGCCCCAAAGGACAAAGGGGTGCTGAGACTCGGGCTGGCCCAGCCTAGCACAGCAAGGACGTTCCTGGTGCTGAGAAAGCTGGAGCAAGGGGTGGTGTACCTGCCAGGAGGGACGGAGGAGGTGCCTGGGACCAACCTCCTCACCCGGCGGCTGCCCAAGGGCAGGGGCAGGTGGAGGGAGCGGAGGGGCAGGGTCCCCAAGAGGCCCCGGCGGGGCTGGGCCCAGGAGCACAGAGCCCCCGGCCGGACGGACGGTGTGCCCCAGGCCTGCCCTTGGTCCCGGGAGCGGGCCTCCGCCAGCCAGAGGCCTGGGCCGCCTGCCCGTGCCCCGCAGAGGCCCGAGCGCTGCGGAGGGCGCCCGCCGTGACTCAGCCGAGCGCGGCGGCTGCCGTCCGTGGGCACGCGCGCCCTGCCCGGAGGCCGAGGCCCGGCGGGGAGGGGGCTCCAGCCCCGCCGCCCCCCGCGCCGGCCCGGGTCCGCGCGCGCCCGGGCGCCCCCCGTGCACGCGGGAGCGCGCCGCCGGCCCGGTGCGCGCGGCTGAGCTCACCGGGCTCCGGCGCTTGAGCGTCACGTTCTTCCAGAGCAGCAGCTGCAGCTGGTGCAGGAAGCCCATGGCGGGCCGCGCTCCGGCCGCTCTGCGCCGCGGCCCGCTGCTCTGCGCCCCGCCGGGCCCGCTCGGCATCGCCGCGGGGGCGGGTCTCGGCGTCCGGGACCGGCCGCGCTGGCTCCGCCCCGGCGGCCGGCGACAACCACTCGGCCCCGCCACGCCCCCGCTTAAAGGCGCCGCGCGCCCGCGCGCACCCCCCGCGCCCGCCAGGAGGCGCCCTCTCCCGCTCCGCGCCCTGTCCCGCTTCTCATCCTCGCGCCATCCCGCTCCTGGTCCCGCTCCTCGCCCCGCTCACTGTTCTGCTCCCCCCCAGTCCCCGTCCCCGTTCCCGTCCCGCGCCTGCGCCCCGTCCTGCGCTTACGCCCCGTCCCGCGCCCCATCCCGCTCCCCGTCCCGCACCGGGCGCCGCACCCGCACCCAGGGCCCGGCCTCTCCCTCTCGGGGACACCGGGCCGGAAGACTGCCGCAGGGCCCCGGTGGGCTCGGTCCCAGGGCACCTTGAGGGCAAGCCGGGGGAGGCGCGGCCCCCACCAGGTCTCCTGGCGCTGGACACTCCCAAGAAGCCGAAATCTGTTTGGACGTGAGAGTCCGTGGCAGCCCCAGGGCACTGTCGGGGGAGTGTCACTGTCGGGCCAAGTGCCACCCCCAGGGCGGGGGAAGCCCGGTCCTCCCAGGGAGCCCTGTGCAGGGCAGGCACTGCCCCCCCACCCCAGCCCGAAGAGTCAGCTTCTGGAGCTGCTTAGCAGGGACTGGAGTGGGGCTGTGCGCCGTCGGCCCACCCCCTGAGAGTGTCCTGAGCCACTGGGGACCCAGTGACATCCACCATGGGCGGGCGGGACGGCCTGGCTGGCTCCAGTGGGCTGGCTCTGAGTGCCAGGACAAGGACTGACCGGAGCGAGCCCCAGGGGCTGCTTCCTATAGCCCAGGCAGGCTGCTTGCCACCCTGAGGCCACCCTTCTGCCTGCAGTGCACTCTCCCCCATGTCCCAGAGCCTGGCCACTGCACAGGGAGTGTGGGGGCCAATCCAATCCCCAACGTGGCCTGGCCTGCAGGGCGGGAGGCCCCTGGATGGTTCTGATGGCTCCTCCCCAGCCTCGGTTTCCCCACCTGCAAACAAGAGTGGGTGGAGCTGCGGGCTGTGTGGTGTCCAGTGTATGGGACACACACAGAGGGCACATCCTAAGATGAATGTAGGAGCTTGAGGGCTGCAGCTCTCCACCCCCACCCCTCCCAGCTGCTTCCTTGTGCCACAAGGGACCACCCAGGCAGCACGGTGAGGATACAAGCCCCCTCCCCCACCTGCAGCCTCAGGACCCTTCCTCCTCCCCAGCCAGCCCAAGGGACTAGGTCAGGGCAGGAACCCACCAGCAGGCCTTTCCCATAAGCCTCTGCCATGGGGGGAGGAGGCCCCCGTCCCTGTCCCAGGGCTGGCCTGTCAGCTCCACCTGGGAGTGCCCCACCTGCCACCCTCCCCCAGGCTACCCAGCCCGCCACAGAGGCCCCCCTGGCTGCAGCAGCCTCAATGCCCCCCACTGCCCAACCCCCTCACCCCTGTAGCCACCAGATGGAACCCCAAGTCACTAGTCAGACCCCATCACAGCCCGAACGCCCTCCGGCCTGATGGCTCATGCATGGGGCCCCTCGATTCCCCGCTCCCGACCAGCCTCGGCCTTTGGGGTTCAGGGAAGGCGCTCTGATGAGGGTGCCACTTAGCTGAGGCTGTACTGAGTGGGGGGAGCCGGCGGGGGTGGGCAGGGGTAGGGCAGGGGCCCTGGGCTGGGCAGGCAGGGGTGAGGTCAGGCACGGGAGGGCCGACAGGGGCGCTGCTGACAGGACACAGAGGGACAGTGAGATACTCGTTGGCTTCTTTATTGTGTGCCCTGCTGCCCAGCACAGCCGGTCGCTGCACCAGGGTCTCCCGGCCTGCAGGAGCAGCAGGGCCTGTGCCTGCATCTCGGGGGCCAGGGCACCTCGGGTTCAGAGGAGGCTGCAGGCCGGGGCGTCTTGTGACCCACCCAAGACTTGCCCAGGGTGAGGTGGTTCCTCAGCAGCCTGTCCTCTTTGGTGCTCCCAGACACCGCCATCAGGGCTCACCAGCCTCCTCCTCCTCCTCCTCCAGGCAGCCTCCCCAGCTAGCTCAGCCTGCTCCTCCCTCACCCTCACTTCCTGGCCTCTGGCCCCAGCCTCCCGTTAGTTAGCCCGATGGCAGCCGCTGGGGGCCGGATGCTCGGTGGTTTGATTGCGACACTCAGCCCTTCCACCCACAGCCACCTCCCCTGGCCAGCGGGAGCTCAGGCCTGGAACCAGCCCTCCAGGTCCTCGTAGACCTGGTCCCGCGGCAGGTGCGGGTAGCGGGCGCAGATGGCACAGAAGCGTTCCCGCCAGTCGGCCAGCAGCCGCACGCGGAGCCTGTGGCGCCAGGCGAAGAAGCGCAGGTAGCGGCTCTCGTTCATGCCGGCGAGGAAAGCCGCCAGCTCCCGGGCCGAACCAAAGTCGTCCGCGTGCACGAAGGCGTCCGGAGGCACGAAGGCCTCGTAGGTGGCCCTGGGGGGCCCCAGCACCACTGGCACGGCCCCGGCCGCCAGCGCGTTGCGCCAGAACTTCTCGGTGATATAGTCGCGGTGCAGCGAGTTCTCGAAGGACAGGTAGAAGCGGTAGCGGGCCACGGTGGGCAGCAGGCAGTTGGCGCACAGTGGCCGCCCGCTGGCCCGGCCGAACACGTCCACCCGGAGGTGGGGCGCCAGCTGCCGGTACAGCCGCGCCCGCTGCTGCCGCTCCTGGAAATTGCTGATCACCCAGGCGGCCACCCCGCTCTTGGCGGGCAGTGGCGGTGAGGGCCCCGAGTGGGCCTCCAGGCGGCCGTAGGGCACGAAGATGTCTGAGTCGCGCCGGTAGCTCAGCACCCAGTTGAAGACGCCACGGAGGCGGCCCAGGCCGTGCGTGTGGCTGGGGGACTCCATGGAGGCCCACACCCACGGCTGCCCACGCGGCCGCTGGGCCAGGGGCAGGCCGCACCGCCGGGTCTGCAGCTCCCGGTGGTGGAAGACCACGGCGTCTGCGCTGGCCAGCAGGCTCCGGTTGGCACTCAGGCGGCAGTGGGTCATGCCGTAGCGGGCACAGGTGTCGCCAGGCAGCTCTGGGGGCCGGTCAGTGAAGGGCCAGTGCCAGACAAGGATGGTGATTGTGGGCTGGGGTGCCGGGGCTCCCCTGGGGCCCGACCCCAGCAGCCACAGGAGCCAGAAGACTGCAAGCAGGGCTCCCCCGGCCAGGCCCCCCCAGCTCCGTAGCCTCCGGGCGGGGCTGCACCCTGTAGCGGAACAAGCGAGCAAGGAGAGGCTCTGTCACCTGAGGCTCGGGGACACCCCCGGGCCGCCTCCCCTCGCCCGGCCTGCGCCTCCCCAGCCTGGGCTTCCCCAGGGCAGACGCTCGCTCACCAGCACTGCTCATTCAGGGGCTCCCAGCGTCAGTCACCCAGACGTCTGAGGCTTTCAAATCACAGCAGCCGCCAAACGGAGGTGCCCTGAAATCACGGCTGCGCCCCGACTCAGCCCCGCCTGGAACTGCACCCCTTTCATCTGCCCAAGGTGAGGGAAGCCAGGGGAAACTTCCCACCACCGCCCCGCCCCTGCCCTCACGACCTTTGGCATCAACCACCATCCCCACCCCCGCCTCCCTCTCCAGTCCTCCGGCTGCTGGGAGGGGGTGGCGGCGATGAGAGGGGCCCCAAATCAGGGCCCAGTATGATGCCTCCCCCCGGCCCACACCGACTGGTCTCCAGAGAGGCCTGGAGGTGACCAGCTAGGCACACAGAGGACAGGAAGGAGGGCTCACCTGTTCCAGGAAGGGCCAGTACGGGCACCCTAGGCAGAGGCGCCCCCCCCAGGCAAGTGCACTTTCCCCAGAGGTGGCACAGCCCCTCCCAGCCTGGCATCACCACTTCCCCCCCCTCCCTACCCCCACCCCACCCCCTTGCCCCCTCCCCGCTCATCATTCCTGGCTGGGGCCTGTTTCCCCCCCCCAGACCCTGGTGCATCACAGATGTGTGTGCTCAGCTCTCTGCAGGAGGCTGAGGCTTCTAACTGGGCCACCCCACCCCTGCCACCTCCTGCAACCCAGATCCCCGGAGAGGGGGTCCGTCCTGGGGTGCTAGGAGTGTCTGTCCACAGGGGGCCTCAGCAGACGCCACCGGGTGCAGACGCCAGGCTGGGCCTGGCCCCAGGGCGAACTGTGGGGGCTGCTGCGGAGTTTTTCCCTGCCAGAGGACATGCCCGCGGAAACCCCAGGCTGAGCCCAGGGTCCTGGATGCTGGACAAGCTGCAGCTCGCTCCCCCGGGACTGCAGCAGGAGGGGGCTTTCCAGGCTGGAAAGGGAAGCAGCCCTCATGTCCCTGACGCAAGCGGGCAGGGGGCTGGCGCCTGCTCCAGGAAGGATGCTGGACCCAGCCTGAAGTCCAGGCTCCCCCCACGCCCTCCAGCCGGGGCCTGGAGCCCAGTTCCTCTGTTCGAGTTCCGAGTTCCTCTTCCTCTCACTCCTGCACCACTGTGGGGGCAGACCGGGATGGCCCTGCAGGGCCCCCCACGCTCCAGCCTGCACCCCACTCTCAGTTTCTTTTACCCCAACCAGACGGCACACTCTGCCGTCCAGGACCTGCACGGTCCCCACGAGTGGCGTGGCAAGGCCTGGTGTCATGCCCAGGCTCCCAGCGGTCTCAGGCCTGCTCAGGTTCTGGGAGGCCCCAGACGGGGTGTCCTGGAAGGAACACCTGGCCAGGTCTGCTAGCCCAGCGCCCTGCCCCGGGCCCGCCTCCCACCACCCCTCCCCTCCCTGTCCTGCCCCTCCCCCAGCTCAGGCCCCACAGTGAGGACACAGCTGCCACTGGGAGGGGAACCTGGCAGCTGGCAGCAGACCCACGGTGGGGACAGAGGTAGGCCCAGAAGAGGACGGGCGGCAGCTTGGCCCCTCGGAGGCTTCCCACCCGCTGCCCGCAGGGCAGCCTCGCAGCTGCGGCAGGAACTTGTGCAACGTCCCAAAGAGGGAAGGGAGGGCCCTGGGAGCCAACGGAAACCCTACAGCCACCTGAGGTCCTGTGCTCGGGGCTGGCACCGGGGTGGGCCCGAACTTCCAGGCGCCTTGTGTTTAGGCGATGACCCCGGGGGCCTTTGACCCCAGCCTAGCAGGGGGACGCCAGGGAGCCACGTCAGCCCTGGCTTCGCCCCCCTTCTCCCAGCGGCGGGCACCTAGCGGGTGCTGGGTGTGCAGGAAGGAGGCGGCCTGGCTGCCCGCTGTCCTTCCTGTTTGCGCTGCCAGGCTGGGGGGCCTGCCGCGGGCCCCACCCACACCGCAGCCGCTCCCCTCCTGAGGATTTTCGGGAGCCTCCCCCAGCCTCCACCCACCCCCCAGCATCCACCCCAGGCCGCTCACGCTCAGGTTGGCTGCCAAGGGGGGGGCGCCAGGGGGGCGCAGGGGGGGGCAGTCGTGGGAACCTGCAATCTGGCAAGTGGGGCTCAGAGGTTTGGCCCAGAAATGGGTCAGAACGAAAGGCTCTCAGAGGAAAGAAAGGGACTGACTCAAAGGGAGAGTCGGGTGGCGTCACCCCACACCTCACCCCACCCACCTCCCGGCGGGCTGGGTCTGCTGGGACGTGGGCAGGCAGGCACCCAGCCCCACCGGGCAGCGGTGACCTCGCAGCGGGGGCCACGTGAAGAGACCTCGTTGCTCCACCGCCTGGGGCGGCAGAAGGGGGCACCCAGCCCCAGCCCGAGGGGCACCGCAGGCAGCGGGCTGAACCTGACCACCTGCCCGCCCCAAGGGCTGGCCTGAGCGGGGTAGAGACTGGCTGTGTGCCTCGAGCGCCCCCTGGTGGTGAACCCCAACACCACCCAACTCTTGAAGGAAGGAGCCCGCCCACTTTATTCTCAATGGGGTGGGGGGCTGGGGGCCAGGGAACCCCTCTGCACTCACCTCTGGAAAGGTGGGTGCACAGAAGGAGGGGTGCCTTGGGGGGTGGCAGGTGGCCAAGCAGGCCCGCAGAGCAGGACATGGCCAAGGGGCTGCACAAGGGGTTGCCAGGGCCACTGGCTGTAGGCACAGGTCCTTGCAGCAGGCTGTCCCCGCCCCTCCCCTCCCAGTCTGTGCCCATCAAGCTAAGGGTGAGGTGGCCCGTCTAGGTCCTTGTCTTTGTCCAGGTGGACCTCCTGGGCCAGCTGCAGGGGCTGCAAGGTGCTGGTCCTCCAGGAACTGGGCTGCACCCTGGGCGCTGCACACCCCTCTCTGCTCTGCACCAAGACCCGCTCCTCTGAGCTGCCACCTGCACTGGGGGCTGCAGCTGGGGGGCTGGGGATCCAGGGCCCACCCGCCCCGCCCCAGGCTGGCAGGGGGTGGGTCTGAACCGGAAGGACATCACCTCCCAGGGCCCAAAACTGGGGAGGCTCCCACTTCCTAGGGTGGTCGCTAGGGGATGACACACCCCACATTCTGTGCCAAGGGTGGTCTTGCCCAGAGTCTCCACATGCATCTGGGGTCTTTGCTGGGGTGTGGGGCTGGCACCCCCAGCCTCCTGTGCTGGGAAGGTCACTAAGGCTGGAAGTACCTCGCTGAGCTTCCTGAGAACCTGGGAACCAGTGAGGTGGGCTGGGCTGCGGGAGGGGGCCAGTCCTGTACAAGGCTCAGGGGCTCAGGGCGAGATCTGCCTGTGCCACTGCCAGGGAAGGTGCCCCTCGGCAGAAGCCCCGGGGCAGGCACCGGAACTGCAGGTGGAGGGGAAGAGGGTGGTGGGCCTGTGAGCGAGGCGGGAGCCCCCAGGGCAGCCCACCCATCCTGGGGCCGATGGGGGCGGGGGTGGCTTGTGAGGGCTGGGGGGGCAGGAGTTTGGACAAACCAAGGGGCTGTCTTTGTCTGAACTGGCAGGCGGAGGGTCTGTGCCAGGTACGTGGGCTGAGGGCAGTCCCCCACCCCCACCCTGAGGACCTCAGCCCAGGCCCACCGCTCCCATTTCATTGCAGCTGCTGCTGGGGGGTGGGCCCTCCTGCCAAGACCTCAGAGTGGGCAGCAAAGCCCCTGGGGACAGACTGGGGACCCTAAAAAGGCTGAGAAGATGGGACACACCCAGTGGCTGCTCTCACCCCTGGGTCGGGCCAGCAGGGGTGGGACAGGCAGGTGCCAAGCAAGGCCCAGCAGTGAATCAGTGCTAGGGTGCCCTTGCCCTCAGGTGAGGCTTTGGTCTCTCTGCGCCTCTCTGCACCTGCTCTGTGTGGCTCCCTCCCCTGACGGCTCAGACTGAGACAGTGAACGGGGATGTGCCAGGCTGGGTGCTCAGCATCCACCCCCCCCCACCTGCACGGGTCCCCTCCCACACCGGAGGCCACAGGGGAACAGGCTCCCAGCCACCAGCCAGCCCAAGGTCACAGATGAGAGGCCGGCGGGGGGAAAGGCAGTTTCCGGGCCCAGGTGGGCTCCGGCCCCCAACACACAGTTAATGCTGCGGACAAACCAGCAGCTCTGGGCACAGGTGAACCCATATCCAGCCGCCCGCCTGGCCCACTCTTTCCTCAGGGACCTGGCTGTCCCAGACTGGCCTTACCTTTCCCATATCAGGACTGGCTGGGAGTCTGGACTTCTGACCCAATCCTCCCCACTCCCTGGCCTCAGGGGGACACACAGGTTTGGCCCCTGAAGCTGGAACTGCACCCAGCCTGGTGCCTTTGACCTCACAGTCCATTCTCCGACTTGCCTCCCGTCTCCTCAGTGTGGGGGGATGGGGGGCCAATCCAGCCCCAGGCATTCGGGGGCCCTGGCATCTCACTCCCTCACCTGGCCCACCTGGGTCTACCTGCCTGGCATGCCTCCTTCCCACATACGCAGCAGGGCCCAGGGGTCCGTGTGGTCCCCGTGTGAAACCCACACTCACTGCCCGCGGTCTTGTTCCTCCCACCTTCTGCTCACCTGAGCAGGGGGATAGGGACCCTCCTCTCTCTGCCCCTCCCCCAGCCTCCACAGGAGGGTCTTCCTAAGTAGGGGACAGAGAGCCCCCTCTCTCTGGGAGTGTAGAAGGCCCTGGACCCCCACTCAAAGGTCCATCCACCCCGGATGGAGAGTGGGGGTGGCCGAGGACTAACCCACGTCTGGGACACACCCACAAGGCACAGGTTTGAAATGTACTTTAATTGGCTTTTGTCTCCCAAATTCCCTGTCCATGCCTGGGCTCTAGGGTTCTCCCTTCCCCCTCCAGTTTGGGGGTCCAAACCAAACAGGAGAGGCACAAGGGGGGCAGAAGTCTCCCGGCACAAAGGAGGGGTCTCCCTGGCAAGGGGTTCCGGGCCCAGCACCCCATGCCCCAGCCACAGGCAGACAGCATCAGAGCGCGTTCGCGTTCTTCTTGGTGGGCGATGCCGCCCGCCCCGTCCCGGGTGGCGGGAACACGTGGGCATCGCTGGCCTCCGGTCACTGCGGCGGCGGCGGTGCAGACGGCGAGCACGGGCTGGGCGGGGCCACGGACAGCGAGGCGTGGTCGAACAGGGGGTTGCGCACCTCCATCTCCCCGGTCTGCGAAGGTGGGCGGGTGCTAGGCGGGCAGCGCCGTGGTGGGAGTGGGGGACACCCTGCTGGGGAGCGTCCCCCCACCCATGGGCTGGCACACCCCTCCCCCATGCCGCACTCACCGGGGCCAGGCCCGGGCACTCGTACACCGTGAAGTCTCCATCTTCGTTCTCCTCGTCCGAGGAGGCCGAGTCCAGCTCCTTGGGCTCTTTATGCCTGGGTGGGGGGGCGGGATGGCTGGGTCCTCCCCGCACCCTCCAGGTGCCAGTGGCCCAGATGGGAAGTGGGTGCTCAGGCCACAGCGGCAGGGACTAGGGGATGGGGGCGGCGGGGTACCTTAGACAGGGCTGGGGGGGGGGGGACGGTGCCGGGTGGGGGAGGGGCGGACGGTGCAGGGTGGGGGAGGGGCGCTCACCGCTCCAGGCACAGCATCTGCTGCCTCTGGTGCTGGTAGTGGTACATCTCGGCGCTGTGTGCCAGCCGCTGGTCCCCGGGCTGTGGGGCAGAGGGTAAGGGTCAGGCCACAGCGGGAGGCGGCAGGAGCCGTGCGGCTGGGGAGCGGCCACTCACCGAAATCGAAATCCGGGGCTCCGCGGGCGAGCCGGGGGGCTTGGGGGCCGCGTAGTCTGCCTTCTGGGTCAGGCGGATCTCGTGCTGCAGCCTGCGGGGAGGGGGCCTGAGACCTCGCACGCGCTCACGGGCGCCCCGCCCTGGCCGCCGCCCGCCACTGCGCTCACCTGCACCAGCAGACGCCCGCCACGGCGAGGGCGGCCGCGCCGGCCACGCAGAACGCCACGATCAGCACTGCGGGAGGGGCGCGGTCAGGGCGGCCTTCCGGGGGGGGGGGAGCCCTCCCGCGCCCGCCCTGGCCGTGACCTACCGAGGGCGAGGCCGTCGCCGCGCCCGCCCCGGGGCTCCAGGGGCGCCATGTGCACTGGCCCGGAGGACACAGGGGAGCCCCAGGCGGTGCTGGGCGTGGGCGTGCGGGCTCCCCGCCCCGCAGAGGGGCGGCCGGGCTTGGGTCCTTGGCCCCGCTCTGAGAATCCCACAGTGGCTGCTGAGACAGAGGGCTGGTTAGAACAGGGGCAGGCGGGGGGTCAAGGATGTGGGGGCGGGGAGGGGAGTCAAGGATGTGGGGGCGGGGAGGGGGGTCTCACCAGCCTCCGGGAGCTGCTGCCCAGCCTCGGGCAGGGGCGGGGCTGGGAGACTTGAGTGTCCGGCCTCCTTCCGGGCGAGTTCCTGGGCCAGGAAGTCGATCTCATCTTCCAGTCTGGGCTGGGGTCGGTCCTCCCCTGGGGAGAGTGAGGGGCCATCAGGAGGAGAGAGGCCCCAGCCCCTCAGGACAGCACAGCTGCAGGTGGCCTCCCAGGGCCAAGAGGCCCGTCCAGGAGCCAGGCCCTCCCTTCTCCCTCCTTGCTCCCCCGGGGCGCTGGTGGCCTGAGGACAGGGTACCAGCCTGTATACCCCTCTCCATCCTGGGCTGCCATGGTGACATGGGGGGGGCCTTCCATGAGCAGCAGCTCATGGGGAGTGAGGGTGGCCAGGGGAGAAGGAGCTAGAGAAATGTGCAAAGACCAGGCCGAAGGGCACAGGGTCTCTAACCCCAGAGTTGTCCATAAAGGGATAGGCAGAGCACTGAGCCAAGACCCCTTCCCCACCTCCAAACACCTTCTCTGGCTGAGAGGGGGGCAGCGACTCCCCAAGGAGTGGGGAGCGGCCAAAGCAAGCCCAAGCATCCAGGCCCCTCCCCAGTCACCAGGAGACAGGGAGGGCAGTTGTCGCAGGCGGGGCTGCTGGCTGGGCCCCCACTGGCCCCCACAATCCAGACAGAAGCTCCCAGGTAACCCACACACAACACCAAAAAAGGACCTGCTCGCTTCTCAGTGCCCTCTTCCACACCCCTCCCAGGAAGGCCCCGCTGGCCACACAACCAGCACCTCTCAGCCGTCCCAACAGGCCCCAGGCTCCAGCGGGCGGGTGCCCCAGTGCTCTCAAACCTTTGTCACCCAGTGGATGGACAGGGAAGCGGTGCACAGGTGCCCAGGGAGTGGGGGTGTGGGTGCCTAGAGGTGTTATGGGCAGACTCTGTGGGGCCCAGGCCTGGGGGACTCTGACCCTCCCCTCTCCCCCCTCCCAGGCCACCCCAGCCTTTCTCCCCAGCATCCCTTGCCCTGGGGGCGCTAACTGCCCCAGGCCTCAGTCCAGCTCCAGGCTCTGTGCCGGCACCATCTGGAAAGGGCTGGGAGGCTACTTGGAGAGTGACATGAGGGTCCTCCAAGCTCTCGACCCAAGCGCCCACACGCACAGGGACCTGGTGACCACTGTCACCGAGCTGGGAGCTGAGGCCTGGGACTCTAACCCTAGGGATAGATGCGAACGCGGCGTCAGCGTGGGGAAGGGAGGGAGGGAGGACATCTCCCCCATCGACTTCCCTGCATTTCTGCTCTCCCGTACCGGGCGGCCGTCGCACCCTGGGCACGCAGAGCCCTTGCTGGTCCTCAAGGAAGGGCTGCAGGCAGGGCCCACAGGCGTGTGCCCCTGGGGGACACCTCGCCCGCCTCTTCAGGGCACAGTCCAGGCTCCCAGGGCAGGCAGCCACATCTGGGAAGGAAGCAGGGCAGGGCGGGATCACGGCCCTGCACACAGAGGCCCTGCACAGCCACCCCTGCCCCTCCCCCCAGCGCTGGCCAGGCCTGGCTGTGGCCATTGTTCTGGGCAGGCCCTTCCTCCCTCCTGCCTGGGCTCAGAACCAGGAAGCAAACAGGCCCAAAGCTTATCAGAACTGTTCTGCCCCACCCACTCCCCAGGGTCCACCTTCCAGGGCCCATCCAGCCCTCTAGGAAAACTGACCCTCCCTCACTGCCCCTGCCCCACTGAGCTCTCCTGGGCAGGGCCGCACAGCCCTCCGAGTCCAGCCTCTGGTCTCAGCATGTCCCAAGTGATCCTGGACCCTCCGTCCAGATTGGGAGCCCCAGAGGGTAGGGCCCAGGCCTCTCAGGAGCAGCAAAGGGCTGGCCAGCCGCCTCTCCCACATGTCGGGGCTGCCCCCACAAGCCCATCACAGAACAAGTACCCAGCCCAGAAGATGGTCGAGGTCCTTGTCTAGCCTCTGGCTTGTCCCCAAGGCACAGAGGAGACCTAGGATAGAGTCTGCTTGCCCTCACCTGCTTCGGACACAGAACCCAGGCTGGGTCACTCCTACAGCCACACCATAAGGATCCACAGTCAGGGGGCCAGGTGGCACCCCAGGTCTTCAGGAGGCCTGAGCTTAGCAGTGCTGGGGACTGCAGGCCAGGGCCTACTTCCCGAGGTCCCAACCACACTTTCATCTCCCTGGTGAAGAGCCCAGACCATGGTGTCCTGCTCACACACATGGCCAACTGGTCCCATCCTGATGCTGGCAGATGGGTGACAGTGACCCTTGCTGCCTCAGTTTCCCCTCTGGGATACAGAAGTTGAGTTGCCTTCAAGCTAAGGAATGTCCCAAGGCCTTAGCCACAGTGAGCCAGTGGGAGCCGGGGGGGTGGGGGGATACTCACAGGACCTCCAACCCTGCTTGGGGGGCCTAGGGTAGAGGTGTCTCTGGCCAACCAGGATCTTTGCTCTCTGCCCAGCCCCTGTCCCACACAACAAGCAGGGCCACTGGGGCCCTGGCAGACATGGGGGACCTTAGCTGACCTGGCTTGGTTTCCTTGGTAACCTGACACTCAGAGCCTCCAGGCTGTAGACATCCCTTCGAGGAAGTCCCAGCAACCCCAGCGGCAGGTGGGCACAGGCTCCAATGCCAGGCATCCCCCTGCAACCCAGCCTGGATCAGCAGCCTACATCATCCATGGGCTGGGCCTGGGGCTTGGGCTCGTTAAACATTAAGCCTGGGCCAGCAGGGCCGCCTGGCCCCACCCACCAGCTGGGCTTCTGGAGAGTCAGATGGTCCCCCCCTCCCGTGCTGATAACCCAGAGTCCACCAGGCCACAGGGTACAAAGCAGCTCTGGAGTCTGGATTCCAGGGGCCCCCTGAGCCCCCCAGGCCCCAGCCCAGGACGATGTGGCTGCTTGGTCTTGGAGAGGAAGCCTGCCCTCCAACCTTGGGTTGGGGAGGAGGTCCCGGGAACAATGGCAGCTGGAGAGTGGCTGGCACATCTGGGCTGCCCGAGGGCCCTCCCAGGCACCGGGCGCTGGGGTGGGAGGGCTGCCTAGGGAGGGGCCCTGCCAGGTCTCCCAATCAGATGACATAAAGCTGCAGAGGGCACAGCTGAGGGACGGCACCTGGCCACCCCGGGCTCCGCACAGCCACTGCACTACCATTTCCTGAAGAGGCAGCCTCTGCCACGCCGGCCAGGCACACTCCTGCCCTAGGCCTCCTCAGAGCCCCTCCTGGTCATGCCAACGCCCCGTCGGGGGGCACTGTGCCCGGGAGGAAGCCTGCCTTGCTCTGGCCTCTTCAGGTGGCACCCACAGAACCAGACTGCCCAGGTTGGCATCCCAGTTGTGCCGTATACCAGTCACTTAACTTCTCTGTGCCTCAGTTTCCTGGTCTATAAAGTGGACTAACAGCACCTCTCCTACAGGGCTGCCGGGAGAACTGAGTCTCCCAGTTCAGCCCCCTCAGGAAAAGGTGGTGAGCTTTGGATCCTGGGTCCCTGCAAACCTGCGCTGCCTGGAGCCTCTGTGCCGGTTTGTGAGGCGGGGAGGGCCCCCAGGACCCTGGGCTGGCCACTGTCCTACAGAGTCTACCTGCAGCCCTTCGTCCAGAAGACAGAATGGCCAGTGCCCTCGAGGGCAGGGGGTGGAGGAGGAAGCCGAGGCTAGAACAGCCTCCCCCTGTTGAAGTTAGAATGAGACCCTGAGCCTGGGACAGACTGTCCGTGTCTAGAGACTTTCAGACCCCTCCACGGCAGGCAAAGCAAGGCGTGTGCGCGACATCACCGAGACATGAGGACCAGCTGCAACTCCCACTCCAAGTCAGACGCGGCCTGGGCCCGCAGGCACCCAGACTCGGCCCGGCACCCGCAGGGGCCGCAGCGACACACGGAAACACACGCAAAGACGCGCACTGGACAGACCCCGCGGCCGGCCCCAAAGCCAGATCACCGCAGAGAAAACCTGAGACACAGACAGGCTCACGGACCCAGAGACAAAAACAAGCAGCGAAGGAACTAGAAGCAGCGCGTGGACTTCAGGTTCGCTTCCAGGAACGCGGAGAGGGCCCATTTCGGAGCCCCCGGCGGTCCTGGCGCCGCGCCCTCCCAGTCGCGCCTACGTATCCCGTCCGGGCAAGGCGGGGCCGGCGCGCACCGGGCCTGCGGGGCCTGCGGGGCCTGCGGGGCCTGCGGCCTGAGCGAGCGAGGCCGGCCGCTGCGAGGGTGACGGAGGCACTGGGAAGCCCGGCTCTGGCCTGGCGATCCCGGGCCCGGGGCGCCCCGCGGCCTGCGCCGAGCGCTCTCGCTCACCCGGGCGGCTGGCGGCGGCGGCGGCCCCGCGCAGGGCCAAGCCGAGGACAAGGCCCGACAGCAGCAGCCGCAGCAGCCGCAGGTGCCGCGGCGCGGGCGGAGGGACCGGCGTCGCCATCCTTCAGCGCCGCCGCCGGGGCAGCATGGCACCGCACGGTCCGGGACTCGGCGCGGGCTCCCGGCGCCGCTTCGGGAGACGCGGAGGAGAGGGAGGGGTGGAGGAGGAAGAGGAGGCGGAGGCCGAAGAGGAGGAGGAAGAGGAAAAGAAGGCGGCGGCGCTGCTGACGCTGCGGCAAAGGATCCGGGATGGTGGAGCGGAGTGAGGCTCGCGCGGGAAGTGCGCCTGCGCACCGCACCTGCGGGGGCGGGACGGCGCCTCCAGGCTTGGCCCCCACCCCCCCTCCCTCCAGCTCTGGTCTCCTCTCTCCTCCCGGCCTCTCCAGGCCTGGGGCGCCTCGGCTCCTGCGGCCTCTGCGCCGGATCCTTCCTCGTTCCCCAGAAATCCGGCTGGCATTGGCCAGGGGCTTTCCTGGGACGCGCTCCCTCCATGCCTCTCCGCTGTCTGCCGGCCCTCACCCCCACCCCTATGGAGCGGAGGATTGGCTCCGGCCTAGAGGCGGGAGCGCACAGGAACGCAGGAACAGGCGCAGACACACAGGTGCACCGGGATGCACAGGTGTGCCCAAGAGGCACTGGGGCACTCAGAAACACACGCGTAAAACAAACACAGGCGCAGAGCCAGCCGGGTCCTGACTGCCGCTCTCAGTGAGGCCGCCAGGGGGCAAAGTGACCTGCGGCGGCTGCTGACAGCCGGTTGGGAGCTGTCCAAGGTGTTCACGGTCCCCAGGTGACCGCCTTTTAGCTCCCTGGGGCCCCACACAACCAGCAGCCAGGGGATGCGCTCCGTACACCTCACCCGTGGCCTCCGGAGAGCAACCCCCCTCACACACACACCGGGAAACCTCCCTCTTGCTCAGTCATTAAGAGAACACGATGAGCCCCCGCAGCCCGGTGCCTCCTCTCCTTGGAGTCTCAGAACCCATCGGCTTCGAGAAATGGCTCAAGAAATGGCAGAAAGAAAAAAATAAAAAAGAAGAAGAAAAAGAAATGGCAGAATGGTGTGCGGGGTGCGCAGAATAAGAACCGTCGCCCCCCCCTACACACACACACCCCACAGGCACCGGTCAGACAGAAATAGTGTCTGAGCTCACTTCCCAGAAAGGTGGGTGGTGGGAGAAGTAGCCGCGTCGCCAAGCCCGCGCCTCCCCATCCTGGAGAAAACAGCGCTGGGGGAGGCGCTGCGGGAGCCCCGGGTGCCTCCTGCCCCGGGCGGGCGCAGAAAACTCAGTACCCAGGTGAGAGGGGCAAGGTGTCGCAGAGCCGTTGCGTGGCTTGGCTCCAGATCGGGGCTCGTTGTGAAGCTCATCCCTTCCTAGGATGGGGCCCTGCCCTCGTCTCCCGTCCCACACCACCTCCTCCGGGGCTGGCCCTGCCTCCACAGTCCCCAACGGTGCTGACTGCACCTTAGGCAGCTGCCTCAGCTCTGCCTCCCCATCCCCCGCCTCCCAGGCCCCTACCACGCTAACCTCCCCTTTGCCCTACTCTAGCTTAGGGCCCAGCCTCCAGTCCCACCTAGGTCACGGATGCGGATGGGGGTCGTGGGGCTCTGGCAGCGGGAAAAGACTCAGGGACGCCCCTTTAAGCTAGTCAGCCTGCAGCTGCCCTGGGACACCACGACAGGGCAGGGGAGCAGCCAGCGCCCCGGGTCTGGGCCCAGAGAGGGGGGAAGTGGGAGGAGCTGGGGTCCACCCTGGGGACAGGGGCAGGCCTGTGGGGCCAGCACAGCTGGAAGAAGGGGGGCAGGCAACAGGAAAGATGCACTCGCCTTTCGCTGTTCCAGGAAAAACTTTTTATTACAAAATTTGTACAAGAAGGCACTGGGCTGGCTCCCAGCCTGTGGGCTCTGGCCCTCCCTCCAATGCAGACCCAGACTCCCCAAAGGGGGGGGGCTCCGAGGAGCCTGATTATGGGAATAGAGGCCCCGTTCCCCAGAGACCCAGCCCTGAGTCACAAGCCCAGGGATTCCCCACTCCCCAGGAAGCGGAGAGAAGCACAAAGCCTGGGGCCAAGCCCAGGCCGGAGGGGGCTCCTTTCCCCAACCCGGCTCCCTGTGGGTGTGGGCGCCAGTCTCAGTCTTGGTTCGACACCCCTCCCCTTAGGCCCGGAGATGCTGAGGGTGGGGTGGAGGGACGTGGGGACACGGCAGGTGGGGGGACCCAAGGGAGTGGAGTGGAGGGGTGGGAGGACACAGGGGATCGTGTGGAGGGGTGGGGGAAGGGTGGGAGGACACAGGGGATCGTGTGGAGGGGTGAGGGAAGGGTGGGAGACGCAGGGGTGGGGTGGAGGGGTGGGGGACGCAAGGCTGGGTTGGAGGAGGGCTGGGAGAGGGGGACGCAGGGGTGGGGCAGGGTGGGGAGGGAGCGCAGGGGGCCCAGGGTAGGGTGGTGGAGGGGGACTCCGGGTGGGGCGGCGCGGCGGCGGGGCGCAGCTGTGGGGCGCAGCGGTGGGGCGCAGCGGTGGGGCGCAGCGGTGGGGCAGCGGCACGCACCCGCGCCTAGATGCCGCCTGGCGACTAGTCGTCGTCGGCGGCGCACACCTGGAGCAGCAGCAGGCAGAGCGCGGCCAGGAGCATTGCGGAGAAGAGCAGCAGCAAGACGACCCAGGAGCCGAAATACGTGCCCTTGCGCAGCGCCGGCGGTTCGGCGGGGATCAGGTTGGTCAGGTTGAGCATGTAGCCGAGCGCCCAGCCGACGGCCGTGTCCCCGGCCTGCGGGCGAGGGGCGTGGCCTCAGCGCCGGGGCGTGGCCTCCACTCCGGGGCCGCCCCCCGCCGCGCCCCGCCGGCCCCTACCTTCTTCTGGAAGGCCACGCCGCCGAAGGTGCTCTCGTCAAAGCCGTAGCCCCGGCTCAGCAGCTGATGCACGAATGTGGCCCCCGCGCAGTAGTCGGCCAGATGAGCCCGCTGCCCTGGCGCCCGAGCCTGCAGCTGGGACGCGGGCGGAAGACCGTTGGCTGGCGACCACCAAGAGGTCTCGGCCCGCGGGAGAGGTGGCTGGCGGCGCGCTGCGCCCTCCCCACGCACACGGCACAGCAAGACCGAGTCCAAGGGGGCATCCCCCGCAGCGGCACCTCGCCCATCCCTCTGCAGCCAGCACCTGCGCCCGGACGGCCAGCACGGGGCTTGCCTCCTGCCCCTCCCCCACACGCACACCCCTGGTCTGCCTGAGACACGCACAGAGAGGACAGGAAGGGGCCTCTGTCACCACCCAAGTCCTGCAGATGCTCCCACGTTTCTCCCAGAGCCTCCTGTGGTCACCTCACCCTCCACGTACCCAAACTTCTCCATCTTTCCTTGCAAGGTACCAGCGTCTGACCCGTGGCAGAAGCCAGAAACCTGGGTGTTGTCTTCAACCCCTCGCTCCCGGACCCCAACCCCTGCCAGTTCTACCTGCTGAGTCTCTCCTGAATCCTACTTCTCCATGGCTGGCCACTCCCCACCTCCTCCTTGCCCAGCCACACTCCTCTGCTCTGTCTGCTCCAAGCCTCTTCCTGCCACAAGGCCTTGGCCCCAGCTTTCCCCTCCACCCTCTAGGTCTTGGATGTAGGGTCAGGTGTGAGGGAGACCTGGAACCCTGGTTCTCCTGGCTCCCAGCTCCCAGCTGCAGCGCGGCCACTGCTGTGGTCTGCAGCGCCTGCCACGGCCCCTCCCCGCTGACTGGGGAGGCGGCTGACTGGGGAGGGGGCCGGCTGAGCCCCGAGGTCCAGCCCTGGAGGAGGAGAGGAGCAGGCTTCACCTCAGCCCAGGTCTGGCTGCACACGGTCACTGCGGCTGCCTCCAGCTGCTGCAGGGTGGCCACGGGCAGCCCCATCACAGTCCTCAGGAAGTCCACGGTGTAGAAAAAGGCAGAGAAGGCCTGTGGGCACAGTCACACTGTGGCCAGGCCCCTGGTGCTCAGGGCACCCGCCAAAACCCCTGTCTGCCTGGACTCACGATAAAGTTCCCAGCCACGGGGGGCTGGGAGACCCCATTGAAGGAGCACCGGGAGAAACGGCAGGAGAAGCTGAAGAGCGTGGAGACGAGGTCACGGCACAGCGTGGGGTCGCTCCTCCCCTCAAGGTAGACCCTGGCTCTGCTGTCGAAGCCCTGGGGCCGCAGGGCCACGGTGCATGGTGACTGGTACACATCCTGGAGCAGCACTTGGGTAGAGTAGCCCCTCGGCCAGCAGGGGTGGAAGCCATGGGTCTGGGGGGGTCACCAGGGTGACTGGGTGGCACCACACCCACCCCAGAGGACCTGCCTGGTCAATCTCCCACAACTATGGCAACGTCACTTTTGTGCTCAGGAGCCATCCGTGGCTCCCCGTTGCCTGCTGGACAAGCACCAAATGCTTTGGCCAGGCGTTCAAGGCCCTCTGAGAGCTGTGCCTGGCGCTTCTTTCCTTCCTTCCTTCAGAACCAGGAAGCAAACAGGCCCAAAGCTTATCAGAACTGTTCTGCCCCACCCACTCCCCAGGGTCCACCTTCCGGGGCCCATCCAGCCCTCGGTAGGATGGGCCCCTTGCACACGCCAGGGCCCTGCCCTCCTGTCCCTCCAGCAGATTGAAATCCCAGCCTGGAGAAGCCCTCCTCCATCTGGGCAGTGTCCAGCCTCTGCCCTACACAGGCACCTCGGCTCAACCCGCCAGGAGGGGGCAGCGCAGTGTGGGAGAGCGGGGTGGAGGGGCACCTGGAGGGCACTGGCCAGCAGTCTCTGGAGCATCTGGTCGCGGCCATAGCAGAGGAAGCTGTGGGTGTACACGCGGTAACGGTGGCCGTAGAGCCGCAGCTGGACCTCATTGGCTGGGTCCTCAGCTGGACTGGCTGTCTCGAAGGTGATCTGTGTGGAGGCACCCCCCAGGTCCATGGCCCCCAGCGTCCCCTTCCTCGGCCGGAACCACTGGCCCACCCAGCCGCACTGTGGAGAGTGGAGTTTGGGTCAGCAGGTGGGTGGGCGTCCACACCCCCTGGCTCACTGGGCTGGCTCCTGGGCCCACCTTGATGAAGTTCTCCAGCAGGTAGTTGGCAGTCACCCAGCCAAACACCCCCTCGTCCTGGCCTGAGAGGATGCGTGCACCTCGGAAGTCAAACGGGTACTGGGCCAGTGTCTGTGCCACTGCTGCCAGCACACGGGCTGAGTCCTCTGGACTGGTCAGGCTGTGAAACAGGGAGGCTCTGAGGGCACCTGCTCCCCAGGTGGCCATGATCCTGCTGCAGGGGTGCTTGGGGTCTGCCCGGCGAGTGGTCCTGGCCCAGGGCTGCTGCTGAGGGTGTGTCGGGCCTGCCCTGTGCAGGGGCTGTCGTGGGGACCCAGGAGCAAGGTCAGAGGACAGGCACACTCACTTGAGCAGGCGCATGCCCGCTGTGGCTCCCAGGTAGAGGGGCGTGCCTGCATGTCTCTCTTTGGGCACATCCCGAAGCGCCTGCTCAAGACATTTGACAAGACTCTGGCCAGCCCCAGATGGGTTGTCTGCGTAGCTGGAGATGCCCCCACCTAGAGGGAAGGGTCGAGATGGGCCCATGCCTGGTGGGCAGCTGCCCCTAGGTGGGCGGTAGGCAAGCAAGGCTGAGGGTCTAGGGCTCCAAGACCAGGTGGCACACTTTACCAGTTTAAGCCCCCAGAGACACTCGGTTTGGAGACAAAGGAACCCAGGTGCCACCCAGAGTCTCTGAGGCTGCCGCCTGCTGAGTGGGTGTGGGCACAGGTGCTAGGACAAAGCATTGGGTGCAGTCCACATGGCCTGGCCTCCTGGGGGCCTGCCCGCATGTGCCCACCAAGGCCTCTGAGGCCCTCCTGCTCCATCTACAGTGTAGAGGCCAGCCTTGGGCTGGATGAGGCCCAAACCCTCCACCTGCCACCTGGGCTTCCTTTCTGGAATGCACGCTGCCCTCAGCCCCTCCCAGGCACAGAGGTCCCAGCCCCCTTCTGGGGCTTCTGCCTGGAGTGAGCCCCACCCAGCTCCAAGCAAAGGGGCCTAACTATCTGGGCCTGCAGTGGCTAAGGCTGGAGAGGGCCCCTGACAGCGAACAGACTTCCAGGCTGGGGAGTGTTTGGGGCTGAGGGGGCCTCACCTTGAACATCGCAGGAGCTGTGCTGACCCACTATGCCTGTGTCATTCTCCTTATCCGCCGGCCACTTGTAGACAAACATGGACGTGTGCGAAGAGCCAGCGTCCAGCACGATGCCATACTGGGGGGTGGCGGGGGTTAGGGAGTCAGTCCGGGGGATCCGGGGGCCCTGGAGGTCACGCTCTTTGTCTCCCCCACCCCAGCCTATCACGTAGCAAACTTCCTGCTGAAACTCAGAGAAGGCCAAGGACAACCACAGTGACGCAGTTTGACTGGACAGACAATGGCCAGAAGATGGCCAGGAGCCCCGATGTTGATCTCCTTTCCTCTGCCTGCCCGAAGCCAACACGCTGGGACTGGCCAGGGCAGGCTGTGTGGGGCTGTGCCTGGGACTGAGGGTACCAGCACCGCATTTGGAGCTTTTTCCTGGGAACACGAGGTGCCCAGGCTTGGGAAGGGAAGCTCTAGCTGTGGGAGGACCTGGGCTGCTCTTCCTGTCCTTCCGCCTCCCTCTGCTCTGACCTCAGCCCAACCTGAGGGTGCCGAAATAGCCGCCCCGAGGGAAGAAGGCTGAGCTGAGGCTGGGCGTGGGCCTCAGATCCGTGCTGGCCCTGTTTGAAGACATCCCCTCCCTAGGCCTCCGAGCCAAGGCCAGAAAGAAGCTGGGCTGCAGGGCGTCGCTGGATAGGCCTCAGCAGTAGAGACAGCTCTGCACCCCGTTTGCAAGGGCCTGGACCCCGCGAGGGAAAGCCGGGCTGGAGACCACGCCTCTCAGGCCCTGGGTGCCAGCGCCCCCTCCCACCAAGGAACCCTCCCCTCCCCGCCCTCCGGGGCTCAGGGAGTGCCAACGTGCCAACCAGTCCACCTCTGCGAGCGCCACCCGGTGGTCCTGCACCCGAGTTCCGCCCTTCAGACGCCCCTCCTGGGCGCAGCGGGCTCATCTCTCCGCCCCACCCCGCACAAGCCCAGTAAAGGGTTAAAGGAGCCGCCCCAGGCAGCCGGGGTGGAGGAGATCCAGGCTAGCCCGCTCCAACCCCTTTAGGACCAGCCGGGGCTGCCCCAGCCAAACTCTCTTCACGGGCAGCTCCCGCACTGTCCGGGCCACCCGCGTGGCGGCGAGGGGGCCGTGGGCCCTGTTGCCCTCCAGCTGGGCCAAACTCTGAGCCGCTGCGCGTCTAACGGCGCACTCCGGGCGGTGGTGCAGGGCGGAGGCGGCACCAGGTGCCGCTGGGGGCTGCGCTGGGCTGCGTCCCGCGATCGATCGGGGAGACAGCCTCCGTGCCGAGCTGACAGGCTCCGTGGCGGGCGCGGGATTCCAGGGACCTCGGGCTCCAGCACCGACTGCGTCGCCCGGGAAGCGCCGCCGCCGCCGCCCTCGAACCCGGGACCCCACCCAGCCCGGTGGGAACGGAGCGCGGTCGGGGGCTCGGGCGGACACACGAGAGCAGCCTGGCCCTGCTTGGGCTCCGAGCCACCCGCGCCCTGCTCCCGGGCCCGAGCGCGCGGCGCCCGGGACTGTGCCGACGGCCCCGGCGCGCACCTTGAGGGAGGGCGAGTCCCGGACGTCGCGCGTGTGGACACACAGCAGCAGGATGCCGGCGAGGCCCGCCACGGCCAGCAGCAGCGGCGGCAGCAGTGACAGCATCTTCCCGGCCATGGGCGAGCGCGCGGGAGGTCCAGGCGTGGACGCAGAGACGGCGGGAAGCCGGCGGGCAGAGTCGGCCCGGGCCGCAAGACCCAAGGGTAGGAGCGCGGGGCGGGGCGCGGGGGCGGGGGGGCGGTCCGGACATGCCCACTGTGGCCCCGCCCCCGGGCGCTACCGGCCCCGCCCACCGCCCTCCACGGCCCGGCGGTGAGCGCAGGTGAGAGACGCCTGCGCCACTGAGTCATCAACGCAGGTGCCTGCGTCCAGCCCGGCGCTCCGGGGCTGTTGCTCAGCCCTTCTTCCTGTCCCCGCAGCACAAGGCTCCCACCCTGTCCGGGCAGTCGCGGAGGTGGGGACCTGGCGTGGGGGGCCGGCTAGAAGCAGTCTGGCTCCGAGGGTGCTGCGGCGGGAGAGTGGCTCCCTGGCGGGCTCCAGGAGCCACGTGGGTTCCAGGCTGCGGGCTCAGGAGGGAAGAAGGGGCTGCGTCCTCTTGTGCAGTGAAGCCTGCGGCGACGACCCGGAGTGGCCAGGACCAGGTTGGCCTGTGGGATTGATTCCCTCCCGGCGATAAGGGACCAGCCAGCCTGTGGCGCTGGGCCAGGCCTGGGCTGGGTGGCTGGGGGCCGTACCGGTCAGCTCCAAGGCCACAGAGCTGTCCCAGCTTGGGCTTGCCCTTGTCCTAGGCGCTCAAAGCCAAGCGGCATGAAGGGCTCCGTCAGATCTAGCTCACACAGCCCTGGACTTAGGTAACTGTGGAGGTCAGCTAAAATAACGTTCTGGTTGTAGAAGAAAGCAAAGCAATCCACTTGTAACTGAATGCATATTCTGCCAGCACGCGCATGTTGTAACATTTTACTGCACCCCAGACTGTCAGCTATCTGCTTCTGTAAACCGCTTGCTTCTCGCAGGGGCTCAAGGCTGGCCCGGGGCTCCTGCCATCTGGAGGAGCACGATAAAATGTAGAAAACAATACCTTCACTTATGTGCCTCCAGTTACGTAGGCCCTGACCCCATTATGTGCCTCTAGTCACGAAGCCCCCAACCCGAAATGGTATGAAAGCTTTCTGCCATCGTGGCTCGGGGCTGTTCTCTGTGATTGGGACTCCTGTGGTCTTTTCTCACACTCAGCACCGTAACAGTGACAGGTGAGGACACAGAGGCAGAGAAGGGCAGGGGTGGCCACTGTCACACCAAGCCTAGAAACAGAATGGGAATTCCAGCACTAAGAATGCCAGCCAGAAACAGAGGAGAAACTGAGCTCAGATGGGGCCCAGCGCCAGCCCCCTGGCTCAGGGCCTTGGCCATCCCTGCTGCCCCCTTTGTCTAGACTGTGGAGGCCAAAGGAGACTTTCCCAGCAGGGGAGCAGGTGGAAGGGAGAAGAGGCCCCCAGGCCAGGCTTGGGGTGCTGGTCAGCACCTGGTTCCTGGACACTGGCCAGGGAGGGCAAGTGCTCGGCTGGCCCCAGACCCACCCCCTGCCGCTCCCCCACGGAGTGTCTGGCCTCTCTGCTCCGACCCTCACACACCCTACATGCCAACCTGGCCGGGGGCCGCTCTGCTCCATGCCCTCGGCAGAATGGGAATCCCAGCACTAAGAATGCCAGCCGCCGTGTGGCGAGACCACCCGGGGTGCAGGGCCAAAGGGTGGCCTTTGATGGGGCCAGGGTCTGGGCAACGCCCTGGCCATCTGGAATGGGCAGGGACGATTGGGCTGGGACTGTGCCTGGGTGGAGGGGCTGGTGTCACGGGCTCAGCAAAGGCGTCTTTCTTCTAGCTCAGGACCCCAAGGGAGGGGTGGGAGCCCCAGAGGTCACTCGGGCTCCTCAAAGCCCAGCCTGGAGCCAGGCCTGGCAGGGCCCCAGAAGAGAGGCTGTGGGTGTGGTCAGTGCTGGGCTCCGGGCCCCAGTTTCCCACCAGCATCCCTCCCTTGCCCCAGGCCCTTCCCTTCCAGAAAGGAAGGGCCTGGGGCCCCAGAGGCAGGACAGGCATGCACACTCACTGCTCACCACGCCTGAAAAAGAAGGCACACAGGCAGCCCCGAGGGAACCCAGCACCTGCCCCCACCCTGCCAGTCCTCCAGTGCCCCCACTTGTCCCCCTACCAGGCCCACCAGGGCTTCCTGGTGTTCCAGACTGTCCTTGCCAGACAACAAACACAGGCCTGGAGCAGCAGGAGCCTGCCAGGCCCGAGAGGACAAGAGGACTGCCCGGCTCCTGGCCGGGTGCCCAGAGCAGCCTGTGAGGGGAGGGAGGCAGGAGCAGGAACAGTCCACAAAGGCTGAGAGGCGAGTTCTGTCTGGGACCACTGGGGCAGGGAACGCCCCTTCCTGGCACAGGCTTGGGGCCCCTGGAAGGCCGATTGGAGGGTGTGTCAGAGGGAAGCTCCCTGGAGCCGAAGGGGTGGAGGGGCTCTGGGAGGGGCCTCCGTGGGGGCAGGCGTGGTGGGGCTCCAGATGTGCTGCACGTGCTCGGCCCAGCTGAGCTGAGCAATGAGGGTGCAAGAGGTGCAGGGAGAGGCCCTGGGAGAGGGGCCTCAGAACCTCCCTGCCTCGCCCCACAGGGTGCAGGAGGCAGCCCTGGGGAGGGACTTTTGCCGGGGCCTGGTGCCCTACCTCCATCTCCTGTGGCTGAAATGGGAAAGGCCCTTTGCTGGCCTCTCCCTTACTTCAGGTACTCGATGGGTCATTCAACAAAGGCTTGCTGAGCACATCCTGCAGGCCAGAAGCGTGCCAGGCTCCGGGCATACGCAGAGACCAAGGGGGGATGGGACACCTGTGAACTCCAGGAGCAAGGCACAGGGAGGGCGCCCACCTGTCCCTGGACAGGGTGCCTCAGGGGACAGGGGAGACACATAGCAGAGTGGGTGGGGCACAAAGAGGCTTTGGAGTAACACCACCGGGAAGGAGCCCGTTAGCACCATATGTCAGGGACCCCTTGGTGGCCCCACTCGGGACCCCCTCCTCCCACCAGAGGCATCCACTCCCCAGAATTTGGTGTCTGTCACTCCCTTGCTTCTCTTTTATCGACTTAGCACCTGACAACACATCTCCAAATTACGTTAACTTTGTTTCTCCTGGTTTGCAACTGTGTATACCGGACACGGCTGTCCTGCAACTCGCTTCTTTCACCCACCTTATACCTGAGATTCACCCCACTGACATAGGAAGGCGTGGTCCTCCCATTCTCGTTGCCCTGAGGACGCCAGGATGGACAAGTCCCTCCGCGCACGGACGAGAGTGTCGGCATCTGCCTCTCGGCCGCTCTGGGCGTCCGGACACTTGGCGCCATTCCTCCAGGGACATCCCGGGAGCAGAATTGCTGGGCTTTGGGTAAGTGTGTTTCTAGCGTCACTAACAAATGCCAAATTGTTTTCCCAAGCGATGGTTCCAGCTGGCACTCATGAGCGTTCGTGACAGTCTGGGGCTCCACGCCCTCCCCCCAACGGGTGTTGTGCAACTCTTAGATGTTGCAGATGCTGCTGGGGGTGGGGCGAAATGGTATCTCTTTGAGACTTTAATTTGTATTTCCTGTTAGTAAAGAGATGGGGCTTCTCTCTTTTTTTTCAACAGAGTCTCACTCTGTTGCCTGGGCTAGCATGCTGTGGCGTCAGCCTAGCACTCACAGCAACCTCAAACTCCTGGGCTCAAATGATCCTTCTGTCTCAGCCTCCCAAGTAGCTGGGACTACAGGCATGCGCCACCATGCCCGGCTAATTTTTTTCTATATATATTTTTAGTTGTTTAGCTAATTTCTTTCTTTCTTCTTCTTCTTTTTTTTTTTTTTTGGAGACAGAGTCTCACTCTGTTGCCCAGGCCAGAGTACTGTGGTGTCAGCCTAGCTCACAGCAATCTCAAACTCCTGGGGTCAAGCGATCCTCCTGCCTCAGCCTCCCAAGTAGCTGGGACTACAGGCATGTGCCACCATGCCCGGCTAATTTTTTCTATATATGTATTAGTTGGCCAATTAGTTTCTTTCTATTTATAGTAGAGACCGGGTCTTGCTCTTGCTCAGGCTGGTTTTGAACTCCTGACCTCGAGCAATCCGCCCGCCTCGGCCTCCCTGAGTGCTAGGATTACAGGCGTGAGCCACCGCGCCCGGCCCAAAAATTCTTTTAAAAACCTGCATGAATTGCCTTTCAGGGTTTTTTTAAAAAAAAAAAAAAAATACTTTTTTAGAGCAGTTTTAGATTCACAGCTAAATTGGCAAGAAGGTACAAAGATTTCTACAGCAGCAACAAAAATAAATAAATGGGACCTGATCAAATTATAAAGCTTCTGCACAGCCAGGGAAACTATCACTAGAGTGAACAGACAACCTGCAGAATGGGACAAAATATTCACATGCTACACATTCGATAAAGGGCTGATAACTAGAATCTACATAGAACTCAGGAAAATTAACAAGAAAAAAATCAAACAACCCCGTTAAAAAGTGGGCAAAGGACATGAACAGAAACTTTTCAAAAGAAGACAGACTAATGGCCAATAAACATATGAAAAATTCCAGCTAAATGCATCGAGTTCCTAAAAAAAATTAAAAAAAAATACGAAAAATTGCTCAATATCTCTAATCATCAGGGAAATGCAAATCAAAACCACAATGAGACATCACCTACCTCTAGCTAGAATGGATCATATTTTATCAAAAAGTCCCCAAACAACAAATGTTGGCACGGATGCAGAGAGATAGGAACACTCCTACACTGCTGGTGGGACTGCAAACTTGTACAACCTCTGTGGAAAACAATATCGAGATACATCAAAGAGATACAAGTAGAACTACCATCTGATCCAGCAATCCCATTACTGGGTATTTACCCAAAGGAAAAAAAGACATTCTATAAAAAAGTCATCTGTGGCCAGGCGAGGTGGCTCATGCCTGTAATTCTAGCACTTTGGGAGGCCGAGGCGGGAGGATTGCTTGAGCTCAGGAGTTCAAGACCAGCATGAGCAAGAGCGAGACCCCATCTCTACTATAAGTAAAAAGAAATTAGCGGCCGGGCGCTGTGGCTCACGCCTGTAATCCTAGCTCTTGGGAGGCCGAGGCGGGCGGATTGCTCAAGGTCAGGAGTTCAAAACCAGCTTGAGCAAGAGCAAGACCCCGTCTCTACTATAAATAGAAAGAAATTAATTGGCCAACTGATATATACATAAAAAATTAGCCGGGCATGGTGGCGCATGCCTGTAGTCCCAGCTACTCGGGAGGCTGAGGCAGAAGGATCACTCAAGCCCAGGAGTTTGAGGTTGCTGTGAGCCAGGCTGACGCCACGGCACTCACTCTAGCCTGGGCAACAAAGTGAGACTCTGTCTCAAAAAAAAAAAAAAAAAAAGAAATTAGCTAAACAACTAAAAAATAGAAAATATGATCCAGGCGTGGTGGTGCATACCTGTAGTCCCAGCTACTCAGGAGGCTGAGGCAGGAAGATCGCTTGAGCCCAGGAGTCTGAGGTTACTGTGAGCTAGGCTGATGCTACGGCACTCTAGCCTGGGCAACAGAGTGAGACTCTTTCAAAAAAGAGAGAGAGAGAGAGCCGTGTGAAGTCTCCCAAAGAGGAAGGAATTGGGTCTCCAATTCTAGCCCGGGCAACAGAGTGAGACTCTGTCTCAAAAAAAAAAAAAGTCATCTGTTGGTAGACACTGATCAAAAAATAAAAAAAAAAAAAATTAAAAAGCCATCTGCAGTAAAATGTTTATAGCAGCACAATTCGCAATTGCAAAGATGTGGCAACAACCCAAGTGCCCATCAGCACATGAATGGATTAATAAAATGTGGTATTTGTATACCATGGTGTTCTACTCAGCCACAAAAAACAATGGTGATTTAGCACCTCTTGTGTTATCCTGGATAGAGCTGGAGCCCATTCTACTAAGTGAAGTATCACAAGAATGGAAAAACAAGCACTTTTCACACTGGCTTCTTTGATTTAGTGATATGCATGTAGTCACCATTAAATCGGTACTAATCGATCAACAAGTTACGTGCACATACGGTAGGAACGTTCATTGGGGGCCGAGCAGGTTGGTGGGAGGGGATGGGTAAATACACACCTAGCAGGTGCAGTGCAAGCTATTTAGGGGCTTGGGCACGCTTGTCGCTCTGATTTGGGTGGTACAAAGGCAATTTATGTAACCAAAGTATTTGTACCCCGTAATATTCTGAAATTAAATAAAGAAGCTACAGAAGGCCTGGCGTGGTGGCTCACCCCTGTAATCCTAGCACTCTGGGAGGCCGAGATGAGTGGATTGCTCGAGGTCAGGAGTTTGAAACCAGCCTGAGCAAGAGTGAGACCTCGTCTCTACTATAAATAGAAAGAAATTAATTGGCCAACTAATAAATATAGAAAAAATCAGCCGGGCATGGTGGCGAATGCCTGTAGTCCCAGCTACTCGGGAGGCTGAGGCAGGAGGATAGCCTGAGCCCAGGAGTTTGAGGTTGCTGTGAGCTAGGCTGACGCCACGGCACTCACTCCAGCCCGGGCAACAGAGTGAGACTCTGTCTTAAAAAAAAAAAAAGAAGCTACAGAGGTTCCCCGTGTGCTCCCTGCCCCTACGCAGGTACAGCCGCCCCCGTTACCAGCACCCCCCTCGGAGTGGTCCCTCTGTCACAGCTGATGAACCTAGACAGACACGCGTTCGTGGGTTTGGACAAGTGTGAAGACGTCAATCCACCCTGAGTATCACACAGAGTGGCTTCCCTCCCTGCAGATCTGTGCTCTGCCTGGTCGTCCCTCCCCAGGGCCAACCCCTGAAAACTGCTGGTCCTTTTCCTGTCCCCGGGGTCTCCCCTTCTCCATGGTATCATGCAGTGGCAATCACACAGCACGCGGCTCTTCACACTGGCTTCTTTCATTAACAATATGCATTTAAGGCTCCCTCTGCCCTCCTATGGTTTGGTAGCTGATTTCTTCTTAGCACCGAATAATGTCCCAGACATTGAATTTTTTTGAATGGTTTTTTTCTGCATTTCTTGAGATAGCTATGTGATTTTTCTCCTTTAATCTGTTACTGTAATGAATTAGTACATTTAAAAATATTAAACTAGGCTGGGCGCAGTGGCTCACGCCTCCAATCCTAGCACTCTGGGAGGCCGAGGCGGGAGGATCGCTCCAGATCGGAAGTTCGAAACCAGCCTGAGCAAGAGCGAGACCCCATCTCTACTAAAAATAGAAAGAAATTAATTGGCCAAATAAAAATATATAGAAAACATTAGCAGGGCATGGTGGCGCATGCCTGCAGTCCCAGCTACTCGGGAGGCTGAGGCAGGAGGATCCCTTGAGCCCAGGAGTTTGAGGTTGCTGTGAGCTAGGCTGACGCCACAGCACTCTAGCCTGGGCAACAGAGTGAGACTCTGACTCAAAAAAAAAAAAATAATAATGTTCAGATATGGTACCCTATCAATTATTAAGATAGCTATATTAAAATTTCCCATTGTCATGGTGGATTTGTCAATTTTTCCTTATAGTGCTGACTAATCTTGGTATAAATATATATATTTGTTTTTTAAAATACTTATGTTTTATCTCCTCTTTTAATTTTTTTTTTTTTTTGAGACGGAGTCTCGCTCTGTTGCCCAGGCTAGAGTGCTGTGGCATCAGCCTGGCTCACAGCAACCTCAAACTCCTGGGCTCAAGCGATCCTCCTGCCTCAGCCTCCTGAGTAGCTGGGACTACAGGCACGTGCCACCATGCCCGGCTAATTTTTTCTATATATATTAGTTGGCCAATTAATTTCTTTCTATTTATAGTAGAGACGGGGTCTCACTCTTGCTCAGGCTGGTTTCGAACTCCTGACCTCAACCAATCCGCCTGCCTCGGCCTCCCAGAGTGCTAGGATACAGGCGTGAGCCACCGCGCCCGGCCCGCAGAACCCATCTTATTTCACGTGTGTGTGGCCGTGTTGCCCCATGTGGCTCCATCCCCTGTGTAGCCTGCGTGGCCACCACAACCAAGACGCTCAGCCCTCCTGCCACCGCGGCCCCTTGCAGCCATGGCTGTTCTCTCTCCCACCCCTCGCCCCGGCAGCCACGGAGCTGCCTCCACCCCTACACGGTGCTGTCTCTCGGCCGTGTGTAAGCCAGACCCCGTGAATGCAGCCTCTCGAGACGGATTTTTATCACTCAGGGTCACGTCCCTGAGGTTCCTCCGAGTGGCTGCTCGAGTCACTGCCTGGCTCCTTTTGGGGGCTAAATAGTGTCCCGTGGTGCGGACGTGCTGGGGTCTGCTTAACCACTTACCTGCAGAAAAACGTTTGGGGGTAGTTCACAGTTTTAGGGCTACAGGAACAAACCAAGCTGCTATGAACACTCATGGACATGTTCCTGCACGAAAATAAGTTCACGTCTCTGGGACAAATGCCCAAGATTGCCATTCTACGTGGATTAGTCAGAGTTCTCTGGAGAAATAGAACCTAGGGGGCGGGGGGGAGGGGAGGGGGTTGGGGCGGATGGTAATTTTAAAGAATTGGCTTGCACAACTGCGGGGGCTGAGGTGTCTGAAATCCGCAGAGCCAGCTGGCAGGTTGGAGACCCGGCAAGATTGATGTTGCCGTCCCAAGTGCAAAGGCTGTTTGGAGACCCAATTCCTTCCTCTTTGGGGGACTTCACACTGCTCTCTCTCTCTCTCTCTTTTTTGAAAGTGTCTCACTCTGTTGCCCAGGCTAGAGTGAGTGCCGTGGTGTCAGCCTAGCTCACAGCAACCTCAAACTCCTGGGCTCAAACGATCCTCCTGCCTCAGCCTCCTGAGTACCTGGGACTACAGGCATGCGCCACCATGCCCGGCTAATTTTTTTCTATATGTTTTTAGTTGGCCAATTAATTTATTTCTGTTTTTAGTAGAGACAGGGTCTCACTCTTGCTCAGGCTGGTTTCAAACTCCTGACCTGGAGCAACCCACCCGCCTCGGCCTCCCAGAGTGCTAGGATGGCAGGTGTGAGCCACCGTGCCTGGTCTCACTGTAGTCTTAATTTGCATTTTTCTTATGGCTAATGACGTTGAACATCTTTGCATGTGCTTATCTGCCATCATATATCATGTCTGGTGAAATATTTGCCTATCTTTTGTGAATTACATATTCTGAGGTTATATTACTGGGTGATTATAAGTTTGAGATTGTTGTACCTTCCTGGGGAATTGAGCTTTCTATTATCAGGCAGTGACCCTCCCTCTTTTTTTTTTGAGACAGAGTCTCACTCTGTTGCCCAGGCTAGAGTGAGTGCCATGGCATCAGCCTAGCTCACAGCAACCTCAATCTCCTGGGCTCCAGAGACCCTCCTGCCTCAGTCTCCCGAGTAGCTGGGACTACAGGCATGCGCCACCATGCCCGGCTAATTTTTTCTATATATATTAGTTGGCCAATTAATTTCTTTCCATTTATAGTAGAGACGGGGTCTCGCTCTTGCTCAGGCTGGTTTCGAACTCCTGACCTCCAGCTATCCGCCTGCCTCGGCCTCCCAGAGTGCTACCTCTTTATGATTAGTAAAATCTCTTGCCTTGAAATCTGTTTTGTTTGATATTTATAAAACTACTCAAACTTTTCTTGTTTTTTTTTTTGTGTGTGTTTTTATATTTTAGGTGTGTCTCTTAAAATATCTTAATCTGAATCTCTAAAAATCCAACCCGATAACTCTGTCTTTTAACTAGTAAGTTTAACTCATTTATGTGAATTGTGATTACTAATGTATTTCTATCATCTTATTCTGTGTCTTCTGAAGTTTTTGTTTTTTCTTCTTCAGGTTGAATTTCTTTTTATTTTTCTCATCCCATCCACCTCCCCCTTTTTATTATTTTATTTTATTTTATTTTATTTTATTTTATTTTTTGAGAGAGAGTCTCGTTTTGTTGCCAAGGTTAGAGTGAGTGCCGTGGTGTCAGCCTAGCTCACAGCAACCTCAGACTCCTGGGCTCAAGCAACCCACCTGCCTCAGCCGCCCGAGAAACTGGGACTACAAGCATGCACCACCATGCCCAGCTAATTTTTTCTATAATATATTAGTTGGCCAATTAATTTCTTTCTATTTATAGTAGAGACAAGGTCTCGCTCTTGTTCAGGCTGTTTTTGAACTCCTGACCTCAAGCAATCCGCCCTCCTGGGCCTCCCAGAGTGCTAGGATTACAGGCCTGAGCCACCACATCCAGCCTCACCACCCCCTTTTTAGAAGGTACTAACGGTACAGCTATTATCCTACCCAGTTCTCCTAGTTCTTGTAACGTACATACTTAATAAAATCTAAAGTTAATCAATACCTTTTCCCTCCTTATGAACATTAAAGTGCCTCAGAATCCTTATCACCCATTACTTCTCCTTCTGTATCTGCCATATGGACCTTATCTTATTTATTTATGTATTTGTTTGTTCATTTGTTTTAGAGACAGAGTCTCGCTCTGTCGCCCGGGCTAGAGCCCAGTGGCTTCATCACAGCTCACTGCAGCCTCCAACTCCTGGGCTCAAGCCCCGATCCTCCCACCTCAGCCTCCCGCATAGCTGGGACTACAGGCACGCGCCACCATGCCCGGCTACATGGACATCATTTTAGTCCTATCTTGTTTCCCCCCACAAAGTAGGTACTATTATCATCAGATATAATATTTGCTTAGATTTTCCTACATGTTTAATTCGCGTGTCGGTTTTAAAATATGTTCCATGGAGTACTATTCAGCTCTAAATAACAATGGTGATATAGCACATCTTATACTTTCCTGGTTAGAGCTGGAACCCATACTACTAAGTGAAGTATCCCAAGAATGGAAAAACAAGCACCAGATATATTCTCCAGAAAACTGGTATTAACTGACTAGCACCTAAGTGGACACATAGGTACTACAGTAATAGGGTATTGGGCAGGTGGGAGGGGGGAGGTGGGAGGGGGGAGGGGGGTGGGTATATACATACATAATGAGTGAGATGTGCACCATCTGGGGGATGGTCATGATGGAGACTCACACTTTTGGGGGGAGGGGGGAAATGGGCATTTATTGAAACCTTAAAATCTGTACCCCCATAATATGCCAAAATAAAAAAAAAATAAAAAAAAAATAAAAATAAATAAAAAAAAAATAAATAAAATAAAATATGTTCCAGGCCGGGCGCGGTGGCTCACGCCTGTATTCCTAACACTCTGGGAGGCCGAGGCGGGCGGATTGCTTGAGGTCAGGAGTTCAAAACCAGCCTGAGCAAGAGCGAGACCCCATCTATACTATAAATAGAAACTAATTGACCAACTAATATATATAGAAAAACTTAGCCGGGCATGGTCGTGCATGCCTGTAGTCCCAGCTACTCGGGAGGCTGAGGCAGGAGGATTGCCTGAGCCCAGGAGTCTGAGGTTGCTGTGAGCTAGGCTGACGCCACGGCACTCACTCTAGCCTGGGCAACAAAGCGAGACTCTGTATCAAAAAAAATAAATAAATAAAATAAAATAAAATGTGTTCCAGGGATTATGTCATACCCCTCCCTTGGAAAGGAGCCTAGCCCTCCCTGCCCACCTTGTGTAAGGCCTGGACTTAGTGACTCCCTTCTAATGAACAACATTTCACAAGGGACTTCTGAGACTAGGCCATGAAGGGCAGGTGGCTTCCTTCTGGCTGCTGCTTTTGGGCGCTCACTCTGGGGAATCCAGCTGCTCAGCTGTGAGAACGGCCGGGCAGCCCCGTGGAGACAAGAAACCGAGGTGTCCTGCCAACAGCTGTGCGGGTCCGCCGCCCTGGACGTGGGTCTGTGGCCCCGGCCCAGCCTCCCGATCACAGCAGCCTCCTGAGATCTCGAGTCAGAACCGCCCGGCGCAGCCGCCCCCAACGTCCTAACCCACAGAAGCTGCAAGAAAATAATTGCTGCTTTAGGCCACGGAGTTTTAGGTTGATCTGTTAGGTACCATAAAATAACGAACTTGTCTTTATTTATGTTTCCTTCTTGAATTTTACCTTCTCCTGAAGCACTTCCTCTGGAATTTCCTTCAGTGAAGTTCTGTTCATGGTAAACTCCCGATTTTTGTTTGAAAATATTTTATTTTGCCCTCATCCTTAAACCACTTTGGGACCACGCTCACCGGCCCCAATACCTTGCCCACAGCCGGCACTCAGAGTCCGCACGGTGGTCTGTGCTGTGCGTTGACGACGCGTCCGTTTTGCTCTTGTGTGACGAGGAAAGCCTTAGAGCACTGAAAGCTTGTTTTACTTTACAGGCAGCTTCACTTGTCATGTCAATCAGAATAGGTAACGTATACATATATGTTTTCATTACGGTGTTTTTAAATGTTCACAATTTTATTTTATTTTATTTTATTTATTTATTTATTTATTTATTTATTTATTTTTTAGACAAAGTCTCCCTTTGTTGCCCAGGCTAGAGTGAGTGCCGTGGTGTCAGCCTAGCTCACAGCAACCTCAAACTCCTGGGCTCAAGCGATCCTCCTGCCTCAGCCTCCCGAGTAGCTGGGACTACAGGCATGCGCCACCATGCCCGGCTAATTTTTTCTCTATATATTAGTTGGCCAATTAATTTCTTTCTATTTATAGTAGAGACTGGGTCTCGCTCTTGCTCAGGCTGGTTTCGAACTCCTGACCTCGAGCAATCCACCCATCTCGGCCTCCCAGAGAGCTAGGATTACAGGCGTGAGCCACCGCGCCCGGCCACAATTTTATTTTGATAAATGAAAAATTAGAAAAGTCATATCATGGCTGTCGGCTAAAGTCGCTGTGCGTGTTCATCTGTGGCTGTCGGCTATAGTCGACGCTGGTACCAAAGTGGTTAAGAGACAGTTTCTCTGAGAATGAACTTGTAGGTTAATCAGTATATTGTCCTCGCCATCAAAGACATCGCTTCAATCTGGCTCCGATGCTGTCCTGGCACTTTCCGTAGGCGAGTTATTTTCCATCTCTTGACTGGACAGGGTGTCTGGCGCACACCTGTAGTCCCAGCTAGTCAGGAGGCTGAGGCAGGAGGATCACTTGAGCCTAGGGGTTCGAGGCTGCAGTGAGCTGTGATCGCACCACTGGTCTCCAGCCTGGGCAAGAGCAAGACCCTGTCTCTGAAAAAGTGAAAGTAGGCTGAGCTTGGGGCCTCACACCTGTAGCCCCAGCACTCTGGGAGACCAGGAGTTTGACACCAGCCTGAGCAAGAGTGAGACCCTGTCTCCATAAAAAACAGAATAATTAGCTGGGCTTGGTACTCCCAGCTACTCAGGAGGCTTAGGCTGCAGGATCACTTGAGGCCAGGAGTTGGAGGATGCAGTGAGCTGTGATGCCACTATACTCTACCCAGGGCAACACAGCAAGACCCTGTCTCAAAGAAAAAAATCCTTTCTGTTGCAGCAGAAGGGTCCGTTTTTGTCTATGGCAAATGTATCTTGCTCTTGCTAGGTAAATCTATCTTGCCCTTCCTTCCTTCCTTTTTTTTTTTTTTTTGTGACAGAGTCTCTCTCTGTTGCCCCGGCTAGAGTGCCATGGTGTCAGCCTAGCTCACAGCAAACTCAGACTCCTGGGCTCAAGCGATCCTTCTGCCTCAGCCTCCTGAGTAGCTGGGGCTACAGGCATGCGCCACCATGCCCAGCTAATTTTTTCTGTGTATTCTTAGTTAGCTAACTAATTTCTTTCTATTTTTAGTAGAGACGGGGTCTCGCTCTTGCTCAGGCTGGTTTCGAACTCCAGACCTTGAGCAATCCACCCGCCTCGGCCTCCCAGAGTGCTAGAATTACAGGTGTGAGCCGCTGCGCCCAATCTATCTTGCCCTTCCTTTAAAAAAGTTCATTTCATGCTTGCCTTTAAAATATATATATGGGCCGGGCGCGGTGGCTCTTTCTATTTATAGTAGAGACGGGGTCTTGCTCTTGCTCAGGCTGGTCTCAAACTCCTGAGCTCAAGCAATCCGCTCGCTTCGGCCTCCCAACCTCTTCCATATTTCCTCTCTCTGGGTAATTTTCTGAACTTTCAGTTGTGCTGAAAAATTTTTTTTTTTTGAGACAGAGTCTCGCTTGTTGCCCAGGCTAGAGTTAGTGCCGTGGCGTCAGCCTAGCTCACAGCAACCTCAAACTCCTGGGCTCAAGTGATCCTCCTGCCTCAGCCTCCCGAGTAGCTGGTACTACAGGCACGCGCCACCATGCCCGGCTAATTTTATATATATATATTAGTTGGCCAATTAATTTCTTTCTATTTTTATAGTAGAGACAGGGTCTTGCTCAGGCTGGTTTTGAACTCCTGACCTTGAGCAATCGGCCCGCCTCGGCCTCCCAGAGTGCTAGGATTACAAGCGTGAGCCACCACGCCCAGCCTGTGCTGAAAATTTTTATCAACACTTAACCAATTTAATTGAGTTTTTCATTTCAATTAGACGGGCAATTTATACGTCTACAAGTTCTAGTTGATTCTTTTTCATACATGGTCGGCCCTCTTTATGGCGTCAAAGATTATGCTTTGTAAGGAAGGAGACTATAAAGACTATCCCTTGTTCATATTTCCAAGAATCTTTTATTTCTTTAGATACAGAAAACATTGTTTATATTCTCTCTGATAATTCCGGTGTCTGAGTGACTACAGATTCTATCTGCTGTTCCCACTGGCTCTCATGGTATTTCATTTCCTTGTGTTTGCAAGTTTTTTTTTACTGATGCTCATTGTCTTTGGAACTCATGTATCAGCGGGAAACGCTCAGGCCTGGTGAAACTGTTGCTTCAGAGCAGAGTCTCCACCAGGGGTGATTTTCACCCCCTTAGGGACACATGGCAACACCCTGTGACATTTCCTGCGGTTAGGACGACGGAGTGTGTTTGTGTGTGTGCTCTTGGGCGCACCCTACTGCCATCTAGTGGACAGAGGCCAGGGATGCGGCCCGCATGGCACAATGGCCAACAGCCTCCTCCAGGGAGACCTTCCTGCCCCCCACGGTCACCAGGGCTGGGCTCCAGAGAGGACCTGCATTGGCTCCTGCAGGTGGCCTGGGCCCAGTCGGTCTGGGACCACTTTAAATCCCCCCCTTGAGGTCTCCTGGGCCACACGGGTGGTCTGATTTCAGGCTGCAAACTTGGAGGATCTGCTGTTTTCACCCTGCGTGGGACACCACAGCCAGGCGAGGCACTGGGTTGCTCTCTGTTCCCCCTTCCTGGGCAGGGCCGGCGGACATCACCCTGGGGCAGAGGCTGTGCTCCGTCCCCAGCCTCTAGTTCTGTGGCTCCCCCACCCAGCGGGCACATACAGAGCCCCCTAGGAGAGGCAGTGCCCCGGCCCATCTGCTCCATCTGAGCAACAGCCACCCTGTCAAGCTGCCCTTGGGCCCCTTGACTGCCTGGGTACCCCAGGTCCCCTAGAACATCCCCAGGACCTGTGGCCCCCAAACACCCCATGCCTGGGGCATCCCCTGGGGCAGGTGGACTGTGTTTGCCCGACGCCCTCTGCTGGCCGCCCTGGGAAGTGCAGCCTGGTGTGGCCGGTACCTTTTACTAGAGACCAGGCCCCGCTCTGCAGCACAGGACAGGATGGCTGCACACGTGGGTGCAGGGCTACCACAGCTCCTCCCTGCCCAGGGCTGCCTGAGATCTGGCAAACACCAGGAGGGTCCCCCACTGTCCACTGACAGTGGTCGTAGCAGCATCAGGCTGTGCCAGCACAACAGAGCACCAACCACCCAGCTCAGCGCCCGAGGCCAGATCCAAGTCATTCTGGGCACACTGGCCAGTCTGGGGCTCTGCCTGGGACAGCCCTTGGGTAGCCCAGATGGCAAGGGCGGAGGGAGGCAGGGCACCCGTTCAAGAGCTGTGTCCAGGCTGGCAGGGTGGTCTTCAGCCAGAGAGGCTAGAGCCAAAGGGGTGCCTGCTGGGCTCAGGGCCACGCCGGGCCCAGAGGGGCCTGGGTCTGCTCTCGCCACTAGATGAAGGTGGAGTCCAGAGGCCCAGCGCCCTGCTGGCTCAGGGCACGGGCCTCGAACAGCTGCTTGATGAGGGCAGACTTCTCCTGCTCCAGCTGGGTGATGCGTTCGCTCTTGTCGGTCACCTCCTGGGCAGACGGGCAGTCAGGCCAGCCTGCCAGGCCTCAGACCACCGCCCCCCGGACCCCTGCCCGCACCTCACCTGGGTGAGGAGCCGGTTCTGCTCCTTCAGCATGAGGATGGTCTGCTGCTGCCAGCTGGAGGCCGGGGGTGAGGCGGGGGCCAGGGCAGGGCACGGGAGCCCCAAGGACGATGTGGGGAGAGCCTGCAGGAAGGCACGGTCAGGCAGGCCTGGACAAGGGCGAGGGGGCGCTGAGCCGGGCCTGGGCTCCAATGTGGGCGCTGGGGGGGCGGGGGGCACTCACCCGGCCGGCACAGGCCGCAGCTAGCAGCTCCCCCAGACACTGGGCCACCTCCTGTACCTTGGGCAGCAGCTGCCCCAGCGGGCGAGGGCTCCCTGCAGCTCCAAAGTCCTGGGAGGAAAGCAGAGGACGGACGGGTGGTCAGAGAGAAGGGCTGGGGCCAGCATGGGGGCCCCCACACGTTGCACTCCTGCCCCCTGAAGTCGCTGCTCAGAGCCTCGAGGCCTCAGGAGCTGCTGCTGGTGGGGAAGGTCTACCGAGGGTGCCTGATCCTCAGAGTGGGACAGCCACTGCGGGAGGAGGGCTGTGCCTGCGCCCTGGGGGAAGGGACGGCCACCTGCCCTGGAATGGGGGCAGCCATAACCTGCAGGGGCTGCCTGGGCTTAGGTGGTGGCCACTCTGCCTGGGCACAGGGAGCCCAGAGCCCCAGGGCGGCAGTACTCACGGCGCTGGCTCTGCTCTGGCCCAGGCGGCGCTGGCGCTCCTGCACCCGCTGCAGCTGCTGCTGGTACCAGTCCCGGCCGCGCGCCATCATCTCCAGGCCCTGCAGGAGCACCTCCCTCTCCTGCTCCAGCTCCTTCAGCTGCTTCAGCTGCGACACACGCACGGACGCGGGAATGCCACATGCCTGTGAGCACGCACGCACGCACCCACGCACGCCTGCACGCGCCTACGTGTGCACCACGAGCCATGGGTGTGCAAGCTGAGGCGCGCACACAGGCACAGGTACGTCGGCATGCGTGTAGGTTTGCAAACACATGCACCGGTGCGTGGCAGCGCGCTCATGAGACGCTGCACACGCATGAGCCCGCGTGCCTGCGGGCTGGGAGCAGAGTCCCGTTCCTCCTCCCGGGTCCCGGCTCTCTCAGCCCCTCTACTCAGGCTTCCCCAGGGGGCGACTGACCCCTGAGCTCTAGGGGTTCACCTGTGGTGAGTGCACAGCTGGTGAGCTGGGCTGGCCTGCAAGGGTGACCTCGTGAAGCAGCTGGGCAAGACCCACGCCACTGTCACCGCACGTGCCTAAAGGACCTCTTGACCTTTCTCTGCCTGACCTGGGAGGACCATCCCTGTGGCGGATTCAAGCCCAGGTGGGGAGAGGTTTGGCACCAACCAATGCTCATTCTCCCCAGCCTCTGGCCCACACTCACCAGGCCACAGTCCACGCCGTTGGTGATGGTGTGCCTCCGCCGTTCCCCTCGGGCGCGGGGGGCCCGCCTGGCATCCCCACAGCCCGTCTCCTCGGCACTGCAGGCCACTGCACCTGTCGCAGAGAGGCACAGGCCCGGCTCGCCTCTGGACCTCCTGACTCCATGACAGGGGCAGTGGCCCCATCGACTTAATCCATCCTCCAAGCTCCCCGCACTGGCCTGGCTGGGGTATGGTCCCCACTCGACTGCCTCAGCTCCCCCCACACCCAGCTCCCCATCTACAGAAGTGGGGTGCAGGTATGGAGGAGGCTACCCTCCCTGGGCCCTCAGCCTGTCCCCAGCACCAGGCTCACTCCTGGAGGCCACGGCCCTGGTGCCCAGGCCACAGGAGTGGTGGGAGATGCCAGACTCGGCCCAGGTGTGTCTAGCAAGGATCGGAGTTTCAGTCGCAGCCTGCTGAGCAGAGCAGCTCCAGGGCAAGGCGGCAGGAGGCGCACAGCCATGCTCCTGCCTCCAGGAGGCCCGGGCACAGGAGGTACAGACAGGACTCCTGGGCATCTCTCAGAGCCGGGTCCGAGTCTGTAGGGCAACTTCCAACCCTGATAAGATGCAGGTAGCGTGTCCAGCTGGTCAATCCGCAGGTGGAGGCCGCCCTGCCCCCGCCAGGGCCCTAAGCCAGCCTGGGGCACACACTCAGCCCTACGTGAGGACAAGGAAGGAGACCCCGAACCTCTGGGCTGGGGGCTTAGGAGGCTGTGTATGTTGGGGGTCTTTACTGGGGAGGTGGATTCACCTTGGAGCTCCAGATGTGGTACCCCAAAAGCCTGCTGTCAGTCAGCATGCCACCCCCCTTGCCTGGGCCTTGGTTTCCCTGTCAGAGGGTGACAGCTGGACCCCTGCCCTGAGGCCAGAGCGGTGACCAGTGAGTGCTGCCTTGCAGTGCACACTGGCCATGTGGCCTTCAGAGGGGTGAGGTCACTGCCCCAGTGCCACGTGGAGCGTCAGGGTGGAGGAGGGCCGACCACAGGCCTGTGGCCTCCAAACCCCATGCCTGTTCGTTGCACGAAATCCACAGCTGGTTTCGAACCGCGCAGCCACATGGACGACACTGACCCTGCATCTGGAGCCAGCTGTGCCCAGAAGTCTCCTGCACAACAGGGACAGGCAGGCTGGGTGGCAAGGCACAGGGGAGCCCCCAGCCTGGCTTGGGGCTGCTGGGTCAGCTCAGCAGGGAGGCCGGGGGCCACTGCAGCTCCAAGCGCCAGTGACAGGGCTGGAGACTGTGGTGGAGACGGGGGAGAGGTCCTGCAAGGCTGGCAGAGCTGTGGGCGGCACAAGAGGCTGGCAGCTGCCACGGGCAGACAGGCCTGCACCTGGCGGACACGTGCACGGGCTGAATGGGCTGGGGCCTGGGGGAGCCCCGGGCTCCTCGGGGAGCCTGCCCCCGCCCCTGCCATAATGCAGGTCCTGTTCTCAAGGCAGGTGCTGGGAGGGGCAGACAGGGGGCCATTCAGCAGCCTCCTGCTGCTGCCAACTGGACCGGAAGCCAGGAGAGCAGCCTGCCAGGCTTGCTTCTCCAGAGACTGAGGTCTGTGTCCCTCTGTGGCATCCGCCACGGATCAGCCCGCCGGGCTGTGCAGGAGCCCCACACGCCCCTTTGGTCTTCCCAGCAACAGGGCCAGGTCCTCCTGGGCCACCTGCAGCAGGTCCTGCCTGCCCTGGCCTTGGTGGCCAGCAGTGGGCTCAGCCCTCTGGGCAGAGCTGTCATACTGGGAAGGACCCTGGGCCCACTGGGCCTCAGTCTGGGGGACCCACTCTTCTGGAGGGAAGCACCTCTGCCTAAGCACCCACAGACAGGAGGCTGAGGGCCCAGGCACCCCCTGGCAGGGGGCAGGCACTGGAAGTGGAGAGCCCAAGCTCAGGCTTGGTACCCACTGGGTTCCCAGCAGGTTCTCCAAGTCGCCCAGCAGCCCGTGGCCCTGGAGGCCTCATGAGGTGGCGGGGAATGGGCTGGCCTAGGCGCTTGGGTCCCTAAGCACACCAGACAGGCACGAAGCCCCTTTTGCTTCAGGACGGCGGAGGCGCGCTCCAGGCTGGGGTGTCCACTATCCCCAGCCCTCGTGGGAGGGACACAGGCTGGAGAGGTGGGGAGGGGAATACGAGGCGGGGCCGGGGGCTGCCCCGAACTCACCAGCGTCCGCGCTCGGGCTCCGCTCCAGTGCCAAGCTCTGCGGCCGCTCGGGCTCCGCCTCGGCCGGGCTGCACAGCTTCTCCGGGCTCCGGGCCGCGCCGCCGCCGGGGCCGGTCGGCGGGGGGCGCGCGCCCAGGGGCAGGGCCTTCCTCTCCAGCACAGTCCGCGGCTCGTCTGCCGGCGCGAACACCAGGCGCTGCGGCGGCGGCGGCGGCGGCGGCGGCGGGTCCCCCGGCCGGGCCGGAGCGCGCGCGGGGCCCCGCGGGCCGCCGTCGGCGCTGGGCAGCGAGGTGCGCAGGCCGGCCACGAAGCGCTCGAAGGTCAGGTAGCCGCTGGCCGGGGCCGCCCGGCGCAGCCCCTCGAGCACGCCGCGGGGCAGCTCGCGCGCGTCGGCGCCCTGCCAGCGGGACTCGATCTCGCGCAGGTGCACGCAGCCGCGCCGCCGGTCGTCCAGGATGTCGAAGAGGGTGCGCAGGCTCTGCAGGAAGGCGCGCGGCAGCCCCTCCGTGCCGGGCGCGGGGGGCGCGCGGCCCCGCTCGGCCATCGCGGCCCCGGCCATGGCGCCGGGGTCCGTCCCCGCGTCCGCTCGCGTCTGCCCCGCGCCCCGCGTCCGCCCCGCGTCGATTCCCCGAGCCCCGCGCCCGCCCGTGCCCGCCCCGCGTCCGCCCCGCGCGGCCCCACCGGGCCGGCCGGCGCGCTGCCCGCCGCGACAATGGCCGCGACTTTTGAATGGGGCCAGCCCGCGGCGGCGGCGCTCATTAGCATTTGCGGCGCCCATTGGCCAAGCGAGGCCCGGCCGCTCCCCGATTGGCTGAGAGGCCGCCAGCCGGGGTTTGATTTTTCTTGCCCCGGCCGGCGCAGCGCTGGGGAAGGACCGCCAGGTGCGCGGACGCGCTGGGCGGGCGGGGACCGGCTCCCCGGGCTCCCCCTGCTCCGGCCCGGCCCAGATCTCGCCGACCTCTCCTTCGGCCTCGCCGCCTGCCCCCACCAGCCCTCCCGCCCCGGCTCGGCGCGCTCTCCGCTCCGGCTGCGCCCGCCAACACCCTATACAAAATCTGTCCCCAGGTAACCGTGGGGTAAGGATGGGGGGGGCCTTCAGGGATCCCACCCTCCCCCTTTAGCTCCCTGGGTTCTCTTCGCCGAGCGTCTGCAGGCCACAGCCACCCACGGGCCGACGCTGGGGCCTCCTCTTCCGCCAGGAGCCACAGGAGGGCCATAGTCTCCAGCCAGCTGGACGCCTCCCTGCACAGAGGCCTCTCTGTCCCCACCGCTGCGAGAGCTCCTCCTCTGGGCCCTGGGGACAGCCTGTCCTGTCCTGCCCGCTGCAAGACAAAGCCACTTTCTCCTGTGTCCCAGATCCCCACCTGGTGACCAGCTCCCCTTGGCTCTGGCCGTCCTCTGCCCCAGCCCCTTCCCCTGGCTGGACACTTCCAGCTGCTCTCCTGGCTCCTACAGCCCTGCCCTTCATACCCATACCTCTGCCCCAGGGGCTCTGCTGTGTTTCCAACTGGGACCGGGTCATTCTGTCTCCATCTGGTTGGTCCAGATGGGGGGACCCTGTGTTCTTCCTCTGGGAGCCCTTCCCAGGGCTGACCTCTAGAAGTGAGGGTGGTGCTCAGGATATCTGGAGCCCACCTCCACCTTTGCCTTTCTTCCAGGTCCTGCTCTGGCCCCTCACCCTGCCATCTTCCCAGACTCACTAATGCCATGGGCACCTGGCCAATGACACAGGGGCCTGCCTTGGTCCCCTGGCTGGCCTCCCTTGAACCCTTCTTGGGCAGACCTCAGCTGACCTGCCTACCTGGGCCTCTGTGTCCTTAGACCTGAGGCACTGGTGTCTGTGTCTCAAGCTATAGGGGCAGCTTCCCTGGCCAGGGGGTGTCCTGGGTCCACTTTTCCTCTGGGGTCATTCACCTGAAGTTGGGCTCATTCATAGTAAGGAATTTTGGTGGGGGCCATGTGTCTTTCCTGTGCTGAGATCTGACCACCTCCTCCTTCCACTCTGCGTTCCAGCCTGGCCTGAGTCTTTCTCAACCTGGTAGCTGTCGGCAAGCTACTCTGCTCCTGGGGGAGCTTCTGGAGCCTGGAGCGGGTCTCTGGAGCCATGCAGCCTCTGTACTTTCTGAGGCACCATCCCAGTTGTAAATATGTGCTGGCAGTGCCAGCCTGGAGCTCCTGGGCAGGGTGGCTGGAAGACTCTTTCCCCCCACGTACCCCCAGCACTGGGCACGCAGTGAGGGACCGGCACTGCTGCCTGGCCCCTGAGCCTTTCTTTCCCAGGGCTCTGGTCCTCACCGTTGGCCTCTGGATCTGCTCACCTGCACCCCTTGACAAGGGCCTAAGGCAAAGAGATAGTGACTCTTTGGCCACAATCCTGCCTCTGGCAAGGAGTTCAGGGGGTTTTTGCCCAGCTCAGCCTTGCCGGCAACTCCCACCTGTCTGCACTCCTGTCTCTGCCCAGGTAGGTTTGCTTCTCTCCTGGCCCCGCAAGTGCCTCTGGCCACACAAAGATTGATTTTGCAAACCCTCTGATCATAGCCCAACCCACACCTTGAGGTGAGATGTGGGGTCACCCTGACCTAGAGGGCCCAGAGTTCATGTCCCGACACCTGCCTTGAAGGTACATGTGCCATCTCTGCTGCCCGGCCCTGCAGCATGCTACGTATTACGGTGGACTCTGGCCGGGGCGTGCGCCTGCTGTGCTCGCCCGAATCTCCATGTCCTGTCCCTACTCTCCACCCCCAGCCATTGCCCAAACTGCAGCAGAATCCATTCACTCATTCACTCATTCAGCACACACCCCTGGGACTTTTTTTTTTTTTTTTTTTTTTTGAGACAGAGTCTCACTTTGTTGGCCAGGCTAGAGTGAGTGCCGTGGCGTCAGCCTAGCTCACAGCAACCTCAAACTCCTGGTCTCAAGCGATCCTCCTGCCTCAGCCCCCTGAGTAGCTGGGACTACAGGCATGCGTCACCACGCCTGGCTAATTTTTTCTATATATATTAGTTGGCCAATTAATTTCTTTCTATTTATAGTAGAGACAGGGTCTCCTTCTTGCTCAGGCTGGTTTTGAACTCCTGACCTCGAGCAATCCGCCCGCCTCGGCCTCCCAGAGAGCTAGGATTACAGGCGTGAGCCACCGCGCCCGGCCTCCCCTTGGACATTTGTGGCGAGACCCAGTCACACCGCTAGGCTTTTTATCCAGCACTCTCCTTTGTTCAGCCCACAGACATTCACCGAGGGGCGACTGTGTGCCGGGCATTGGTCGAAGGTGGGGGGGCAGAGCCGTGTAGCAAACAGCATCCTGCCTTCCTGGAGTTCACGTCTCATGGGGCAGCAGGACTCAGAAAGGCAGGGCGGGCGTGGGGATGGTCAGGTGCCTCTGAGCTCACCGTGGCCTGGGACCTGACACCGTGGGGTAGTGAGTCATGCATCTTTCTGGGGAGAGCATTGCAAGGCAGGAGGAACAGCAAGTGCAAAGGCCCTGCGGCGGGCTTAAGGCCGTTCTTGGAGAAACAACTTTTGGGTCCAGGAGAATTCATGGTGGGCCTTGCCGAGGCTCCCCTTCCTGACTCAGTAAGGTTGTGGGGTGGTCTGTCTGCAGAACCTGTCTTGACAGCAGTTAGCCCCAGCGCAGACCTTAGGGAGATGTTAATTTTCATTTCTGGGTCCTAGAGCATTTTTAAAAACCATGTGCTAGGCCAGGTGCAGTGGTTCACGCCTGTAATCCTACCACTCTGGGAGGCTGAGGCGGGTGGATCATTTGAGTTCAGGAGTTTGAGAGCAGCCTGAGCAAGAGCAAGACTCCATCCCTACTAAAAATACAAAGAAATTACTTGGACAGCTAAAATATATATAGAAAAAAAAATTAGCCGGGCATGGTGGCGCATGCCTGTAGTCCCAGCTACTCGGGAGGCTGAGGCAGGAGGATAGCTTGAGCCCAGGAGTCTGAGGTTGCTGTGAGCTAGGCTGATGCTACAGCACTCTAGCCAGGGCAACTGAATGAGACTCTGTCTCAAAAAAAAAAAAAAAAGAAAAAGAAAAAAGAAAAGAAAAAAAAGTGAATAAATAAAATAAAAACATGTGCAAGTATTACTTTTAGACAGTAAAATTGGTTTCTAAAAGAAAGTTTTGTCTCAAAACGGCAGAAGCTATACCTTCAGATTTTTCACAAGCAAGATGTTTTAAAACCTGATACTTAAAATGAAAATGTAGGTGAGGGGTGATGGGAGGGTGGGGGTGTGGAAAGGGGAGCCCCACAGGTGCGCCGTCCCTGCTCAGGCACCAGGCTCCAGTCTCGGCCCTCCCCACACCCACAGCGCTGGTCTGGCCTCTTCACTGGGCCCTGGGCAAGCGCAAACTCAGCTGCAGGGACAGAACCTGGCCTCCCCTCGGACACCCCAGCTGCCCAGGGCTGCGGGCAGGCAGGAGGGTGGGTTAGGACTGAAGTCGACCAGGTCGATTGGAGAACCCCTGCGGGGGAACCCCATCGGTGGCCTTTCCTCCCCTAGCGCAACGGTCCGGCTCCCCTGTCCTCTCCGTCGGTCGCCACCTCAGAGGTTCCCAGGATCCCTTGGCGCGGGACACCGACTGGACCCAGGCCGGGGGCGGACTCGGGGGTGGGGGTGGGGATGGGACCCGGCCAGGGCTGGACTCGGGGACTGGACAGGGCTTTCGTGCCTGGGGTGGAGAGTGGGCCCAGAGCAGGGCAGGGACGAGGACGCGAGCCGGAGGGACCCGGCCACCGGCAGAGGCTCAGAGTGGGCTCGGCAGACGCAGAGGAGCGGGCACAGGCCGAGAGAGGGGGCGAGGGCGGGGCCCAGCCCCGGGACAGGACCGAGCCGGCTGGGATGCCGGGATGGGGAGGGGCGGCAGAGCACAGGGGCGGAGTCGGGGTCCCCGAGCAAGGGTTGGGCAGGGCTCCGGGCGCCGTCGAGGCGGAGTGTCCTGGGCCCGCCTCTCTGGGGTCAGCACCGCCCGCCGGTCCCGTGACACTAGTCGGAACTCGCGGGTCACGAGTGCCAGCTCGGCGGCCCGCGAGGGTAGCGGTGGCATGGCCTCGGAGCGGGAAGTGCGCGCCGGACTGCAGCGCGCCGGCCAGGAGCACCTCCTGCGCTTCTGGGCAGAGCTGGCGCCCGGCCCGCGCGCCGCGCTGCTGGCCGAGCTGGCGCCGCTGGAGCCCGAGGCGCTGCGCGAGCACTGCCGGCGAGCGGCGGCGGCCTGCGCGCTCCCCCCCGGGCCGCCCCCGGACCTGGCCGCGCGCCTGCAGCCTCTGCCCCCCGAGCGCTTGGGCAGCGTGAGCCGCAGCGACCCCGAGACGCGGCGGCGCTGGGAGGAGGAAGGTAGGCGCGGCGGGGAGCCGGGCGCCCGGGCCCCTCTCCCGCCGGAAGGGGGCTGTGTCCACAGAGTGGGGTGGGGAAGAGTTGGCGCTCGGAGGAGCTAGTTTGCCTGGCCACTTCGAGAAGTCTTCTCCCGCCTCGTGCGTGCAAGTCTGAGAGCCCAGGCCCAGGTCTGGCTGGTCCCAAAGTGAAAGGGTGGCGGTATGGCAGGTCCCAGGCGTCCCCTCACGGCGCCCCTCACCTCCAGGTTTCCGCCAGATTGCCCTGAATAAGGTGGCCGTCCTGCTGCTGGCCGGCGGGCAAGGTACTCGCCTGGGTGTGGCCTACCCCAAGGGCATGTACCGAGTGGGGCTGCCCAGCGGAAAGACGCTGTACCAGCTGCAGGCGGAACGGATTAGGCGGGTGGAGCAGCTGGCCGGTGAGCGCCGCGGGACCCGCTGCACCGTGCCCTGGTGCGTCCTCGGCCCCAGAGGGACCCCACCATAGCCCCAGGCCGATTTCCCACCAGGACCTGAGCCCCAAACCCAGCACAGCCCTGGACCTTCCAGCCTGAGGCCTGACCCCGGCCCCATCCCCAGCCTCAGCCCATCTGCCTGGAGGCCGCTCACCGTGCCTCCTCTGCAGGTACATCATGACCAGTGAGTTTACGCTGGGGCCCACTGCTGAGTTCTTCAAGGAGCACGACTTCTTCCACCTGGACCCTGCCAACGTGGTCATGTTTGAGCAGCGAATGCTGCCTGCCGTGACCTTTGACGGCAAGGCCATCCTGGAGCGGAAAGACAAAGTTGCCATGGCCCCAGGTATGGCCCACCCCCGCGAGGAGAGGGGCAGCCCGGCCTACAACTGGAGTGCAGCTGGGGGTCCAGATGTCTGGGTTCCAGGCTGCCAGGAGGCTATGTGGTCCTAGGCCAGTTGCTGCCTCTCCCTGGGCCCTGGTTCCCATGTGTAGGGTGGTACACCCGCAGGGCCATTAGGATAGTGACCCAGAGCCCGCCTCCACCATGGCTTGGACCAGCTGGGGAGGCCTGGGTGGAGCCCTCGGCAGGGCCTATTCTTTTCCCCGTAGACGGCAACGGCGGCCTGTACTGTGCGCTGGCTGACCACCACATCCTGGAGGACATGGAGCGCCGGGGTGTGGAGTTCGTGCACGTGTACTGCGTGGACAACATACTGGTGCGGCTGGCGGACCCCGCCTTCATAGGCTTCTGCGTGCTGCGCGGGGCGGACTGTGGCGCCAAGGTGGGCGCGCAGCCCCGCGGGCCTTGGCCCCGCCCCTCCACCCAGCCTGGCCACGCCCCAGCGGCCTTGGCCCCGCCCCTCCACCCAGCCTGGTCCCGCCCCCGCCGGTCTTGCGCCCGCCCCTCCACCCAACCTGGTCCCGCCCCCGCCGGCCTTGGCCCCGCCCCTCCACCCAGCCTGGTCCAGCCCCCGCCGGTCTTGCCCCCGCCCCTCCACCCAGCCTGGCCACGCCCCCGCCGGCCTTGGCCACGCCCCTCCACCCAGCCTGGTCCCGCCCCCGCCGGTCTTGCGCCCGCCCCTCCACCCAACCTGGTCCCGCCCCCGCCGGCCTTGGCCCCGCCCCTCCACCCAGCCTTGTCACGCCCCCGCCGATCTTGCCCCGCCCCTCCACCCAACCTGGTCCCGCCCCCGCCGGCCTTGGCCCCGCCCCTCCACCCAGCCTGGCCACGCCCAGCTCCCTGAGCCCATCCCTGGTCGCTGCTGCAGGTGGTGGAAAAGGCATACCCTGAGGAACCTGTGGGCGTGGTGTGCCAGGTGGACGGCGTCCCCCAGGTGGTGGAGTACAGCGAGATCAGCCCCGAGACCGCGCGGCTGCGAGCCTCCGACGGGGGCCTGCTCTACGGCGCAGGCAACATCTGCAACCACTTCTTCACCCGAGGCTTCCTCCAGATGGTCACCAGGTGTGCGGCAGCAGGTGGCCTATGCCAGCCAGCGACCGGACCGGCGAGGCCAGACTGGGCTGAGGGCCCTGGGCCACCACAGCAACGGGAGCCTGGCTTGAGCTGTCCGGGCCATGGTCAGGAGCAGCTGCCGGGTTGGGACCCCGAATGGTTCTTGCATTTAAACAAACAGAGGTGCAGGAGATCCGGCATGAGCGGTGCTCCCCCCGCGGCTGCTGTGAGGCTCTGTGGTCAAGTCTCCCTTCTCCTCCCGTGCAACTGCCTCATTGCCCCACGGCTTACCAGCTTCTGTCCACCTGGGCAGGACGTGGCTGATGGTGCCTGGGGTGCAGGGAGAGACCTGTGCCCTCCCCGGAGGTCCCGCTCGGCTTCCGCTGCTTCTGTTCCCTGTGTGTCCGTCTGCCGGCCTGTCCCCCCAGCCAGGTGTGCCCAGAGACGGGGACAAGGCTCCCAGACATGTGCTGTCTGAACTGTACCTTTCCTCCCCTGTGCCTTGCTGCCCCCAGGGAGTGTGAGCCCTTGCTGAAGCCACATGTGGCTGTGAAGAAGGTCCCACACGTGGATGAGGAGGGAAATCTGGTAAAGCCGCTAAAACCGAACGGGATAAAGATGGAGAAGTTTGTGTTCGATGTGTTCCAGTTTGCTAAGTTAGTGGCGGACGCCATTCACTTCTTCCTCTCCTCCCTCCGTGTTGGTGGTGGGTTCCGAGGGCAGGGAAAAGGGCTGGTCACCCTGTGTCCCAGCCCAGAGGCCCTGATCTGGGCAGGTGAGGGCTGGGTGGGTTTACGGTGGCTATGTGAGGGTCTGCCAGGCAGGCAGGGCAGTGGAGGCTCAGAGAGGAGCCCTGGGCATGGCAGACAGGTCTCGAGAGGAGGCCAGGGTGCTCTTGCCCCTGAGGGAAGCGGCTCCAGGGGTGGGAGCACAAGGAACACCAGGGGCAGTGGAAGTCCTTGGGAGGGGGACAGTGGTCCCACCTGGGCCCTCCATTGCCCCTCACCCAGGGTGAGGGGGTGTTTCCAGGCTAAGTTACAGGGGCGGCTCCTGGGCACGTGGTTCTCATTCTGGGGCCCCAGGGTCTGGGCATTTGGCTGCTGGGAATGGGAGAGTGGACTTGGGCCATCCCCGCTATCTCAGGCACAAGGACCCACTCGGCACCTGTGTGGCTCCTCCCTAGGCCTGCTGCTCATGGGAACAGACCCTCACGTAGTCACCATAAACCCACCCAGCCCTCACCTGCCCAGATCAGGGCCTCTGGGCTGGGACACGGGGTGACCAGCCCTTTTCACTGCCAGGAACTTCGTTGCCTTTGAAGTGCTACGGGAAGAGGAGTTTTCCCCGCTGAAGAACGCCGACCCGGCCGACAGGGATAGCCCCTGCACCACCCGGCGGGCCCTGCTTGCCCAGCACTACCGGTGGGCCCTGCAGGCCGGGGCCCGCTTCCGAGATGCACACGGGGCGTGGCTCCCCGAGCTGCCCAGGTGAGTGTGGGCCCTGAGGTGCAGCCAGAGGGGAGGGTTGTCCCTAGGGCCCCTCCTGGCTCTGCTGCCGTCCAAGCTGAGGAGGGGGCTTCTGCCCTGGCATTCCACCAGGCCCAAGTGGCCATGTGCCCAGGCATCTCCAGGTTGCACAGTGACCCCTCAAGTTCTGCTCAGGGATCCAGGGGTAGCCAAGGGCTGAGCCCTCCCCAACTTATTTATAAGCTTTGGAACCAAGCCCCAGGCACGGCTTTCAGAAGACAGCAGGGCATATTGGCTCTCAGGGCTGGGAAAGGAAAGGATGTTTGGTTTCCATCTCCCTGAATGTCTGCAGCCACCACCGGCACCTGCCCGGGATGCCGGGGGTCGGGGCGCTTTCTAGTCCAAATCAGGGTCTGTCACAGGAAGACGTCTGCTCGGGGTTTGGGGTGAACAGAGAAAGAGGAGCTCTCTGAGAAGGGGCTACAGGGGGCTCAGCCTGCTGGGCCACCTTCTGTTTGGGGTGGTGCTGGGGAGGACCGGGGCAGGCGCCTGGCAGCCAGACACTGACACTGGACTTCCCTCAGCCTGCCCCTGCACGGAGACCCTCCGGCCGTGTGTGAGATATCGCCCTTAGTGTCTTACGCTGGAGAGGTGAGAGTCGCCCACCCCCCTCTGGGGCTTTTCTGGAGTCGGGCTTGTGTGGATCCAAGGAGCACTGTCTGGGGAGAGGTGGAGAAGGCACAGCTCTGCCTCAGTTTGTCAACAGGGCACATGGGTCCTTACGTTTCAGAGAACTTTGCGCGTATGGGGTGGGGTGTCCAGAGGCCTTTGCAGGTCCTGGGGTGAGGGGGGGGAGGGACAAGCCAGGCCTGAGCACAGTGGTGGGCCAGTCAGGCTTTTGTGGGAGCCTTGCTCAGAGAGAGACGTAGCCCTTTGCTGCCATCTGACTGGGGTTGGCCCTGTCCCCTGCTCCCCTCGTTTAGGTGAGGCCTGCAGGCCTAAGCCTGTCAGAAGGGTCTCATGCTAGCCTGGGGTCTTGGTGGGGTCTTAGGTGGCCCTGGGGTGGGCATCAGGTCCTTGCCCCTCAAAGCCTCCCTGACTCCTGGCAGAGCTAGGATCCTGCCTGGGGGCTGTGGCCACTTGGCTGTTGTGATCTGCCTGTCTCCAGGGTTTGGAAGTGTACCTGCAAGGCCAAGAGTTCCAGTCCCCACTCATCCTGGACGAGGACCAGGCCAGGGTGCTTCAGCCGCCGGAGTCCTGACGCACTCCCACACGGCCAGCCCGGCCTGGGGCTCCAGGCACGAAAGCAGGCTGCTGTGCACTTCCAGCCTGCAGGACACAGAAACATGCTGGGTTACTCCCCAAGGATGGGGCCGGTCCTGTCACCCCTGGACATAAGTGACTGCAACCTGTGGGGTCCAGCCACCAGGCAGAGGGACTCGGGACCTTGGAGATGGGGTGAAGGGAGGCTTCACGTGGGGCCCAATGGAGGTGTGGTGTCAGCTGGGGAGAGCAGGACAGGATGTCTCTCGGGAAGCCAGCCCTGGCCAGCCTGCAGATCTACTATATTCTCCGCCAAGGGAGAGAAGGGGCTAGCCACAGCCAAGATGCCCTTCTGTGCGCTACAGAGGAAGAAGTGGAACAAGGGGGACAGGTTCCATTCCCTCGAGGGGCATGTTCAAAGGGGCCGCCCTTTCCTTGGCAGCTGAACCAGTAACTGGGGCGAGGCAGGGGTGTCACAGCCTGGTCCCCCAATAGAAGGGCCCCAACTGTCTGCGATGGAAGTGGCTCTGGGAGAAGCTTGGCTGGGACACAGACGGAAGCTAGCACTCCTGCCTCCTGTTTCTCCCCCAAGCCTCAGCCTCACAGCCACACCCACGGTGGGCTACAGAGTGATACCTGCTTCTACCAAGAACCAGTGGGAGTTATACTGGTGGCCTCCTGTGATGGCTGCTGCTTAATCTGGGACTTAACTGAGTCAGGAGCACAACCCCTCACCCCACCTACCTAAGTTTCTTACAGATCTTGGTGCTCAGGCTCCTCCCAAGCTCATGGGATGGGGAGGCAGCCTCCATATTTGGAGCCCTGGTCCCTTCTCGCATCCCTGCACTGCTGGGGCAAACCAGCTCGCTGGCCTGGGTCTGTTCCCATGGCGCTGCTCCTCCAGGGAGCGGTGCCTATGTTGATTTGCACCTGCGTTCTCATTCGAGAAAGGACAGCAGCACCTACCTCGCCCCACTCCTGTAAAGAGAGCTATGCAAAGGGGCCTGCTGCTGGCCAGCGCGGTGGCTCACGCCTGTAATCCTAGCTCTCTGGGAGGCCGAGGCGGGTGGATTGCTCAAGGTCAGGAGTTCGAAACCAGCCTGAGCAAGAGCCAGACCCCGTCTCTACCATAAATAGAAAGAAATTAATTGGCCAACTAATATATATAGAAAAAATTAGCCAGGCATGGTGGTGCATGCCTGTAGTCCCAGCTACTTGGGAGGCTGAGGCAGCAGGATTGCTTGAGCCCAGGAGTGTGAGGTTGCTGTGAGCTAGGCTGACGCCTCGGGACTCACTCTAGCCTGGGCAACAAAGTGAGACTCTGTCTCAAAAAAAAAAAGGGGGGGGGGCCTGCTATTGACTTCTCACCTGCCCCGACCCCTGCAGCCCACAGCTGCAAATGGGGTGCCTGCACGCATCCCTATTGTTTCCCCAGAGGAGGGATGTTGTCTGGCAGGGTGGATTCAGGTGCAGCTGATTTGTCCAGTGGCATAGAGTGGACAAGGGCTGCGTCTCACTGCATCCTCACAGCAGGGACAGGTCCACGCCTTGCTATTCTTAGAACCAGAACTCACAGGGTTTCTGCCTCCATCCAGGCACTGCCAGTCACCTTGCCACAAACCTCGCAAGCAAATCACTTACCTTAGGACTCTTTTTTAGCTGCTGCGCAGACAAGCAGATGTCCTAGGGCGGGAGTGGGTCGGCCCAGTGTGAGACAGGGCACACCTGCCTTTTATGGCCAGAACTAGAAAACTTATGCAGCCTCCTTTCTACACAAGCACAGTTATTAGGGAAATTCTTGAAACAACTTATTTTAAAAAAATATTCAAATAATTATGCCATCACGTAGAGTTGCAGAAAAGCTCACAGAGGTCCCTACTACACGACATCCAATCCCCCCATCAGATGCATCTTCATCACATGATTATAGGGCCATGTGAACCCCAGGAAGGTGACACTGGCACAGCATTCGAAGTCGTCACACCTGTAGATTAGCCCACCCACCACTACAACCCAGATGCACAACCATTTGTCCCCACAAAGACCTCCCTCAAGACACCCCTTTCCCATCCCTAACCCCAGGCCACCACTAATGAGACAACTGAGTTTTGAAAGATCACTGATACCTTGATGTCCTGTGGATGGGACATTTCCAATAAACAAGGTGCTTATGGGAAACGCAAGTGCAGTTTTTGATCAGCACATGGGTGGCAGGCACAGGGACCAGGTGTTCAGAGCTGTGTCCCAGGGCTGGAGCTCCCTGGGGGGCCCCTCTGGGAACAGGAGACCACACATGAGGGCTGACACCACTCTGGGGCGCCCAGGAATCCCCTTGTGCTCCCGTCCAGCTCTACATCAGGGTCTCAGAAGGGCCTGAGAAGACCCAGGGGGTCAGGAAACTTGGGGCACTCTGCAGGGGTGGGCTCCTGTACCCTCAGCCCTGACAGCCTGGTGACTCACCCTCTTGCACTTGCTGAGAGTTTTGTTGGGACTGACGACACAGCTGCATGTGAAACACAGCTGCATGAGAAAGAAACTCAGGGACAGGCTCTCCAGGATAAATTATTTTATTCAGGAATAAATGAGAACCGCAATTCAGGGTATGCAAACTATGGCAGGCCTCAGGCATTGTGGGGGGACCTGGTGTGTGTGTGGGGAGGGGAATCTTTTAAGGCAAGGAGAAGTCCACGTAAGCTGTTTTGAAACGAAAGATTACAAAGACTGAAGGTTACAGGGTTTTGTTACAGGACTTGGCATTAGCTCATTGGCTGAGACAGGTTTCAATCGGCCAGTGTCCCCCTGCAAGCCGGGTACCTGGGACACTGACATCTTGAGGAAGTTCTTGTGGTAAGTGCCGCCCCTAGTCTACACGTAGGCATGTCCTGTGACCAGTCTTTTTACAGGCATGTATTCGCGAGGGCTTATTCGTGGTCGCCTCCGACTTCACTTTGGAACCGGCAACCCCCACAGCGGGAAGGGACCCGCGGAAACCCCAGAGACCACCCCGAGGAGGGAAGGGGCCGCGGGCAGGGGGCCTTCTGGGGCAGGTTCACACAGGCCACGTGCCGGGCGGGAGAGGCGCTGACCCGGAGCCCTCCGACGCCCAGCAGTGGCACGGCCAGCACCGCGGGAGGCCGTGGGCGGCCCGGCCTGGAGAGAACCGGGCAGCGCCGGGCTTGAGGTTCGGCGGGAGCTTCCTGCAAACATGGCGGCGCCGCCCAGCTACGTCCCCAGGCCGAGCTCCCCGGGTGTGCGCGTCACCCCTCGTGAGCGAGGGCAAAGCGGGCCCCACGTGACGACAGGAGCGTCCGGAACCCGGGAGTGCAAAGGATAGCTGAGCCCCAGGCAGAGACCACAAGCCCGACCGGAAGCCAGGGCCGCGCTGTTGCTATGGCCACGGCTACCGGCCGAGGAGGTGTGCGCAGGCGCGGGCGGGCGCAAGCGCGGTGGTCGTGAGGTCAGGGCGTAGGCGCGCGGGTGTTTCTCGCAGGCTCCATAAAATATAACTCGGTGAGCAGGCACCCTGGGGTCGCGCGCAGGCGCAGTGGCGGTGGGCGGGGACGGAAGGAAGGACCCCGCGCACGCGCAGTGCCGCAGGAGCGCGAAGGGCGGGGTGTTGACGGAGCTGCAATGGCTGCCCCCAAGGGTCGGAGAGACCAAGTGCTGGGTGCTTGTGGATTCCTCTCAGAGTCGGAATTCCTGACGTCGCTAGTTAGCGGGGTTCCCCGGGCCATCGCCGCCGCTGTCGCATCGGGACTTCATATCGGTGACGCTGAGCCCGGGCGAGACCTACGACTTCCGCAAGAGCTGGCGGCCGCGCTCGTGCTGGAGGGTGAGGGTCGGGGCGCCGACCGGGGCTCGAGGCAGCCGCGCCCGCCGCCCTCCCGGCCTGCCCTCCCCCCACCCCTTGCCCCGCAGGAAGGGGCAGGTGTCGCTCGGGGCCGGGGAAGCTGCGGGGCGGCTTGGTCGCAGCCGTCTAAGCGGCCCGAGTTCTGCGGGATGGGGTCGGGGAGCGGGCCCGAGCCCCTCTTGTCTGGGCTTCGTTCCTGCCTCTGCAAGATGCGGCCCCAGGCAGGTCCCGCTTGGAGCGGAGACCGAGGTCCCCCTTGGACTCTCTCGGTACACCGAGTAACCGGCCCTACTCGGCTAACTGCTCCTGTGTTCGTGCTGGTCTTGGGCGGAAGGGCATTGGCACCGACCACATCCGGGCAGGTGGGGGCTGCTGGGGGTCCGAGCCAAACACGGGGAATCTCGGGAGTCTTCCCCGCTGCTGATGTGAGGACGGGAATGTTTCTGCATTTGTTCTTACTCTCTTCTCACCTGAACCCCCGTCTTATGACATCTGTAGATTATCCCAGCAGGGTCATCCTTGCTAAGAAGGAACTTCTCCCCATTCAAAACAAGCGGGTCTGAACGCTGGATCGTTTTGAATTACTCGTTGTCCTCACTGAATGTGTGACGGTTGAAGAGACTTTCAGTTGTGGATATTTTCCGTAAGAAATGTCATTCTCTAGGCCGGGCGCTGTGGCTCACGCCTGTAATCCTAGCTCTTGGGAGGCTGAGGCGGGCGGATTGCTCAAGGTCAGGAGTTCAAAACCAGCCTGAGCAAGAGCGAGACCCCGTCTCTACTATAAATAGAAAGAAATTAATTGGCCAACTGATATATATATAAAAAAATTAGCTGGGCATGGTGGTGCATGCCTGTAGTCCCAGCTACTCGGGAGGCTGAGGCAGAAGGATCACTCAAGCCCAGGAGTTTGAGGTTGGTGTGAGCTAGGCTGACGCCATGGCACTCACTCTAGCCTGGGCAACAAAGTGAGACTCTGTCTCAAAAAAAAAAAGAAGAAATGTCATTCTCTGTCCCTCCCTCAGAAATGGAAGCAACTGTCGAGATTACAGCGGAATGTGATTCTCTTCCTCCTGGCCTTTCTGATTCTCTGTGGACTCCTGTCCTACAGCAGCTTGGCTGAGCAGTGGAAAGGTATCGGAAACACGTGTGCCTGAAGATGATACTTGTGTTGAGGGTTGACTGGGCAGAAGCGATCTTGCATTCTACCTTAAACAGCTCCGGGAGGCATATATGGCAACGAATTGGCAAGACATGAAGATAAAGAAAGAGGTAGAGCTGTATTTAACCACCTGGCTAGAACACAGATGTTAATTTGATGCTGTCTGACTGCTTTCTAGGTATCTAGTGTAAGTACTGATATCTCCAGCTGCCTCTTCCACAGGGTAAATCAGGTCGGGAGCTTGAACGCTCAGTCTAAAGAGTTAGGTGCATAAGTACACACATTTCCTAGAGCTCGCTACTGTGTTCTGGTGAGGACATAGAGACTCTTCTGAATTTCTCTAAGATTGCTTTTAGGGGGAAGCTAAAGAGCTGTCGTAGGTTGCTCAGATAAGTTGCCTGTGTGCCACCGTGCTGACTTTCTGGAAGGGAGAACACTAAGGTGAAGCAGCCGGTGTGTGTGGTAGATAAGGGCACAGACTGCCAAGTGCTTTGGAAAAGATCTCATTCCCTTGGCCTTTGTTGAATTCATTTCAGTGACTTTCGGGTCTCATTATGTTGTTTTGTAATGATTGACACCTGCCAGGTGTTTCGATGAAGGTGTTTAAATCTCTTCCAGGCCTTGTGACATGTTTGAGATAAAGTAGATTCTCTTGTTCAGCTCTGAGTGACAGGCCGACAGAAGAGCAGAAGGTGAGGCCAGAGATCCCTGGGTTGAAGCCAGCAAATCCACCCGTCTTACCGGCTCCTCAGAAGGCTGCCACTAACCCAGAAGACTTCCCAGAGATTTTATCTCAGGTACTTTTAGTATACCATGGGTGGAAGTATACCAGGGCCTATTCCAGAAGCATCTCGAACTAGTAAATGATGTTCCAAACAGACTGAGAGTTGTTTTCCCTGCCATTTGTGCCATGCCTGCACCTTATGCTCACTCATTCCAGGCTGGTTGGACACACTTGAAAGTAAAAGGATGGAAAAAGATACAGCATACAAGTAGTAACCAAAAGAGAGTTGGGGTGGCTATTGTAAGGTTTTTCGGCGGTGGAGAAAAGAAAAGAGACACAGAAAGAGAAAGAGTGGGGGGGGGGCAAACCACGTGGCTTTATTATACACTCGTGGACGAGGTTCTGGGGCCTCAAGAGCAGGGGCCCCGGAAGTCGCCGCCGTTTGAAGGGGCTGAGGCCTTTTATATTCTTTGGGCCTGGCTAGGGACTTTTGGCGGGAAGAGCTGGGGATTTTAGGAGGGGCTGGAGGTGTTTGTGGAATCCAGGAGCCAAAACATTCTTATCTAGGTGGACATCTGGGTGTGGATCCTCTCAGCAGGGCCTGACAGTTTTGTCCTTGGCGGGTCTGGTCTCATGAGTCTTCTCTTTTTGATCCAGGGAAGGGAGTGGGCCCGCCACCAGCCTTACAGCTATACCAATATTAGACAAAATATACTTTAAGTCAAAAACTGGTACAAGAGATAAAGGTACTGTGTATTAATTAAAGGGTTAATTCATGAAGAAGATTTAAGAATTTTACAGTTACATGCACGAACAACAGAGCTCCTAAAATATAGGAAGCAAACATTGGCAGAATTAAAGGGAGAAGTAGAAGATTCTATAATAATATTTGGAGATTTCAGTCAACCAATCTCAATAATGGATAGGATATGCAGACAGAGGCTTAATAAGGAAATAGGGGCTTGAACAACACTGTAATTCAGCTGGACCTCACAGGCATTTATAGAACACTCCACCCGGCTGGGCGAGGTGGCTCACACCTGTAATCCTAGATGTCTGGGAGGCGGAGGAGCCGGGTGATTGCTCAAGGTCAGGAGTTTGAAACCAGCCTGAGCAAGAGTGATACCCTGTCTCTACTATAAATAGAAAGAAATTAATTAGCCAACTAATATATATAGAAAAAATTAGCCGGGCATGGTGGCACATGCCTGTAGTCCCAGCTACTTGGGAGGCTGAGGCAGGAGGATTGCTTGAGCCCAGGAGTTTGAGGTTGCTATGAGCTAGGCTGATGCCACAGCACTCACTCTAGCCTTGGCAACAAAGTGAGACTCTGTCTCAAAATAAAAAATAAGAACACTCCACCCAACAACAGAGTGTTCTTGTCAAATGCACATGGAACATTCTCTAGGATAGAGATATGTTAGGTCACATGTTGGTTAGAAAACATGATTTAATATATTTTTAGTAAGCAATATGGAGATACCTTTGTCAACGGAAAAAAGCCAAGTCTGCAAAATAATTTTAAAGAGATTTATTCTGAGCCAAATTTGAGGACCATGACCCGGAGCCACTGCCAAGAGGCCTTGGGCAAGTGGACTCGCTGTGGCTGGGTTACAGTTTGGTTTTTATACATTTTAGAGACAAGGATTTTGGGTAAAGCCATCAATTAATGTGTGGGAGGCATACATTGGTTTGGCCCAAAAAGGAGGGCCATCTCGAAGGGGGGGGGCGCTACAGGTTATAGGTGGGTTTAAAGATTCTTTAGATTGTAATTGGCTAAAGACATGGAATGGTTTTGTTTTTGTTTTTTGAGACAGAGTCTTGTTTTGTTGCCCAGGCTAGAGTGAGTGCCTTGGCATCAGCCTAGCTCACAGCAACCTCAAACTCCTGGGCTCAAGCAATCCTGCTGCCTCAGCCTCCCAAGTAGCTGGGACGACAGGCATGCACCACCATGCCCAGCTAATTTTTTTCTATATATATTAGTTGGCCAATTAATTTCTTTCTATTTTTATAGTAGAGACGGGGCCTTGCTCAGGCTCTTTTGGAACTTCTGACCTCGAGCAATCCGCCCACCTCGGCCTCCCAGAGTGCTAGGATTACAGGCATGTGCCACCAGGCCGGCCTGACATGGAATGTTTTAACATAAACTGTTAGCAGAGATAAGCCACCATTTGTTGCAAATTGAGGGCCTGCAGGTTTGTCTTGCATACCCTTAGGCCTGTTAACAGGTTACAAAGGAAGTCTCCAAGAAGGGAGGGGGGCAGGATAAGGCCTGTGTGACCTCCCTCCTCCAGGCAAGCAACTTTGCCCTTGAATATTCCTCTGGCCATGAGGGGGTCCATTCAGTCAGCCAGTAGGGGTTGAGCATTTTAGTTCACACCTTAAAGCGATACACGTGAATCTACCATTTGATCCAGCAATCCCATTGCTGGGCATCTACCCAAAAGATCCAATGACACTCTACAAAAAAGACACCTGCACTCGAATGTTTATAGCAGCACAATTCATAATTGCAAGGCTGTGGAAACAGCCCAAGTGCCCATCAATCCAAGAATGGATTAATAAAATGTGGTATATGTATACCATGGAGTACTATTCAGCTCTAAGAAACAACGGTGATATAGCACATCTTATATTTTCCTGGTTAGAGCTGGAACCCATAGTATTAAGTGAAGTTTCCCAAGAATGGAAAAACAAGCACCACATATGCTCACCAGCAAATTGGTATTAACTGAGCAGCACCTAAGTGGACACATAGGTACTACAGTAATAAAGTATTGGGCAGGGGGGAGGGGTGCGGGTATATACATATATAATGAGTAAGATGTGCACCATCTGGGGGATGGTCATGCTGGAGACTCAGACTTGTGGGGGGAGGGGGGAATGGGCATTTATTGAAACCTTAAAATCTGTACCCCCATAATATGCCAAAATAATATATATATATATTTTCAGAGACTGAAATAATACAAAGTATATTTTAGCCACAATGCAGTGAAGCTAGAGTTTGGTAACACGGAGAACTAAAACATTTATAAACATGGAAATTAAACAATATACTCTTAAGCAATGGGTAAAAGAAGAAATCACAGGGGAAACTAGAAAAGACTTGGAGTAGAATGAAAATGAAAAGACGACGTACAGAACTTACGAACTTATGGGATGCCGCACAAGTAGTGCTCAGGTGGAAATGGGTAGGTGTAAACAGGTCAGCTCCCTGGTTCCTCTTGCCATTTCTCTAAGAAACGGGTGCCTTGACCACTCAGTGTGACTGGGCCAGCTGCTTTTTTTCCCTGGGGCCTTGAACATTCCAGGTGCTGATAAAGGTGTTCAGTTTGTTGTCCAAAACACTGAAAGAAACTAGCGCTGGCCCTGGGCCAAATTCCTTAACTCATAAAACCCTGTGCCCTGAGCCCCTCCTCAAGGCTGTACCTGGGTAGAAGATTCCTTCTGCTTTTCACCTTGAGGATTCGCCGGGCCCTGTGTGTGTAAGTTCCCCGTGTAGACTGAGCACTCTGGCATTTAGTGCTGCTTTTTGTGGAATCCCAATTTTCCCCATTGGGATAGTTTGGGGCAGTCCCTTGTGAGAACTCCTCCACCACTCCTTTCTGGAGCAACTCCAGCTGCAGGTTTGACTGGGATGAAAAAAACACCTACATTAAGAAAGAAAAAAGGCCAGCCGAGGTGGCTCACACCTGTAACCCTAGCACTCTGAGGCAGGTGGATTGTTTGAGCTCAGGAGTTGAGACCAGCCTGAGCAAGAGCGAGACCCTGTCTCACTAAAAATAGAAATTAGCTGGACAACTAAAAATATATAGAAAAAGTTAGCTGGGCATGGTGGCGCATGCCTGTAGTCCCAGGTACTCAGGAGGCTGAGGCAGCAGGATTGCTTGAGCCCAGGAGTTTGAGGTTGCTGTCAGCTAGGCTGATGCCATGGCACTCTAGCCCAGGCAACAGAATGAGACTCTGTCTCAAGAAAAAGGATGTCAAATCAATGACCTATCTTTACATACTGAGGAACTAGACAAAGAAGAGCAAACTAAACCCAAAGCAGAAGGAAGGACACAATGGAGAGTGGCGTGGAGAAAAGTAAAACAGAAGAGAAACAAAATATCATCGGCCAGGCGTGGTGGCTCACGCCTGTGGTCCTAGCACTCTGGGAGGCCGAAGAGGGAGGATTGCTTGATGCCAGGAGTTTGAGACCTGCCTTAGCAAGACCAAGACCTGTCTCTACTAAAAATGGAAAGAAATTAGCTAGACAACTAATAGTAGAAAAATTAGCTAGGTGTGCTGGTGGCGCCTCTAGTCCCAGCTACTCGGGAGGCTGAGGCAGGAGGATTGCTTGAAACCAGGAGTTAGAGGTTGCAGTGAGCTATGCTGACGCCATGGCACTCTACCTGGGCAGTGACAGGGTGAGACTGTCTCAAAAAAAAAAAAAAAAAGATAATAGCATCTTAGAACAAAAAGCTGATTTTTATTTATTTATTTTTTTTTGAAACAGAGTCTCATTCTGTTGCCCGGGCTATAGTGAATGCCATGGTGTCAGCCTGGCTCACAGCAACCTCAAACTCCTGGGCTCAGGCTATCCTCCTGTCTCAGCCTCCAAGTAGCTGGGACTACAGGCATGCACCACCATGCCCGGCTAATTTTTTCTATATATATATTTTAGTTGTCCAATTAATTTCTTTCTATTTTTTTAGTAGAGACAGGGTCTCGCTCTTGCTCAGGCTGGTCTTGAACTCCAGACCTTGAGCAATCCTCCCGCCTCAGCCTCCCAGAGAGCTAGGATTACAGGCGTGAGCCACCGCGCCTGGCCAAAAGGATGATTCTTTGAAAGCATTAACAAAACAGACAAACCTTTGGCTAAACTGACAAAAAAGAAAAGACACGCATAGCTAAAATCAGAAGTGAAAGTGGGCATCAATGCTGACCTTGCAGAACTAAAAAGGGGAACAACAGAATAGTAAGAACAAGTGTGAGCTAACAGATTTGGTCATCTAAGTGGAATGGACACAGCCCCAGAAATGCATCAATTACCTAAACTAACTCAAGAAGATACCAAAATCTCAACAGACCTGTCAGAAGAAATTGACACAATAACAAATTTTTTAAATAGCCTCCAACAAAATAAAGGCCAATTCCAGATGGCTTCACTGGTGAATTCTTCCAATCATTAGGGAAGAATTAACACCAATGTGTTTCCAGGCGCGGTGGCTCACCCCTGTAATCCTACCACTATGGGAGGCCAAGGCGGGCGGATTGCTCAAGGTCAGGAGTTCGAAACCAGCCTGATCAAGAGCGAGACTCCCCTGCTACTTGGGAGGCTGAGACAGGAGGACTGTTTGAACCCAGGAGTTTGAGGTTGCTGTGAGCTAGGCTGATGCCATGGCAGTCACTCTAAGCCTGGGCAACAAAGTGAGAATCTATCTCAAAAAAAAAAAAGCAGCAATGTGTCTCAAATTCTGCCCAAAAATTAAAGGGGAAAGCTTCATAATTCATTCTGAAGCCAGCACCAACCTGCGTAGTAAACCATGGTTATTGAGTACAAGTGGGAAGAACACACGAGCATCTCCATGGTCGAAAGGTGTTTTACAAAACTCAGCATCCTGTCACAGTAGAAACACCCACAAAATTAGGAAATCGAGGGAACCTCCCCCACACGAAAAGGCCTTTACGAGAAACCCAACATCACACTCGGTGGTCACAGCCTGCGAGTCTTCCCCCTGAGGTCGGGACTGCGGTGAGGGCGTCCACTCTCCACTGCCAGTCGGCGTCGTGCAAGAAGTCCCAGCCAGAGCCCTCAGGCAATAAAGAAGCGTCCACATTTGAAAGAGAGAAGTAAAACCACCTCTACTCACAGATAACATGATCCTAAATATAGAAGATCACGAAGAACCACGAGAAAGCTGCTAGAGTCAGTAAGCTCGGTGAAGTTGCAGGGCACAACGAGATGAGCTATGTTTCTGTGCACCTGCCATCACCATATGATCCAGCAAATCCGCCCATGGGGATGCACACAGGAGAATTGAAAGCAGAGACTCGGATGGATGTACTCCACCTATGCTCGTAGCAGCATTCTTCTCCACAGCCCAACGTGGAAGCAGCCCACGTGTCTGCCGACAGGTGAGCGGATGGGCAGCACGTCTGTGGAGCAGCCGTGACGGTGAATCAAACCGTGACGTGCTACAGCAAGCATGGACCCCAGCCAGAGACAAAAGCACAGATCCTGTACAATTCTGCTTACGTGACACTTCGGGAGTAGGCAAATTCATAGAGACAGAAAGCAGAATGGAGAGGCCAGGAGCTGGGGAAGGGCAGCTAGTGGGGTTATTGTTTCGTGGCTACAGAGTTTCTCTTTGGGGTGATGAAACAGTTTGGGAAATAGATAGTGGTGAGGGTGCACAACATTGTGATTATGGCGCTTTTTTTTTTTTTTTTTTTTTAAGAGACAAGGTCTAGCTCTGTCACCCAGGGTGGAGTGTGTCATCACAGCTCACTGCAACCTCAAATTCCTGGGCTCAAGCGACCCTCCTACTTCAGCCTCCCAAGTAGATGGGACTACAAGGTGCACCACCACGCCCGGCTAATTTTACTGTTTTTTTTAGAGATGGGGGTCTCGCTATGTTGCCCAGGCTGGTCCCAAACTCCCAGCCTCAAGTGGTCCTCCTACCTCGGCCTCCCAAAGTGCTAGGATTGCAGGCGTGAGCCACTGCATCTGGCCCCTGAACACATTAAAGTGTAAATTTTATGTTATGTATTAATACAACGCACCACACAGACCAATGAGCCCTAACTACAATACTGCAGGGGTTGGACCTGCTTGGGAACAGCGTCTGCCAGGACAGTGGCTCACACCTACCCCGGTTGCCGGCAGCTTTTAGGTCTGTGGGGGCAGAGTGAGTGGCAGTGAGGGGCCAGGCATGGCCCCTGAGTCTGTGAGCTGTGGAGGGAGGGTGGGGCCGGGCTCTGGACCCACAGAGGTACCACGGCTCAGGGCCACCAGGTGTGGCTAGGTGGTCTGCAAGGGCGGTGCTGGGCTCAGGTTTGCCTCACCTGCTGCAGTGCAGACCCTCAGGCATGCCCTCGCTGGCACCTCAAGCCTGCTGGGATGGCAGGTGTGCTGCGGGCATGCCATCCGACCTGCGCTCAGTGCCTGCCCGGGGAGTGGATGGAGAGAGGCCCCTGAAGAGCTCCGTGTCAGCTGCAGGTGTGGGGCTGGCCTAGGCCACCGGGCGCAGGTGATGGTGGGCAGCAGTCGGGGAGACCTGGGCCCTGGTGCGGCCTCCTGCAGGAGCTGCACCCCTCAGTGTGTCTGGTGGTCACGGAGGGGTCTGCCTGCCTCCCCGCAGCCAGCCCACCTGCCAGCTGCCGCCCCGTGCCGTCCAAGGTCAGAGGCCACCTTCCCAAAGGTGCCTGGCCTGGCTCTGTGTGCGGTGGGGGTGGAGTGACAAGCTCCAGCCCCACTTGAGGGATGTGGGCATCGTGGCCACAGCCCCCCTCAGCCCCCAGGGAGATCCCGCCCGATGGCCCCATGCAGGGCGCCTTCCCAGGCCCCTGGCTGCTGTCTGGAAGGGCCATGGAGGCCTGGCCACGAGCAAGAGAGGAAGCAGCTCCCCTGCAGGCCCCGCTGCCTCGGACCCACCTCCTGCGCAGGCCCCTCCTGTGGGCACAGCCAGGCACGCGCGGCCCGGTGGGCTTTCGCCGCAGCGTCCCGCAGCCTGGTGTGTTGGGAGCTGGCCGGCCAGGCTCCTGGCCGAGGCGCCCTGAAGCGGGGGCACTGGGGGCACCTGCTGTTGGGGAAGGTCCTGGAGTGCGGCCCCCCTGCTGGACACTGGCCAGGCTGGAGCCTGCAGTCCAGGCCGGGTGGGGCCTGGCGTGGCCCTGGGCGACCACAGGTGACTGCTGTGCTACTGCGACATGGGCACGTCCCTGTCACTGTGCTGGGAGCCACAGGCGGTCTAGGGCAGCGGAAGGGTCAGCCGTGTGGCCAGTCCTCTGTGGTCAGCCCCGCACGCTGGCCAGAGACAGTCTTGGGAGTGGGGACGGGTGACTCCCTTCTGCAGGCTGAGGCTGGGCCGCCCACCCCCACCTGTTCTGGGCCTGGCCCGCAGCCCCGGCCCCAGCAGGAGCGGCCAGACTGGATGGATGTAGCTGCACCCATAGCCGGGATGGCCCCTCTCCAGGCACCTTCCATCCTCCGGGTGCTCCCTGGAGAGGAGAGGCCGGTGGTTCCCCTGTCCCTCCGTCCTGAAGGCCACGTGGGCCCGTCAGCAGAGTGGGTGAGGACTGCCGGCTCCTAGGAGTCAACAGCCACACACCCCGCCTGCCCACCCTGCAGGGGCACCCACACTCCTGCCTGCTCCGAGGCCCTCGGTCATCCGCCTGCCCAGCCCCTGCTGTCCCCTGGACAAGCCCAGTGTCCCTTCTCTGGGTGCTGTCACTCCACATGGAACCGCTGCCACCCTACCTCCCTACCCCCAACTCCGCCCGAGAGCCCGGGGCCTTGTCCTCACGGGGCGGCAGCGCAGGCGGACACGGACCAGGGCTGGGAGGGGCTGGGCAGTAGGGCAGGTGATGCACCCCGGCCCAGTGCCGGCCCCACGGGCTGCAGCCGCAGGTTGGAGGACAAGCTGGCAGGTGCTGAGGCCGTGGAGACCACCCAGGATCCACAGCCCCAGGGGACCTCACTCCCTCGCAGACGCCCCTCCTGCCTCTCTGGAGGACAGGTGCCCCTCTAGCGCCTGGCCTCAGCCCTCAGCCTGCTCATGCGTCCCCATGGCAACCGTCTCCGTGGGACACAGTGGGTGCCCAGGAACCTTTGCCTGCCCTGCCTGGGACTCCCGCCACGGCCCCAAGGAGCGGACAGCCCCGCCCAGGCTGCCACGTGAGGTACCCCCGACCGTCATGTGACCCTGCTCACATGACCGCTGGTGCCAGCCCAGCTTACCCAGGCATGAGCTCCCAGAACAGGGCACCCGCGGCCCGGCCGGCCCCTTCCTGGGCCCCAGTCCTGCTGCTGGCGCTCGGACTGCACGGCCTCCAGGCCGGGGGTGAGTGTGGATGCGGCGGCCCCTGCTCCCTAACCCCTCCGTGGCCCTGTGGCACCGTCACCCTCACCCTGCCCTCGCAGCCCGCAGAGCCGCAGTCCCCCACTTCCGGGAGAGCTATTTTGAGCAGCTTCTGGACCATTTCAACTTCGAGAGGTTCGGCAACAAGACCTTTCCCCAGCGGTACCTGCTGTCAGGTGAGGTCACTCCTGCCCTGCCGCAGCCCTGACCCGCCCAGCCCGGCCTCACCGGCCCGCCTATTCTGCCCCACAGACGAGTTCTGGGACAAGACCCATGGGCCCATCTTCTTCTACACGGGGAACGAGGGGGACGTGTGGTCCTTCGCCAACAACTCGGGCTTCATGTGGGAGCTGGCGGCCCGGCAGGGGGCCCTGCTGGTCTTCGCAGAGCACGTGGGTAGCGGCTCCCGGGTCACCCGGGCGGAGGGCGGGTGGGTGGCTGGGGGCGGCGGGTCAGCAGTCCCTGCCGTGCCCGCCCACAGCGGTACTACGGGAAGTCGCTGCCGTTCGGCGAGAAGTCCACACATCGCGGGTACACGGAGCTGCTGACGGTGGAGCAGGCCCTGGCCGACTTTGCGGTGCTGCTCCAGGCGCTGCGCCGGAGCCTTGGGGCCCAGGACACCCCTGCCATCACCTTCGGGGGCAGGTGGGTCCCCTGCGGCAGGCCCGTGCTGTCCTCCAGGCCCGGGTTTTCAGATCGTCCCCGCCCTGGACTCCTCCCTTCCCCATGGCCCACCGCCCGCTCAGTGCACCTGGGTGCAGCCACCCGGCTCGGCTCTGGCCTGGAGCGCGGCCTCCTGAACCCGACACCCCCACCCAGCGCCCCTCCACCCCACTGGCTCCGGTGCCCTTTGACCCCCACCTCCCTGCCTTTTCCTGACGCCTCTTCCCATGGGAAGCCCACCCTGCCCTCCCTCAGAGCGGACCCCACTGGCTGGGAAGTGCTGGGCTCACTAGTGAGGAGACCCCGCCCACCCCCGCCTTGGCTGTGTCCCCAGGGTGGGGTGCCCACCAAGGTGCCCCTCCCAGTGACAGCTGCACCTGGCAGGGCCCAGGGTAGAATCTGGGGCTCTTAGAAGTTTCGGGTCCTTCCTTCTCACACCTGTGGGCCTCTGAGCACGGAGGAGGTAGTTGTGGGGGGCCCAGCCCTAAGCCTGTGCCCTGCACCCAGTTATGGAGGGATGCTCAGCGCCTACATGCGGATGAAGTACCCCCACCTGGTGGCGGGGGCGCTGGCGGCCAGCGCACCCGTTGTAGCTGTTGCAGGCCTGGGAGACTCCGGCCAATTCTTCCGGGACGTCACGGCGGTGAGTGAGGGTCTGGGGTCTCCCTGGCCGACCCGAGTGCAGCGGCTGCACGAGCACAGTCTCTTCCCCAGGACTTTGCCAGCCAGAGTCCCAAATGTGCCCAGGGTGTGCGGGACGCCTTCCGGCAGATCAAGGACTTGTTCCTACAGGGAGGTGAGCACCCCCAGCGAGCCGCCCCTGCCCCGCACGCCCGCAGCCTCTGGAGCCTTGTCTCTGCCCTTCCCTGCAGCCTACGACACGGTCAGCCGGGAGTTTCGCACCTGCCAGCCACTCTCGGGCCCCGACGACCAGACCCAGCTCTTTGTGTTTGCCCGGAACGCCTTCACCGTGCTGGCCATGATGGACTACCCGTACCCCACCGACTTCCTGGGGCCTCTTCCCGCCAACCCTGTCAAGGTGCGTTGCCTCCTCCCGGGTTCAGGAGAGGCTGGCTGAGACCCAGGTGGGGCCAGGGAAGGCCCAGCTCCGCCCCAGGATGAGGGTCCTGGGAAGGTGGAGCCAGGTGGGGGGGGTGCCCTACTGAGGCACCTGTGCACCTCTTCCCAGGTGGGCTGTGACCGCCTGCTGAGTAAGACCCGGAGGATTGCGGGGCTGCGGGCTCTGGCAGGTGGGTGTTCCCCTCAGGCCCAGACCGGGCGAGCATGGAGAGCCCAGCACTGGTGCAGGGCCTGGTGGGGCCACATCTGCAGCCCTGGCCTGGGGGCGCTGCCTCCTGTCCCAGCCGGGCCGTGGGCCGTGTGGGGTGAAGAGCATGACCACCCAGCAGCCCTGGGGGAGGCAGTGCCATGCTGAGGACCCCTCCCAGCCTTGCCTGGGGCCAGGCCTGGCAGGGGTGTGGTGCCCAGCCCAGCCCAGCCCTGCCCACACCTCTGGGCTGCCCTCACCCCAGACCCCCAGCAGGTGGCCCAGGGGGCTTTCCTCATTGGGACCCATGGGACTCAGAGCCCCTGCCCACCTGCAAGACCCTTCCCCGGGGACAGGCTGGTGGCCCGAGCATGCGGTGCCTGTGTGTCTGGCTTCCCAGCCCCTGCACCCTCCTCCCCAGGACTGGTCTACAATGCCTCGGGCACGGTGCCCTGCTACGACATCTACCGGCTGTTCCGCAGCTGTGCCGACCCCACAGGCTGCGGCACCGGCTCCGACGCCAAGGCCTGGGACTACCAGGTGTGGGGTGTGGGTGGCCTGGGACCTCCGCTGGGGTGTGGGCACATGGGCCTGCCTGACAGCGGCTGGGGCACCCGCAGGCCTGCACTGAGATCAACCTGACCTTTGCCAGCGACAACGTGACCGACATGTTCCCCGTCCTCCTGTTCACCGAGGAACTCCGCCAGCAGTACTGCCTGGACATGTGGGGCGTGTGGCCACGGCGGGACTGGCTGCAGACCAGCTTCTGGGGGGGCGGTGAGGCTGGGCCGGGCCGGGCTGGGCTAGGGGCAGCACCCTGCCCTCGCAGCCCCGAACCGGGCTCACCACGCCTCGCTGTGTCCCTTGCAGACCTCAGAGCTGCCAGCAACATCATCTTTTCCAATGGTGACCTGGACCCCTGGGCAGGGGGCGGGGTGAGTCCTGGCCTGGTGGCCTTTGACCCCACTGGGGTCCTGGCGCTCTGGGCCTGCCGCCGGCTCTCTGCAGCTGTGGGCCCTTAGCCTTTCCACGTGACCCTGCGCAGGGATTTCCTGGCCAGTTTGCCGGGATCTCTCCAGAGATCCACATGCGTCCATCTCGCCGGCTTTGCTGGGGCCTCAGTCACACCCGGCGCTTCCGCTTTTGGTTCTTTGGCAATTGGTGTGGACCCGCACCTGGCGTACCCGGCACACACCGCTTCGGGTCTCCTGTCCGGGGGCGGGGTGGGGGGGTGTTCGAGGCGGCGCGCTCGCCCCTAATACGCGCCTGACGAATACGCGACTGACGGGAGGTCCCTCGGCTGACCCCAGATTCTGCAGAACGTGAGCGCCTCGGTCGTCGCTGTCACCATCCGCGGGGGAGCGCATCACCTGGACCTCAGGTGCAGTGCGGTGGGGGGAAGGGGCGGGGCGGGGCTGGGGCTGCCTGCGGCTGACGGCCCCACCCCCCCCAGGGCGTCCCATCCGGAAGACCCCCCCTCTGTGCTGGAGGTGCGACAGCTGGAAGCCACCCTCATTGGCCAGTGGGTGAAGGCTGCGTGGCATGAGCGGCGGCGGCGTGCGGGCCCAGAGGCTGAGACCAGAGGACGCAAAGGGAGCGCCTCAGGGAACCTGCGGAGTGGGGCACCCTCACCCTCCGCCCGGGTGGTCCGCTGATCCCCAGGCCGGGCCCACGGTGGTGGCGGCCCAGCTAGGGGACTTTGCTGAGGGAGGGGCTGGCGCAAGGGGAGGGGCTGAATAAAGTCCCCTGGCCGGCTCAGTGTCCTGTCCAGTCCGTCTGTGGGGCCACAGGCGGAGGCAAGAGCTCGCTCTGCCCTAGGAAGAGCCACACAGTCCCCAGCTCTCAGTCGCGGCCAGTGGGAGGGAAGCTGGCTCTTTGCAAGGACCAGCCTCCCATTCTGGGAAGCCCCTCACTGCCTGGCAGCGCCCTGGTGGGGGAGGCTGTGTCCACACAGCCCGTGGTGGCTCCCTTCTCAGGCATCCTTTTCAGAGTTGTAGCCTCTGCCCAGCGTCCCTGCCAGGGGAGGCCCCAAGGGGGGCACATTGGTTTGGGCCCCAGGGGTGAGCTGGAGAAATGAGCCTGCACAGCCACGGCCCCACTGCAGCCCCAGGAGGCAGTGCTGAGCTGGGACAAGGCACTGGCAGAGCACAGCCCAGCCCTTGATCTGGGGCAGGTGCTCGGCACGCCCTTCCCAGGCACAGATGTGCGGGGCTGGAAGCCCGCTTGGGGTAGGACCCCAGGAGGGGAAGTCGCCCAGGGCACCTGCTATCCCCAGTGGGGCACAGGGTGGCTGCTGTGGGGTGTTCTGAGACAGGCAGGGAACAAACCCAAGAGCCAAGGTCCCCCCACACTTGGGAGCTGGGGCCTCTTGGGGGGGGTGTGCAGCGGCAGTGGCCCTGCCCCGTGCGCTGCCAGCTCTGGCTTCCCAGGGAAGGGGAATCTTCCAGAAACAATGGAGTCTTCATGCTCAACACAGGAGGTTAAGAGGTCACCTGGTTGGGGGTAGGAGGGGGCACCCCAGCCAAGGCTGAGGGTCAGCCCCACGACAGGGACACCGCAGCTGACGCTGATGGGGAAAGATGGCGAGGACGGCGCTGCTGTCCAGGTCCAGGGCTCAGGCACCAGGTGCAGACACCTCACACCAAGGAGAGGGGGCACCGACCCCGCCAGACCACTGGACGCTGCCTCAGGGCAACTCAAGGGCCCACTGTGTGGCCCACTGGGGCTGACGACACTGGCTTGACCCCCAGAGCCCCTCTGGCCACCAGCAGGGGACGCAGCAGCTCTGACCTCGGGGAGCTGCATCTTGAGGTGTGACCCAAAGAACTGCTTCCCCCAGTGTTCCCCCAGACGCTGCAGTCGCAGAGCCCTCGCACACGGGAGACGTCACTGTTAGCCAAATCGACTTTTATCTCCACTGAGAAGACCCATCTGTCCGAGTGGGCTGGGAGCAGGAGGAACTCACCCCCCCACCCTCCAAGCTCCCTGCAGGGTGCCTGGAGGATCCCTGAGTCCAGTGTAAACACGAGAGCCAGGCCCGGCGTCGGGCCGCTGAGACCCGTGCATGGGACATTCAAGGCTCCATGAACCCAAGCAGAGCTGATCCAGGCTGTATACTTGGCTCCTCTCTGAACACGGCTCAAGCTCCGGGGTCCTGAGTGCCCCGCAGGGGACCAGAAGCCCGAGGATCACTGTGAAGTTGGCCGGTAGAAGGATGTTCAGGTTTCAGGAATTGTGAGCCATGATTGTAGTTTTCTCAAATAAGGCGGCAGAAGGCTCCTGGTGGACTGGCCCACCCTGAATCACACACCCAATTTATTCCTGTGTGTCCTGATCAGAAGCAGAGTCAAGGAGCCCAGAGCCAGGGCAGCAGCACTGACGCTCAGCAGCTGCCCAATGCCACGTGGGCCCTCTGAAGACCTCTCAGACCCAAGAAGGCATCTCTGCCCACCCAGCAGTCCCCACACCAGGAGCGGCCCCACTAGGCGGGGGTCCAGATGGGCAGGGGATGGGCCTCAGTGTTGAACACGTACGCGTCCAGGCTGAGGAGGTCTGGGTCATCGGAGAAGAGCAGGTACAGGTACTTGAGCGTCTCCCCCAGGAAGAAGCTCTCCATCTTGTCCCTGGGCTCCGGCTTTTGGGGATTCCGAACGTTGTTGATGGAGGAATAGCCACCCGAGGGCACCTGACAAGGCCAAGGCCACGTCACACAGGCCAGATGCACCCTGCTCCCACACCCAGCATCAGCCCTCGGGAAGAGCTGACAGCCAGAGGTGCCAACCCCAGAGTCCTTGCCCACACACGCCACACCTGGGCCCCAGGGAGGCTCGGAGCAGAGGGCACCAAGGTCAGCTGTAGTTCCACCAGAGACCCCTGGAAACGCCAACACCCCTTGAGCTCCCGGGACAGAAACTGCCTCCCCGAGAACCTTAGTGGAGGGGCCTTGGCGAGGCCGAGGGCCACGTGGTGGGAACCCCAGGCCCAGTGCCGCACAGCACAGGGCACCAGGCAGACGCAGATGGCAGGAGGCTGAGGCGGCGGAGGTCTCAGCCACGGTGCCTGCAACACAGAGAGGCTGGCTCCACTGCAGTGGCTGTGGGCCAGGGAGGGAGTGGCTCTGGAGACAGTGGCGGGCGCACCCCAGCCACAGGTGCACGTCGTGCCTTGTAGATGGGGGAGGGACCCTCCCCAGGGAGGCCAGCTGCTCTGAGCACTCTGGGTCCCACACGCCACAGGAGGTGTTGGCCAGGCCCCTTGAGCTGGGGTGTGGCCACCTCGAGGCCATAGCAAGCCCGCTTCTCCCCAACCTGCACCACAGCCAGCCAGAGCCTCCCAGCAGCCTGGCCCTGCCCCCACCAGGTGGCTGGTGACCATTGGGGACCAGACCCTGGCGCTCACCCGAGTGAACTTGTTGAAGCTCTGCAGGATCTCCCAGCCCCAGTCCTGGTACTTGCGGTCCCCCGTGAGGCGGTACAGGTAGAACAGGCTCTCCACTGTCTCGGGCCGCAGCAGGTTGTGCCTGTCGGCTGGCTGGGGGCACAGGAGGGCTCAGGCCAGGCCAGCCCAGCTGGTGCCCTCCCCACAGCCTGCCCTCAGCCCGGGCCCAGGCCCACCTTGACCTCAACGTCCTGGTGGCCTGGCTTGGAGTAAAGGTTGAAGTGCACGATCTCGGGACTTAGCCCCGTCTCCATCTGGTGGTTCATCTGGTAACAGGTCTCCATGAGCTCCTGCGCCAGCCGCATGTGGTCGGCGGGAAGGCCGTGGTGGACGCCCAGAGCCAGCGTCCCTGGCAGGAAGCACACCAGGTGGTCCTGGAATCAGAGGGTCCCCTCAGCCCGATCTCAGGCCCACACCCTCGGCCTGCAGCCACGTAGGCGGCCAGTGCTGGGCCCAGTGCCATCGCAGCTTGCAGCATGCCTGGGGGGACGCCTGCCCGAGCGACACTCATCGAGGCCACACCAGCAGGAGCACGAGAGGCAGCTTGAGTACAGCCAAGCACCTCCTGCTCCTCGGGGGGCAGGGGAGAGGCTAGGAGGGCAGGCTCCTCCAGGGAGCCACGCTGCACACTTCAGGCACCTGCTGCGTGGCAGGCAGCACAGGAGGCTGTGGAGGGAGCTGCCAGCCCAGGCCTCAACTGGCTGAGCTGTCACAGGGCCTCGCCAGGCAGCCAAGGTCACCTGTGGTCTTAGCTCACATGCCTTGGCCAGCATCTCACTGTTTTCCTCCAACTTCCAGACTCAGGAACCACAGAAGTCAAAGAAAAAGTGTCGGCCTCCCGAGGGCCGCGTGTACCCCACGCACACACTCACCATCTTGTTGCTAAAGCGGCCGTGGGTGAGTTCCCCCACGAAGATGAGCTTACTGGGTTCAGATCGCTGCAGCAGGTTTGCTTTTATTCCCTCGATGGCTTCAACGTAGTCTTCCAGTAACCTGTGAAAACCAGCAAAGCAAGTCGGCTTGCTCCAGCTCGGCAGGGCCCCAGGAACAGGCGTATTCTGAGCTGGGATCTGCACGCAAGCACAGCAGGCCCGGACCCTTCTGCACAGAAGATGCCACCACACAGCCCAGCAGCGACAACTCAGGCCTTCAACTGGACACTGGCCCTGGACCTCCGCAGAGGCCACGAGAAGTAAATCCGTCCCGCAGGAAAAGCCTAGACCACGCCTGGCACGGCTACACCAAAGGCAGCAGTAACGGGCCTCACTGTGTCTCCTGCTTCCCGCCCTGGATCCACTGCTTCAGCAGGTACTCGTAGTAGCTGTCGGCCCTGGCGCCCAAGGTGAACACGCCCAGGTGGGTGAAGAGGCCGCTGTGGGTGTTGATGAACATGGGCACCAGCCCGTCCTTCTTCCCAGACAGGGAGTGGATGTGCTTTGTCACCTTCTCCGCAGCCTCCTGCAGCAGAAAGGGGGACAATGTGTTTGCTGTGGCACTGCAAAGGGGGGTCTGTGAGCACTGCCTCTCCTTCCCCGTCACTGTTCCCAGCAGAGGACAGGACTCGGTTCCTGGCAATACCGCACCCAGCAGTCACCACTGTGCAGCCACCAGACACACACACCAGGACGTCACTGGCCACGATGGGCTGGCTGTCCCAGTAGACCCTGACAACAGAGCTGAGCTGTCTTCTGTCATTTGATGGGGATGGCATCTCATGACCACAGCCACTGTCCATGGCAACCTGCTGGCCTGGCCGTCGGCTACCGCTCCTGACCCTGCAGCCTCCTAGAGAACAACCCCAGCTCCCGAGCCCCCCTTTGGGGCTGGGCAGCCTGCGGCCCAGGCGCCCACGCTCTAACACGCTACCAGATGGGCTGCTCAGGACCCCGTGAGGCCAGGGCTTTCTCGGTCTCTACCCAACACGCCCAAACCAACGGTGAGTCCCTCTTTGTATGTGCAGCAGCCAGAGGCCCTGGGACCTGTGGACGGTCTACACGCATATGGTGGAAATGCCCTCTACTTGTCTGTGTGAGGGCCTCGCATGCACCGGGTGTGCTCCATTTCTCACCACAAGTGCCCCTGGTCTCTCTGGAGGGGCACGTCCAGCTCACAGTGAGAACAGAGACTCCAACATGAGACCAAGGGCATGAGTGACGACAAACAGACCAGTTATGCTTCATGAAAACAACAACATTCTATGCATCAAAATATACTGTTAAGAAAGTAAAAAGGCAACCCAGAATGGGAGAAAATATTGGCAAGTCATACATCTGATGAGGGGCTAATCCACAGCATACGGAACTCCTACAGCTCAACAAGATGACAAACAACTCAATTAAAAAGCAAGCAGGCCGGGCGCGGTGGCGCACACCTGTAATCCCAGCACTCTGGGAGGCTGAGGCAGGAGGATCGCTTCAGCCCAGGAGTTGGAGGCTGCAGTGAGCTGTGATGATGCCACTGCAGTCCAGGCTGGGTGACGGAGCGAGGCCCTGTCTCCCTGTCTCAAATAAATAAATAAAAGCCAAAGCAAAACAAGAAAAAGGCAGAGAACCCGATTAGACATTTCTCCAAAGATACACAAACGGCGGCCAGTGAGCACGTGACACAACACCGGGCATCACGAATCACTAGGAAACGCAAATCAAAACCACAGTGGGGTATCGCCACGCGTCTCACCGGCTACCATCCCAAAACCAGAAAAGAACAAGCAAGGCTATGAGAACCAGCCGCCCCGCACGCTGCCGGTGGGAAGGGGAGGCGGCGCGGCCACTGCGGAACACAGCGTGGTGCCTGCTCCAGACCGACACACGCGTGACCCAGCAGTTCTACTCTGGGCACAGACACGGGAGGATCAGAAGCAGTCAGGCAGCGGAGTCTGTGCACCCGCGTTCACAGCAGCGCCACTCACAACAGCCAAACGGGCAGCCACCAAACGCCGCCCGCTGACGGAGGGGTGGCCTGGCCGTGCAGTGGGATGTCAGCCTCAGGAGGGACATCCCGACACACGCCACCACACATGACACCACACACGAAGCTTCGAGGACACTGTGTTCGGTGACATAAGCCAAAGGATAAACGTGTGACTCCATTTACGTGAGGTACTTGGCGTGGTGGAATTCAGAGAAAGTAGAATGGGTTGGCCAGTGGCTGGAGGGCAGGGGACATGGGGCGGGGGACATCATTACTTCGTGGGGGCAGGTTCAATTTTAAGATGAAAAGGGTTCTGGAGACAGATGGTGGTGATGGTTGCACAACAATGTGAATGTACCAAATGCCACTGAATTGTGCACTCCAGGGTTTTTTTTTTTCTTTTTTAAAAAGAGATGAGATCTTGCTCTGTCACTCAGGCCAGAGTGCGGTGTGTCATCATAGCTCACTGCAACCTCAATTCTTGGGCTCAAGTGATCCTGTTGCCTCAGCCTCCCAAGTAGGTGGGACTACAGGCGCATGCCACCACACCCGGCTAATTTTTTTACTTTTGGGAGAGACGGGGTGTCACTATGTTGCCTCCCAAAGTGCTGGATTATAGCTGTGAGCCAATGTGTCTACGTAGTCTTAACAAAGGCTCACGCCTATAATCCCAGCGCTCTGAGAGGCTGAGGCAGGAGAATTGCTTAGGCCAGGACTTGGAGGTTGCAGTGAGCTGTGACGATGCCATTATACTTTGGCCTAGGCAACAGAGCAAGACTCTGTCTCAAAAAAAGAAAAAAGTTTCTAAAACAATGACTGGTAAGGGACTTTCAGATTTGACTATTCCCTTCATGTTCATTTGATTAAGAAATATTGATACTGAAAGGAAAACAAAATAAAACAGGAAAAACAAACAGGAACTCTGGGGCAGGCTGGCTGAGTTTGTATTCCCGAACTGCCTCTCAAATCTTTTATCTTGATTCACAAGTCCTCTTGGTGCCTCAGTTTCCCCAAGTGTCAAATAGGAATAGCAGAAGTATCGTTGCTCAGATGAAATGAGTGCCAAGGGCATCAGGCTGAGCTGCCGATGCCTGCTCAGGGCGTGTCCTGTTCGCACACTAGGTGAGTCTGGAGACGGTCAGGGTCCCAGGTACGTATGTAAGGGTGGAATCTGGGCACTCAAGTGGGCTTTCCTGAGCAGGAAGGCATTGCTGAGGCTCTGCAGGACGGTGAGCAGCAGCTCTCGGGGCACTCAGATGCACGCCTAGGCAGTTAGAGCCCGTGTGCCAGCTCAGGGTTGAATTTCGGTGCCCGTGGTACCAGCGCCAGGAAGACCGTGTGGCAGAGCCCATGCACATCACCCGCGCATGGCACCTGTGTGCGCAACACTGTTTCGAGCAATTCCTATGGGACAGACTCCCTCGGGAAGGACGCTGGGGCAGCAGCAGACCATGCGGACAGTGTGGATGGCAGAGACTTCACTGGCACAGAGGGTCCACGTCAGCTCTAGCACTTCAGCACACCAGGCACCATGCAGAGCAAGGCCGCCACGCACTGGCCGCCACGCGGTGGCTCCAGCATGGCTGCTGAGTGGGAACTCAGTGAGCTGCACACATGCTGCCGACAGCTCACGCAGGACACATCTGCAACAGGCAGAAGCAAACGGATGGGAGGGCGTGGGATTAATTCTCCAGTCAACGCCTTTCTGCCTGAGGCGTTCATGCCTCGGCATCACTCACCAACAAGGATACAAGATTCTTTAGGAAAAGCAAGAAAAGAAAACAGACAGGGGTCTTAGAGCACATGACCAAGTCCAAACAAAACTGCACTTACTGTAATTACTAAAATCGGAAATGAAAGTGAGAACACTACTACGAATTCTCATTCTACAGACACAAACAGGATTATGAGGGAATACTATCAACAACCCTCTGCCAACAAATTTCCTAATCAGGATGAAACAGACAAATCCACAAACCCTACCGAGATTAAATCATGAAGAAATAGAAGAGATAACAATGATCCTTCCCAAACTTTTCAAAAACAAAATTGAAGAGGAGAAAACACCTCCCAACTCATTCTAAGAGGCTGGCGTTACCCTGGTCCCAAAGCCAGACAAAGATACCACAAGAGTGAAAACTGCAGACCCATGTGCTGTATGGACACTGATGCAAAAGTGCTCAACAAAACACTAGCAAACAGAATTCGGCAGCATCACCAGGACTATACACCAAGACCAAGTGGGTTTGTTCTCAGAATACAAGGATGTTCAGCACATGAGAGTCAATCAATGTATACACCACGTTAACAGAATGAAGGAAAAAACACATCATCATCTCAACTGACAAATAAAATCTGACAAAAATGAACTCCCTTTCATGATAAAAGCACTCAAAAAGCTAGGAATTAAAGGGAATTACCTCAACATAATAAAAGCCATATATGAAGAAAACAGCAAATATCATAACGGATACTTGAGAATTAACCAAAGTGTGTAATTTGTACTGTGAACACTACAAAACGTTCCTTAAAGAAATTGGCTGGGTGCAGTGGCTCACGCCTGTAATCTTAGCATTCTGGGAGGCCGAGGTGGGAGGATCGCTCAAGGTCAGGAGTTTGAAGCCAGCCTGAGCAAGAACAAGACCCCATCTCTACTAAAAATAGAAATTAACTGGCCAACTAAAAATATATATAGAAAAAATTAGCCGGGCATGGTGGCGCATGCCTGTAGTCCCTGCTACTTGGGAGGCTGAGGCAGAAGGATTGCTTGAGCCCAGGAGTTTGAAGTTGCTGTGAGCTAGGCTGACGCCACAGCACTCACTCTAGCCTGGGCAACAGAGTGAGACTCTGTCTCAAAAAAAAAAAAAAAAAAAAGAAATTAAAGACATAACTAAATGGAAACACATCTCATTTCACAGAACGGAAGACTTAATATTGTTTTTATTTGTTTGTTTTTAGTTGGCCAATTAATTTCTTTCTATTTTTAGTAGAGACGGGGTCTTGCTCTTGCTCAGGCTGGTTTCCAACTCCTGAGCTCAAACGACCCGCTCGCCTTGGCCTCCTAGAGAGCTAGGATTACAGGCGTGAGCCACCGCGCCCGGCCTGGAAGACTTAATATTGTTATGGTATCTACAGAGTCAATGCAACCACTATCACAATTCCGATGACATTTTTTGCAAAATAGGAAAGCCCATCCTAAAATTCCTGTGGAATTTCAAGGAACATTGAATAGCCAAGACAATCTTGATGAGGATCAACAAAGCTGGAGGAATTGCGCTTTTTGATTTCAAAACTTACTATAAAGCTATAGTAATTAAAACAGCATTGCGGCCAGGCGCGATGGAAAGAAATTGGAAAGAATGGAAAGAAAATGGAAAGAAATTAATTGACCAACTAAAAATATGTAGAAAAAATTAGCTGGGCATGATGGCACATGCCTGTAGTCCCAGCTACTCGGGAGGCTGAGGCAGGAGGATGGCTTGAGCCCAGGAGTTTGAGGTTGCTGTGAGCTAGGCTGATGCCACAGCACTCACTCTAGCCTGGGCAACAGAGTGAGACTCTGTCTCAAAAAAAAAAAAAAAAACAGCATTGCAATGGCATAAAAATAGAGATGTAGACCAACAGAACAAATAGCCCAGAAAGAAACCCTTGGATATGTGGTCAAATATTTTTTACAAAAGTCCCTAAACATTCAAAAGAAAAAAGAAAATCTTTGCAACAAATGCTGCTGGGAAAACTAAATATTCACATGCAGAAGAATGAAGCTGGACCCTGACCTCATACCATACACAAAAATTAGCTCAAAAGGCCTAAATGTGAGACCTAAAACAATACAACTCTTAGAAGAAACTGTAGAGCAAAAGCTTCACAACACTGAATTTGGCAATGATTTCTTGAATATGACATCAGATTCATAGGCCACAAAAGAAAAAATAGACAAAATAGCTTGCATGAAAAATTTTACATGTTATACAACAAAAGACTCTACCAACAGTGTAAAAAGGCAACCCACAGACTGAGAGAAATACTTGCAAGTCATATATTTGATAAAGGATTAATATCCAGAATAAATATGAAAATCCTAAAATTCAACAAAAAAAACTAACCAGTTAAAAAATGGGCCAAGGACTTGAACAGACATTTCTCCAAAGAAGACAGACAAATGTCTACTACTTTCCCCCCTCCTCACTACTGCACTTGACTAGTCTAAAAAAAAAAAAAGACAGACAAATGGCCAACAAGCACATTTGTATCATTCTAATATCACTAACATTAGGAAAACGCAAATCAAAACCACAATGAGCACCACCTCACAACCATTAGGGTGGCTACTATCAAAAACCAGAAAGTAACAAGTGTTGGTGAGAATGTGGAGCAACTGGACCCCTTGCACACCACCGGTGGGAATGTAAAATGATGAAGCTGCTATGGAAAACAGTGCGGTGGTTCCTCAAAAAATTAAACGTAATTACCATATGATCCAGCAATTTCACTTCTGTGTATATACCCTAAAGAACTGAAAGCAGGATCTGAAACAGCTGTCTGTACACCACGTTCACAGCAACATTACTGACAACAGCTAAAACACGAAGCAGCCCAAGCGTCCGTCGACCCACTGACAGATGAACGGATGAGGGAAATTTGCTATCTGTGTACAAGAGAATATGACTGAGCTTTAAAAAGGAAGGAAATTTTGCAACATGCCGTGACATGGATGAAACTGGAGAACATTTTGTCAAGTTGAAATAAGCCAACTGCTAAGGGACAAGCACTATTATCATTCTACTTATACGAGGTACCTGGCACAGACAAACACAGAGAGACAGAAAGCGGAGCGGTGGGTGCCGAGGCTGGGGAGGGGATGGAGGGTTGCGGTTTAATGCGCGCAGAGTCCAGCTTTACACGGTGGAGAGAGTTTGGGAGTGATCGTGGTAATGGCTGCTCCACATTATGAACGGACCTAACATCACTGAAACGTACACTGACGGTCAGGATGGCACGTTTAGTGTCTTATCAAGAGAAAAATGGAAAAACAAGAGATTAATTAGCACACACACACAAACTACACTTGCTGTGATGAGCAAAGGTTGGCTCCAGTGGGAAACTGTGTCCAACCGGAAACCAGCCCCCTACCCGAAACTTCTTCACGCCCGTGAGACGAGAGAGCTCTCGGAACTCCAGCTGAATGCTCGTCACCTCGGCCACCGTGCTGTCTGACGTCCATCGTGGTGGGTGGGCGACTCCAGTGCCAATGTTCACATCGGAGTAAGGAATCTCGGAAGGCGTTTTGAAGGCAGGCATTAGCCGATTTCCAAAATCTTCCTAGTGTGTGAGCACAGCACAGAATCAGCATTTGGGGTCACGCAGGGGCCTCGTCTACGTTTCTTTAACTGTCACCGTTTTCATCAATTAAGTGGAGAGGCAGGTCTGACATCTCTCCAAGCCCGCACGCAGCAGAAAACAGCAGCTGGACCCAGCGGCACCGAGCAAACCCTCCCTATGGGCCGCGGTGACGTGGTGAGCTTCCCAGGGACCCACGGCTCACGCACAGCAGGCACAGCAAGAGACGCAAACGTGTCGGACAGGGGATGGGGCACCAGTCAGCTCCCACGACTCCCCCAGTGAAAGCCCGAGTGCCTGTCACACGTCCTCGCAGGGCACGCGGGGACACTCACGGCTTTCCGCAGGAAGAGGCTGTCCCCAGACAGGTGGTAGGCACTCAGAAGGCCCCCCAGCACCCGGATCGTGCTCTCGAACAGGTTCACGTCCACGTTCTTCTCAAAGTGTAACTTCTTTGACACCCACTTCCTGGCTTCTTCAAACTCTATGATATAAAACAGTAAAGGATACGGAAATAAATTAACAGCTCTGTCGTTCTCCTACGATCTAGCAATCTTCAAGATGTGTTCTGAGTGCATCACTCCCCTGCAGGCTCCCAGTGCCACCTCCCATTTCAAGGGGGTAAATCCTGAATTCTTCAACATGTGCAGATAAAACAGACAGCAGCACAGCCGTCATGACACAAATGGTTCACAACTGAAGGCCATGATGCAAAAGACTACATGAGTAATTTATTGGTGGTCTTTGAACTATTCAAAAACTTAGGTGAACACTTAAAATATCACTTCAGAGACAAAGACACATCCTCCCAACCCGCAGTAGACCAGAACATGACACTATGGATTCTATTTTTTTTGAGACAGAGTCTCACTCTGTTGCCAGGGCTAGAGTGCCGCAGCATCAGCCTAGCTCACAGCAACCTCAAACTCCTGGGCTCAAGCAATCCTTCTGCCTCCTGCCTCAGCCTCCCGAGTAGCTGGGACTACAGGCATGCGCCACCATGCCCGGCTAATTTTTTTCTATATATTTTTAGTTGGCCAATTAATTTCTTTCTATTTTTTAGTAGAGGCAGGGTCTTGCTCTTGCTCAGGCTGGTTTTGAACTCCTGACCTTGAGCAATCCTCCCGCCTCGGCTTCCCAGAGTGCTAGGATTACAGGCGTGAGCCACCGTGCCTGCACTATGGAGATTCTAAGCCAGGATGGGCCCACGCCAGACCTCCAGTCACTCACACCCCCCCCCGCCCCCGACCGCAACAGCAACAGGCTGGAAATGCTCCCTGGATGTCCACCCAGAGTCCACGCTCAGCTCTCGCGGAGGACCAGGGGACAGCTGTCCCGAGAGTGCCGTGGTGGCTGGATAATAGAAGGACAGGAGCCGACTGCACCAGGCATGTCCACTCCTGTGCCAGGAGAAGGGAGCGCGCGTGGGTAGATGGAAACGGCAGCTTTTACACCCAAGTGTGACCCTCGCACACCAGCTATGAGCCGCACATGTGGCACTCGGCCCCTCTCCGGAAATGACATGATACCTTTTCTCAGACCCAAAATCCACATGGTGTCCAGGGCGTCGATCAGGGTGAGGCCGAGGCCAAACCACTCACTGAAGGACCTGGACACGGGCCTCAGCTCGTCGTGGCCCCAGGCGAACTTGCGGTACCCATTCCACGCATGCAGGAAGACGTCGACCACCCCCTTCTGGCGGTCGTTCAGGCGCGCTAGGAGGGAGAGAGAGTACGGGCCGTGGATGACACCGTCCTGGTGTCAGGGCACGGACGCGGCCCCTCCGGGCAGAACGCCTCTGTGATCCCCAAGGCAGCGAAGGTGATGGTGGGTGGGGACCTGGCCGGAACCACGGGTAGAATGACAGGGGCAGGAAGGGCAGCAGTGCAGGGACAGGGGCGGCTCAGGGAGGACACAGCCTGCCGAGAGGTGAGGCCTCGGAGACTGCACAGCACCCCCGGGCTCCCACCCACCTGCCTGGGGCCGACCACCTCTCCCAGGGCTCGGGCAGGTGAAGCCCTTCTCGGGGCTTGGTGGCGTCTGCTCGAAGGGCACGAGGGCTACACCCCCAAGGGCCAAGAGGACAACACAGAGAGCAAAAGCCTTTGAAGCAACAGACAGGGCCGAGAGGGCCTGCTGCCGCTGCACGCAGCGAGGACTGAGAAATCTTAAATACTGGGGGGCGCAGCGACTCCGCCAACAACACCCTAAACTCACACACAGCCACGTTCTGCCTTATCGGCTTTGCGCCTTTAACAAGGACGTGGCACAGATGACTGACATCCCCGCTGCAGCCCTTTCCAGAGCTGACCTCCTCTCAAACTCGGGGCGTTTTCTACTCCCGTGTTGGTTAGGACCACACGGAACACACGGACTTGTGTGTGACAGAAACGCGTGCGTGGCACAGCATCACACCACGCGTCCTCTCAGTCGAGGGTCTGAGGGCTCCTCGAGCCTCCACGGCTTTGCCTGTCCGTTCCTAATGCCACCGGGAGTCCTAGGCATCCCAAACAGCCGGGGGGCGCCGGTGGTATCAGAGCAGGGCCACGTGCTGGGCTCGGGACCCAGTGACCTGGCCCCCACGGGATACCAACGGCCCTGCTGGAGACGGCCGCCAGCCTCGGGCCTCCCACCCGCAACACGGAGTGCGAAGGCGCTTGCCGCCTCAGGCCCGCGAGAGCTGCAGGAGGCCAGGCACGCACAGAGCTCAGACAAACGCCTGCGCCTAGGGCACCCTCAACAAATGGTGCTCGGAGCGCAGCGGCCCCCAGAGCTGCCTCAGGGTCCACCAGGCCCAGAGACCAGTGGTCACGTGGAGGACAGCATCCTCACGCACCCATCGACAGCCAGCTGGCCGGGGCAGAGCGGCACCATCAGACCCCCAAACACAGGCTCCTCCTCCCACCGCTCAGCACCCAGACGCAGGGACAACAGGCGCTTGAAGCCACGTGTGAGGACCTGGGATAGCACGCAGACAGGGAAGCACATGGGAGGGCCACATACCACACCTGGATGCGGTTCAGTGTGTGTCAGCCAGCCCCTCAGAATGCCCAGGTGAGGTGAGGAGGGCGCAGGTGGGCCTCACCTGGTTGGCTCTGCACCACGGCCGGCAGCACGGAAGGCTTGGTCGGCGCTTCTGCTTTTCTTGAAGAGATTTCAGGGTCCTGCTCAGGCTCAATCACTGCTCCCCGCCAGCTCCAAGGAGAGAAGGGAGAGCTCTCAGCCAGCACCAGTGACACACCTTGCACGCTTCCGCCTCCCCACCCCGCACCACGGCTGCAGCGAGGCAGCCCGTCTCCCCATCACCCTCCTGCTGCACAGGAGGGAAACCACACGATTCAGCGTGGACACACCCAGGCTGCAAATCGGGGTCACGCACTGCTCCAGGGAGGGGGCTGCGGGGAAAACAGGTCAGGGCACGCTGGGGTGTGAGAACAGCACCTGGCTGGCCTAGGAAGGGGAGCTGTCCGAGGTCAGAGACCAAAGCGTGTGGAATCGTGACAAGTTACACTGCGGAGGGAAGCAGTGGCCAGAGGCTGAGGCCATAATTTATCACCCAAACCAGGGTGTGGGTGACATGGTGAAGGGACATGGGATGGCCACACAATCTGGGACTGTTTCTACACTCGGGACACAGGGCCACTCCCAATTCCCTGTCTATGATCTCCCTGTCTATGTCCCTGTCCTGATCTCCTGTCTATGTCCCTGTCCTGATCTCCTGTCTATGTCCCTGTCCTGATCTCCAGACCGTGGGCTCCATCCCACAGTCTGGAGATCAGGAAAGGGCTTGGCACACAACTTCCTGGTCCCAAGTTTAGCAAAGTGCCTCTTAAATCCATTCACGGTTCACATCTTAGAAGTACAAATCATTTACGAGCTGAGGTCAAAATGCTCTTTCACTCGGAAGGTAAAACCCCCTTTCGTTCATGCAAACATGAACAGGAGCTGCCAAGGGGCCTCATTTATTCCTCGAGTGAACCCGCCCACCCTTGCCCATTTTCCCCGGAGCCCCTCTCTCCAGGCTGAGAGTGCCCGGCTCAGGCCACTCCTGCAGGACAGCGCCTTTCCTGGCCTCTGCCTGTGCCCACCATTCACTCAGAAGCAGAGCTCAAGCTGGCCCCGCAGTCCCCAAGGCAGACTTGCCGTGACTGCGCCAGGGGAGGAGGACCGCTTTCTGCCTTGACTGCATCTGCCGTGGTCTTAGAGGCACAACATCAAACAGGAGCCGAGGTTGAAACCCCTCAAGGCTTCGCCAGGCTCCTGCAACCTGGACCCGAGCAGGCTGGCGGGGACAGCACCCTAGGGGTCTGGGCACGAAGTTGAGCCCTCTTGCTCTGCTCTCTGCCCAACCTGAAGCAGCACAGGAAAGGGGGGCCTGGCCAACCGCTGTGCACCTCCACGCTGCCTGCTCCCCACCCAAGGCCCAGGCCCTGCTGCACCCCACCACACACAAGCCCCTCACACGCTAAAAACAGGCTTGTTCTAAAACATTGCTGCAGATCATGAGAGGGTCAACCTAATTTAGCTCTGACATCCAGTTTTTTAAAATTTTATTTTGTGATCACAGTTTAACGAAAGCAGATACAGAGCACGTGTTGTCCGTGCGATGCTGGTTCTCGGTACCTGTTTCTCAGAACTCAAGAGCCCCGCAGGCCCAGGCCCCCTCCAACACCCTACCTGATGGCCGTCCTCTGCGGGTCCCCGGCCTGGCGAGCATCCCCGGCCTGGTGAGCATCCTCGGCCTGGCGAGCATCCTCGGGGGCTCCTGCCCTTTCCTCAGTGCCATCCCGCACCCCAGTCTCCGAGTCCTTGTTGGGGGTTCTCATCTGCAGGCGGGGCGGTCCCCGTCGGAAATGCTTGCGAAGCTTCTACACAAACACCAGAGTTGCATGCGGACACCACTCAGCGTCTGGGAGCTGCTCCTCGCTTCACATCCCGGGCGCTCTCGCACAGAGCCTGGCACGCTGGCCGTGCAGCGCTCCACCACAGACCCCACTGTTTTCGTGAGGTCACACAACACGCAGGCTTGGGGGAGGAGCTCCGTAGGAGCCGTGGAGACACTACCAACCAACAGGCCAGCACAGCCCTGAACAAAGGGGTCAAAACCCCAGTCCGATTATTTCTAAACTGCCACAGATCCTAGGGGGTCAACAAGAAAGGGCTGGAACAAAGACCCCATGCATGGGAGCCACAAAAAGTGGCAGCCCAGGCCCACTCCTCAGGCCTGCCCCTGCCACATGCTCACGGACGTGTGGAAGGTGCCACGTCCTCGGCACAGAGTGTAAAGATTCAGACGCTACAGCGCTGGCTTCCCTGGCAGGAGCCCACAGCTAGGGGACGCCCTGTCGACACCTGACGTGGGCCTCCCAGTCCCCGTCTATGTGCTCCCACACGTCCAGGCACAGAACCCCACCCTCAGCTTCCTCCCCCACGTAGCTGGGGCCACAGGAACAGCACAGCTCTGCATAGGACCTGTCCCTTTAACAAGGCGTCTACAGCCCTCCCACGTCAGAGGCCAGCTCACCCTGTGGTGCGGCCGCAGTTCTCCAGTGTCGCCAAACCATAATTCTGTGCCACTTCTTTACTGACGGATACTTAGACTTTTTCCAATTTTTAATTTTTTTCTTTTTTTTTTAGTGATAGGGTCTCACTATGCTGCCCAGACTGGCCTTGAACTCCTGGCCTCAAGTGGTCCTTCCACCTCAGCCTCCCAAAGTGCTGGGATTACAGGTGTGAGCCACCACAACTAGCCTTTACACATTTCTTCTATAAGCTTTGTTCTGGTTTTAAAAAAAATTTTAATTTTTTTTTTTTTTTTTTTTTTTTTTTTTGAGACAGAGTCTCACTTTGTTGCCCAGGCTAGAGTGAGTGCCGTGGCGTCAGCCCAGCTCACAGCAACCTCAAACTCCTGGGCTCGAGTGATCCTTCTGCCTCAGCCTCCCGGGTAGCTGGGACTACAGGCATGCGCCACCATGCCCGGCTAATTTTTTTATATATATATCAGTTGGCCAATTAATTTCTTTCTCTTTATAGTAGAGACGGGGTCTCGCTCTTGCTCAGGCTGGTTTTGAACTCCTGACCTTGAGCAATCCGCCCGCCTCGGCCTCCCAAGAGCTAGGATTACAGGCGTGAGCCACAGCGCCCGGCCAAATTTTTTTAAACTTCTTTGTTAAAAACTAAGACACAAACACACACACTAGCCCAGGCTGACACAGGGTCAAGACACCAGTGTCACTGTCTCCACCTTCAGACCTTGTCCCACTGCCAGGGCTCCTGTGACAGCAATGCCTTCTGGATCCCTCCTGAAGGACCTGCCTGAGGCTCTTTACGGTTAACTTTTTATTCTTCATAAGTAGGAATGCATTCTAAAATAACAATAAAAAGTATAGTACCAGGTGCGGTGGCTCATGCCTGTAATCCCAGCACTCTGGGAGGGTGAGGGGGGTGGATTGTTTGCGCTCAGGAGTTCCAGACCAGCCTGAGCAAGAGTGAGATCCCATCTCTACTAAAAATAGAAAGAATTATCCAGGCACAGTGGCACCTGGAGTCCCAGCAACTTGGGAAGCTAAGGCAGAAGGATCGATTGAGCCCAGAAGATCAAGGTTGCTGTGAACTATTACGATGCCACAGCACTCTAAGCACAGTGAGCGAGCAAGACTCTGTCTCCAAAAAAAAAAAGAAAGCATTAAATTCCCAAGAATAAATTACTGAAGACACGGACACTATACAAGAGGGGAAAGTACACATGGCTCATTCATCACCTTGAAAATAGCCAACTTCTAGGGGAGAAATATACATGTCCATGAAAAGCAGACCTCATTCTCTGTCACATCAGAAACATTTCCAACATGAGAGCACCCAGCGTTGCCAGGAGGCCAAATGACTGCTACTCTCAGACACTGCAGGAGGGGAAGCAAATTCTCAAACAATTCAAGTGGCAATTCAGATTGTATGACTTCAAAATATTCACAAATTTTAACTGAATAATGGTTTACATACACAGGACATAATTAGAGCACTATTTATAAATAAAGAAGGACTCCACAATAGATAAAGGATTTAGCAAATTAGGGTATATCCATGCAATAGAAAGCAAAGCTACACAAATTTGTATGAAAGGAATATTCTCACAATGTACATGGAAAAAACAGGACACAAAGCCAGACACTAACTCTCAATTATGTATACATATGTGTATCCAGATAAAATTATCATTTTTCTTTAGAGACAGGGTCTCACTCTGTTGCCCAGGCTGGAGTGCAGTGGGCCAAACACAGCTCACTGCAGCCTCAAATGCCACGGCTCAAGGCATCCTCCTGCCTTAGCCTTCTGAGTAACCAGGGATATAGCTGCCCACTACCATGCCCAGCTAATTATGATTATTATTTATTTATTTAGTACACATGGGTTTTGAACTCCCAGTCTCAAGTGATCCTCCAACCTTGGCCTCTCAAAGTACTGCAATTATAAGCGTGAGCCACCGGACCCAGCCCCCAAATAAAGTTATTAAATGTGTCAAAGGTTGCCCTGGGTAAAATGATAATAAGTGAGTTTTTCTTCCCCTTTATACATTTCTGAATGTTCCATTTTCTCTCCTAAGCATCTACAACATTTGAAATCAAAGAAATAAAATGTTTGTGTTCGAGTGTGAGGACAAATGCTAAAAAAAAAAAAAAAAAAAAGTTTGTGTTTTTTTTTTTTTTTTTTCAGAGACAGACTCTCACTCTGTTGCCCAGGCTAGAGCGCCGTGGCGTCAGCCTAGCTCACAGCAACCTCCAACTTCTGGGCTCAAGCGATCTTTCTGCCTCAGCCTCCAGAGTAGCTAGGACTACAGGCATGCACCACCATGCCCAGCTAATATTTTTCTATATATTTTCAGTTGTCCAGCTAATTTCTTTCTATATTTAGTAGACATGGGGTCTAACTCTTACTCAGGCTGGTCTTGAACCCCTGACCTCGAGTAATCCTCCCGCCTCAGCCTCCCAGAGTGTTAGGATTACAGGTGTGAGCCGCTGCACCTGGCCCAAAGTAGCAAAATGTTAACAAACAAGGGTCTGGCCAAAGCAAAGCCTTATCCCTGACTAGGTCTTCTAGACAGTGCCACATCTGAACAGGAGGAGGTGCATTCCCCAGAGAGTACCACAGGGAAGTGAAACTGCCACCTGGCCCCAGGGGAAGTTCACAAGGTGTCCCGGTATCTCCTAGATACAGTCTCTGTCACATCAACTACAGTAACTAAAACCCAAAGGACCTTCACAGGGTTCTGAACAGCCACACCACAGTTGGTGATCCCTGGGGTCTCAGTGGCACCCGGGTCACAGATCTTCTGTTTCCAGAGCCAACTCTCACTGAGAGGTGCTTCCTGGGTTCTCCCACTGCCTCCAGTCTCCACTGCCCCCGCCCTGCAACCCCACAAGACTAGGACTGGCCCCTTCTTCCACCTTTCCATACAACACGCCACCTGTACCTGGGGACCCCCAAAACCTGTCTGCCCTGTCAAGGGTCTGGTCCCGACACCACCCGCCCACTGACATCTCCACGCTGCCTCCCAGGCACTTAAAACAGAGTGCCTCAGTGTCCCCAGACTAGATCCCGCTCAGCCTTCACTGAACACGCCTCCTGGGGAACCCTCCCCGCCCACCCCACCCCCACACACACATACACACGCTCACTCTCTCTCTCTCTCTCTCTCTCTCTCTCTCTCTGCCCAGTCCTGTGGAGCCTTCCTTCAACCACACAGCTTCCCCCACAGCCAGGCAGCTGCGATCTTCCTGCCTCTTGCCCTCCACGTCTCCACCCAGTGGCCAGAGCAGTTTTCACAGCAAACAGCTCAGATATCCCATCCACTGAAACCTCCAGTGCTGCTCACACCCCTTGAGGACCTGAAGGACCGACTGGTCTGACCCAAGTCCCCTTCCTCAGCCACCTTGGAATTTCGTTTCCCTGGAATAAGCCAAGGTCCTCCTTGCCTTGGGCAGTTTTCCTCAGGGTCAAGTCTGACTCTCTCCACTCGGCCCAGGGCCAGTGGCATCTCAGCCTTCAGTTCAGATCTGGACCTGGGCGCCATGTCCTCAGAGACGCTGCCCTGAGACCTCGAACACCCCCTACGCCCCCCGTTATTCTTCCCCTAGTCCTGTTCTCTCCACAAAGGGCACGCACCACGTGCCACCTGCCTCTTCATGTTTCTTGCTGGCTTCTGACCAGCTTCTCCCACCAGCTTGTGGCCACTGTGGAGAAGGGACAGGTCTGATTTATTCATCAATGTGAAGCCAGCACCTAAGACAGTAACCAGCCCATGGTCAGTGTTCAGAGAGAACGAAGGAAAGAACATGCCTTTCTGTCCCTAAGTGTAGTCCAACCAGCCAAGAACCAGTGAGCGTGAGGTGCAAGCATGGCACAAATGGCAGGGAAAACAACTCTCAGTCTGTTTGGAACATCATTTACTAGTTCGAGATGCTTCTGGAATAGGCCCGATATACTTCCGAGTATGGTATACTAAAAGTACCTGAGATAAAATCTCTGGGAAGTCTTCTGGGTTAGTGGCAGCCTTCTGAGGAGCCGGTAAGACGGGTGGATTTGCTGGCTTCAACCCAGGGATCTCTGGCCTCACCTTCTGCTCTTCTGTCGGCCTGTCACTCAGAGCTGAACAAGAGAATCTACTTTATCTCAAACATGTCACAAGGCCTGGAAGAGATTTAAACACCTTCATCGAAACACCTGGCAGGTGTCAATCATTACAAAACAACATAATGAGACCCGAAAGTCACTGAAATGAATTCAACAAAGGCCAAGGGAATGAAATCTTTTCCAAAGCACTTGGCAGTCTGTGTCCTTATCTACCACACACACCGGCTGCTTCACCTTAGCGTTCTCCCTTCCAGAAAGTCAGCACGGTGGCACACAGGCAACTTATCTGAGCAACCTACGACAGCTCTTTAGCTTCCCCCTAAAAGCAATCTTAGAGAAATTCAGAAGAGTCCCTATGTCCTCACCAGAACACAGTAGCGAGCTCTAGGAAATGTGTGTACTTATGTACCTAATTCTTTAGACTGAGCGTTCAAGCTCCCGACCTGATTTACCCTGTGGAAGAGGCACTGGAGATATCAGTACTTACACTAGATACCTAGAAAGCAGTCAGACAGCATCAAATTAACATCTGTGTTCTAGCCAGGTGGTTAAATACAGCTCTACCTCTTTCTTTATCTTCATGTCTTGCCAATTCGTTGCCATATATGCCTCCCGGAGCTGTTTAAGGTAGAATGCAAGATCGCTTCTGCCCAGTCAACCCTCAACACAAGTATCATCTTCAGGCACACGTGTTTCCGATACCTTTCCACTGCTCAGCCAAGCTGCTGTAGGACAGGAGTCCACAGAGAATCAGAAAGGCCAGGAGGAAGAGAATCACATTCCGCTGTAATCTCGACAGTTGCTTCCATTTCTGAGGGAGGGACAGAGAATGACATTTCTTACGGAAAATATCCACAACTGAAAAAGTCTCTTCAACCTTCACACATTCAGTGAGGACAACGAGTAATTCAAAACGATCCAGCGTTCAGACCCGCTTGTTTTGAATGGGGAGAAGTTCCTTCTTAGCAAGGATGACCCTGCTGGGACAATCTACAGATGTCATAAGACGGGGGTTCAGGTGAGAAGAGAGTAAGAACAAATGCAGAAACATTCCCGTCCTCACATCAGCAGCGGGGAAGACTCCCGAGATTCCCCGTGTTTGGCTCGGACCCCCAGCAGCCCCCACCTGCCCGGATGTGGTCGGTGCCAATGCCCTTCCGCCCAAGACCAGCACGAACACACGGCTAGTTAGCCGAGTAGGGCCGGTCACTCGTTGTACCGAGAGAGTCCAAGGGGGACCTCGGTCTCCGCTCCAAGAGGGACCTGCCTGGGGCCGCATCTTGCAGAGGCAGGAACGAAGCCCAGACAAGTGGGGCTCGGGCCCGCTCCCCGACCCCATCCCGCAGAACTCGGGCCGCTTAGACGGCTGCGACCAAGCCGCCCCGCAGCTTCCCCGGCCCCGAGCGACACCTGCCCCTTCCTGCGGGGCAAGGGGTGGGGGGAGGGCAGGCCGGGAGGGCGGCGGGCGCGGCTGCCTCGAGCCCCGGTCGGCGCCCCGACCCTCACCCTCCAGCACGAGCGCGGCCGCCAGCTCTTGCGGTAGTCGTAGGTCTCGCCCGGGCTCAGCGTCACCGATATGAAGTCCCGATGCGGCGGGGGCGGCGACGGGTACATGACTGCGGCGACAGCCCCGGGGACTCCCCCACTGGCGGCGTCAGGAAGTCAGGCTCCGAGAAGAACCCACCGCTTCGCATGTCAGTACATCGCGAGCAGCCATTGCAGCGCCGTCAACACCCCGCCCTTCGCGCTCCTGCGCCATTGCGCGTGCGCGGCGTCCTTCCGGTTCCTTCCGTCCCCGCCCACCGCCACTGCGCCTGCGCGCGGCCCCGTGTATTCCAGTTTGCGGGATTATATTTTATGGCGCCTGCGTGAAACACCTGCGCGCCTTCGTCCTGACCTCACGTTCACTGCGCTTGCGCCTGCCCGCGCCTGCGCACATCTCCTCGGACCGTAGCCGTGGCCATGGCAACAGCGGGGTTCTGGTTTCTGGTCGGAGGCGTGGTCTCTGCCGAGGGCTCCGCTATCCTTTGCCCTCTCGGGTTCCGGGTGCCAGTCCTCCGGCCTCCTGTCTTCGCGTGGGGCCCGCTTTGCCCTCGCCCACGAGAGGTGACGCGCACACCCGGGGAGCTCGGTCTGGGGACGCGGCGGGGCGGCGCCGCCATGTTTGCAGGGAACTCCCGCCGAACCTCAAGCCCGGCGCTGCCCGGTTCTCTCCAGGCCGGGCCGCCCACGGCCTCCCGCGGTGCTGGCCGTGCCACTGCTGGGCGTCGGAGGGCTCCGGGTCGGCGCCTCTGCCGCCCAGCACGTGGCCTGTGTGAACCTGCCCCAGAAGGCCCCCTGCCCGCGGCCCCTTCCCTTCTCGGGGTGGTCTCTGGGGTTTCCGCGGGTCCCTTCCCGCTGTGGGGGTTGCCGGTTCCAAAGTGAAGTCGGAGGCGACCACGAATAAGCCCTCGCGAATACATGCCTGTAAAAAGACTGGTCACAGGACATGCCTACGTGTAGACTAGGGGCGGCACTTATCACAAGAACTTCCTCAAGATGTCAGTGTCCCAGGTGCCCGGCTTGCCCCGACACTGGCCAATTGAAACCTGTCTCAGCCAATGAGCTAATGCCAAGTCCTGTAACACTTGGCAGTCTTTGTAACCTTTGGTCTTCGTAACCTTTGGTTTCAAAACAGCAGACGTGGACTTCTCCTTGCCTCAAAAGATTCCCCTCCCCCGCAGCTACCCCCACAATGCCTGAGGCCTGCCATAGTTTGCATACCCTGAAATGCAGTTCTCATTTATTCCTGAATAAAATAATTTATCCTGGAGAGCCTGTCCCTGAGTTTCTTTCTCATGCAGCTGTGTTTCACATGCAGCTGTGCCGTTAGTCCCAACAATACTCTCAGCAAAGTGCAGGAGGGTGAGTCACCAGGCTGTCAGGGCTGAGGGTGCAGGAGCCCACCCCTGCAGAGCGCCCCAAGTTTCCTGACCCCCTGGGTCTTCTCAGGCCCTTCTGAGACCCTGATGTAGAGCTGGACGGGAGCACAAGGGGATTCCTGGGTGCCCCAGAGTGGTGTCAGCCCTCATGTGTGGTCTCCTGTTCCCAGAGGGGCCCCCGGGGAGCTCCAGCCCTGGGACACAGCTCTGAACACCTGGTCCCTGTGCCCGCCACCCATGTGCTGATCAAAAACTGTACTTGCGTTTCCCATAAGCACCTTGTTTATTGGAAATGTCCCATCCACAAGACATCAAGGTATCAGTGATCTTTCAAAACTCAGTTGTCTCATTAGTGGTGGCCTGGGGTTAGGGATGGGAAAGGGGTGTCTTGAGGGAGGTCTTTGTGGGGACAAATGGTTGTGCATCTGGGTTGTAGTGGTGGGTGGGCTAATCTACAGGTGTGACGACTTCGAATGCTGTGCCAGTGTCACCTTCCTGGGGTTCATATCGCCCTATAATCACGTGATGAAGATGCATCTGATGGGGAAACTGAGGATGGGTTGTTGGACTTCCTGGTGTATGGAAGCTCCCACCAGCTTTTTGAGTCCCGCAGCCCTTACACTGAGGGAAGGAGAGATTGGTGGGCCACAGAGTACAGAAACTGCACAGCAGTCAAGAGCCAACCAACCCCCTTTTCTGAACCAGCAGGAGACCCCCAAGGCCGACCAGGATGCAGGAAACCCGCAGGTGGAACAGAAAGATCCAGACATGCAAAGAGAGCAGCCCCCTGCCAGATAATCCAGGATGGATGGCACTAACATCCTCTGAGAGTATCAAGGAGATCAGGCATCTATTAGACAAGAGTAGGTTGCTGTTATAAAAGAAAGAGAACAGGAGACTCTTGGAAATAAAAATATTATTGCTGGCGAAAATAATTAATTTGGAAGACGGAACAGAGGAAATCTGCTTGATTTCCACAAATCAGAAAGAGAAAGGCAGAAAGGTACTGTGAAAAGAAAGGTCAGGAGTCTATTTCAGTCCTCCTCACTCCTCCCAGTGCAGGGAAACTACCTGTTGATCTTCTTAAAGGCAGATCCTGATTGGGGTGGGGCCCGGGGGAGGCCTGAGGCTCTGCATATCCTGCCCCTCCCAGGCACTGCTGTGCTCCTGGCCCACCAGACTGCTATTGGGAATCAGCGGGACATATCAGGAGAATTCGTGGTCAAAGACTAAGACCCTGAGAAAGAGAGAAAAGAGAAGATGGAAAGGATAGAATTGTCAGAGCCTAATAGAAGAAATTCCTTGTGGCTGAAATTCTTCGATTCCAAGCCAGGTGGGATGGATGAAGAAAACTCACTCCTAGACACTTCCTCCTGGAGGCTCAGAGTTCCCTGGTCAAGGAAGGTGTTGAAAGAAATCGGGGAGGAGAAGTAAGTCAGCCAGGAGGAGCAGGGATGAGATGGCATCAGGCTTCTCACTGGTCACCCTGATGCCAGAAAGCAAAGCCACACCTTCAAAACTGAGCAGGAATGACTGGAACTTTGTCCCTGATAACATCTGCTATTTTTTTTTTTTTTTTGAGACAGAGTCTCACTTTGTTGCCCAGGCTACAGTGAGTGCTGTGGCATCAGCCTAGCTCACAGCAACCTCAAACTCCTGGGCTCAAGCGATCCTCCTGCCTCAGCCTCCCGAGTAGCTGGGACTACAGGCATGCACCACCACGCCCGGCTAATTTTTTGTATATATTTTTTAGTTGGCCAATTAATTTCTTTCTATTTATAGTAGAAACAGGGCCTCGCTCTTGCTCAGCCTGGTTTCCAACTCCTGACCTTGAGCAATCCACCTGCCTCGGCCTCCTAGAGTGCTAGGATTACAGGCTTACAGGTGTGAGCCACCGCGCCCGGCCAGGTAACATCTGTCTTAAAGTCTATTTCATGTGGTATTAGTATAGCTACTCCAGCTCTCTTACGGTTGCTGTTTGCCTGGTATATCTTTTTCCAAAAAACAATTAAAACATATACACACCTGGCCGGATGCAGTGGCTCATACCTGTAATCCCAGCACTCTGGGAGGCCAAGGTGGGAGGATCGCTCAAGGTCAGGAGTTTGAAACCAGCCTGAGCATGAGCGAGACCCCGTCTCTATTATAAACAGAAAGAAACTAATTGCCCAACTAAAAACATATAGAAAAAAATAGTAGCCGGGCATGGTGGCTCATGCCTGTAGTCCCAGCTACTTGGGAGGCTGAGGCAGGAGGATCGCTTGTGCCCAGGAGTTTGAGGTTGCCGTGAGCTAGGCCGACGCCACAGCACTCTAGCCAGGGCAACAGAGTGAGACTCTGTCTCAAAACAAAACAAAACAAACAAAAAACATATACACACCTAACAAGAGAGCCATAATATACACGAAGCAAAGACTTACAAGATTGGAGAGAGGAACAGACAACGCAAAAACAATATGTAACATCACACTGTCAATAATGAGTAAGACAGCAGAGCAAGCAAAACAGCAACAAGGACTGGACCTGAATGACGCTGGCAGCCACCGTGACTCCACCGACGTCTACACAACACACTCCCAACAACAGCAGGTCACACCGTCTTCCCACCTGCAGATGGATCATCATCCAGTGTAGACCACACGCTAGCCCATAAAACAGATCTAAGTTAATTTTAAAGGATTGAGATCATACAATGTATTTTTAACCACAATGGAATGAAAGTACAAATAAAAAGGAGAAAGATTTGAGAAATCAATAAATATTTGGGAAATTCAAAAAACCCACTTCTAAATGAACCAGGGGTCCAAGAAGAAATCACAAGAAAAATTAGAAAATATGTTGAGCTGAATGAAAAGGAAAATATGTACATCAACGTTTATAGAATGCAGATAACACAGTGCTTTCAGGGAAATTTTAACTACAAACATTTATGTTGGAAGAAATGAAATGCCAGGCACAGGGGCTTGTGCCTGTCATCCCAGTGCTTTGGGAGGGACCACAGGAAGCAGAAGGAAGGAAAGAATAAAGATTAGTCAGTGAAACAGACACAGAAAAACAACAGAGAAAATCAGTGAAACAGAAAGTTGTTCCTTTGAAAATATCAACGAAATTGGCAAATGTTTAGCTAGATTAGCCAAGAAAAAATTAATACTCCTCTATAGAGGTCACAGAAAAGAAAAGAAAATTAGGAATAAAAGGGGACATCACTACTGTCCTTACATAAATCAAAAGGATTATAAGAAAAAACTATAAACAACTTTGTATCAATAAACCTAATGCTTATAAATGGACACAGTTCTTAAAAGATACAAATGGTCAAGACTGACTCATGCAGAAATAGAAAATTTGAATATATCTTCAAGGAAACTTAGTAACTTAAAATCTTTTTACCAAAAAAAAAAAAATGCTCAGGCCCAGTTAATTGGTTTCATGGGTGAATTCTACCAAACATTTAAAGAGGAATTAACACCAATCCCTTACAAATTCTTACAGAAAATTGAAGAGGAGGGAACACTTTTCCAACTCATTTTATGAGGCCAGTAGTAACCTAATACCAAAACCAGAGAAAACTGTCAAGAGGAAACTACAGACCAATGTGCTCAATTGTTATAAATGTGAATATTCTTTATGAAATATTAGCAAACAGAATCCAACAACATACATTATGACCAAGTGGGATTTATTTCAGGAATATAAGATTGTTTTAACATCCAAAAATCAGTAAATGTTATGCACTATAATTAATAGCTTAGAGCACAAAATTTACATTGTCATCCCAGTAGATGCAGAAAAAACATTGTGACAAAGTCCAATACCTATTCACAATAAATAGTCTCAGCAAACTAGGAATAGACCAGCCACAATGGCTCTCGCCTGTAATCCCAGCACTTTGAGAGGCACAGGAGGGAGGACCTCTTGAGGCCAGGAGTAGGAGACCAGCCTGAGCAACATAGCAAGACCCTGACTTTATTTTTTATTTTTATTTTTTTTTGAGACAGAGTCTCACTTTTGTTGCCCTGGCTAGAGTGAGTGCCGTGGCGTCAGCCTAGCTCACAGCAACCTCCAATTCCTGGGCTCAAACTCCTGGGCTCAAGCAATCCTCCTGCCTCAGCCTCCCAAGTAGCTGGGACTACAGGCATGCACCACCATGTCCGGCTAATTTTTGTATATATATTTTTAGTTGGTCAATTAATTTCTTTCTATTTTTAGTAGAGACGGGGTCTCGCTCAGGATGGTTTCGAACTCCCAACCTCGAGCAATCCGCCCGCCTCAGCCTCCCAGAGTGCTAGGATTACAGGCGTGAGCCACCGCGCCCGGCCAAGACCCTGACTTTAAAAAAAAAAAAAAAAAAAAAAAAAAAAAAATCCTGTCTTAAAGTAAATCTGAAAAAAAAAAAAAAAAATAAAAAAATAAAAAAAAAAGAAGCACGCTGGGAGGCCAAGGCAGGCGGATTGCTCGAGGTCAGGAGTTCGAGACCAGCCTGAGCAAGAGCGAGACCCCCCATCTCTACTAAAAATAGAAAGAAATTGGCTGGACAACTAAAAAATATATAGAAAAAAATGAGCTGGGCATGGTGGCACATGCCTATAGTCCCAGCTACTCAGGAGGCTGAGGCAGAAGGATCGCTTGAGCCCAGGAGTTTGAGGTTGCTGTGAGCTAGGCTGATGCCACTGCACTGTAGCCTGGACAACAGAGTGAGACTCTGTCTCAAAAAAAAAAAAAGAGAGAGAGAGAGAGAAGAAGAAGAAGGAGGAGGAGAGGGAGGAGGAGAAGAAGAAGGAGAAGAAGAAGAAGGGGGGGAGGAGGAGGGGGAGGAGGAGGAGGAGGAGAAGAAAAAATTAGAATTAGCCAGGCGCTGTGGCAGGCGTCTGTAGTCCTAGCTACTTGGGAGGGTGAGGCAGGAGGTTCACTTGAGCCTTGAAGTTCAAGGTTACAGTGAGCTGTGATTGTGCCACTGCACTCCAGCCTGAATGACAGAGCGAGTCCCTTCCTTCGTCTCTCTCTCTCTCTCTCTCTCTCTCTCTGTGTATATATGTATAATATATATGTAGTTAAGATCATACTTTTCCACAAATTGAAGTATAAATTCAAGCAATCCCTATGGAATCTCAGCAGAAATTAACCAGTTTGTCCTAAAATGCATATGTAAATACAAAGGATCCAGAGTAGCCAAAACAATCTTTTTCTTGTTTTTTTCTTCAGAGACAGGGTCTCGCTCTGTCGCCCAGGCTGGAGGGCAGCGTTGCAGTCACAGCTCACTGTGGCGGTGGACACCTCAGCTCAGGCGTCCTCTGGTCTCGGCCTCTCAGAGTGTTGGGATGACAGGCATGAGCCACTGCACCTGGCCCCAGCTAATTTTTGTTAACTGAATGGAAATGACACAGCATATCAAAATTTGTGGCATCTATAGCAGTGATAGGTGGGAACTTTCTATGAAAATCAAGATATATTTTTTGTTTGTTTTGTTTTTTTTTTTGAGACAGAGTCTCACTTTGTTGCCCAGGCTAGAGTGAGTGCCGTGGCGTCAGCCTAGCTCACAGCAACCTCAAATTCCTGGGCTCAAGCGATCCTCCTGCCTCAGCCTCCCGAGTAGCTGGGACTACAGGCATGTGCCACCATGCCCGGCTAATTTTTTGTATATATACTTTTAGTTGGTCAATTAATTTCTTTCTATTTTTAGTAGAGACAGGGTCTCACTCAGGCTGGTTTCGAACTCCCGACCTTGAGCGATCCACCCGCCTGGGCCTCCCAGAGTGCTAGGATTACAGGCGTGAGCCACCGCGCCCGGCCAAGATATATTTTTAATTTCAATTTTTATTATTTATTTATTTTTTTTTTTTGAGACAGAGGCTCACTCTGTCACCCGGGCTAGAGTGCCATGGCGTCAGCCTAGCTCACAGCAACCTCTGACTCCTGGCCTCAAGCAACTCGCCTGCCTCAGCCTTCCGAGTAGTTGGAACTACAGGTGCATGCCACCACCCTGGGCTAATAAAATCTTGATTCTTAGTTTAAAAAGCCTGCTCAGAGGCTGGGCGTGGTGGCTCACGCCTGTAATCCTAGCACTCTGGGAGGCCAAGGTGGGAGGATTGCTTGAGCTCAGGAGTTCAAGACTAGCCTGAGCAAGAGTGAGACCTCATCTCTACCATAAATAGAAAGAAATTGGCCAAAACAACTAAAAATCGAAAAAATTAGCCAGGCACCGTAGTGCGTGCCTATAGTCCCAGCTACTTGGAAGGCTGAGGCAGGAGGATCGCTTGAGCCCAGGAGTTGGAGGTTGCTGTGAGCTAGGCTGACGCCAAGGCACTGTAGCCCAGGCAACAGAATGAGACTCTGTCTCAAAAGAAAAAAAAAAAAAAAAAAAAAAAAAGCCTACTCGGATGGGCACAATGACTCAGCACTTTAGGAGGTTGAGGCAGGAGGATTACTTGAGGCCCAGAGTTTGAGACCAGCCTGGGCAACATAGCCAGACCCCCATCTCTACAAAAAATTTTACAAATTAGGCAGACACATGTCTATAGTCCCAGCTACCGGAGGCTGATGCAGGAGGATGCTTGAGCCCAGGAGCCCTGCAGTGAGCTGTGATGATGCCACTGCACCCCAGCCTGGGTGACAGACCTTGTCTCAAAAAGAAAAAGCTGGCCGGGCATGGTGGCTCACGCCTGTAATCCTAGCATTCTGGGAGGCTGAGGTGGGCAGATTGCTCGAGGTCAGGAGTTCAAAACCAGCCTGAGCAAGAACATGAGACCCTGTCTCTACTAAAAATAGAAAGAAATTAATTGGCCAACTAATATATATAGAAAAAATTAGCCAGGCATGGTGGCACATGCTTGTAGTCCCAGCTACTTGGGAGGCTAAGGCAGGAGGATCGCCCAAGCCTAGGAGTTTGAGATTGCTGTGAGCTAGGCTGATGCCATGGCACTCTAGCCTGGGCAACATAGTGAGACTCTGTCTCAAAAAAAAAAAAAAAAGAAAAGAAAAAGAAAAGATAAGAGAAAGCCTACTCAACCACACAGCATTTCCATTCTGGGTAAGTAGCACCTCTGTTCTCTCAGTTGCACAGGCCACAGACTTTGGGGTTACACTTGGCTCCTCACCCTCCGTGCCCCACGCCCTATGATCTCCATGTCTTTCCCTGGTCCTCTCGCCTGGCTCGTGGATTAGCCCAGTAGCTTCCTAGGTGCTCACTCCACTTTCCATTGCTCCTTTGAACTCTTACCACACAGCAGCCGGGTGATCCTGTCTAAATCCTAAACTGAACCATATCACTCTCCTGGTCTACACCCTCCACTGGCCTCCCATCCCACTTGGAATAAAGCTGAAGCCCTCGTGGTGGCCTACAAGGTCCCCCAGGGCCCGGCCCACGGCCACTGTGCTCTCCCTGTCTTCCTCTCACTCATTTCTGCTGCAGGCCACACACTCTTGCCCGCCCCAGGGCCTTTGCACGTGCCCTTCCCTCTCCTTGGGACACTCTTTCCTCAGATATTTGCATGGTTTCTTCACTCATTTCGTTCAGATATTTTTCACATCTTTTCGGGGAGGCATTCCCTGCAGCTGCACCCTGTATTGGAGTTAGCTGTCCATTGCCGCATAACAGCTTACCCCAAAACTCAGTGCTCAAAGCAATAATAAGCTCCTATTACCTCTCGGTGCAGTTTGGCAGGGTGGTTCCACCCTAGGTCTCTCTGAGGACTCCTCGATGACATCAGCCATGGCTGCCACCTCTGAAGGCTCCCAGTGGCTGGAGGCTCTGAGGCTTCCCTCGTGGGTCCCCCCTCGGCTGGCGTCCTCTGGCACCTGGGCCTCTCCCAGGTCTGCCTGGGTGTCCTCTCCACAGGGCGGCTCCCGAGTGACCCAAAAAGGAGAGTAGCAGGTGGAAGGTTCTTTCTGGACCTCGGAGGTCACCTTCTACTACATACCATTTTCAAGAAGGAGGCTCAGAGCCCCATCCCCATCTGAGTGGGGAGACTGGGCTCCACCTCTGGGAGGTCAGGTGTGCCTGAGAAGCTGCAGACACCTGCTGAGCCGCCACCCAGCCCGTCACTCCCTGGCCCCTCGCTCTGCGTCACATTTCTTCAGAGCGTGCCCCTCTGCGAGGAGGGGCCTCCGGTGCTCATTGGTCTGCCATGCGCTTTTTTTTCCTTTTTTTTGAGACAGAGTCTCACTCTGTTGCTGGGGCTAGAGTGCCATGGTGTCAGCCTAGCTCACTGCAGCCTCCAACTCCTGGTCTCAAGCCATCCTCCTGCCTCAGCCTCCCAAGTAGCTGGGACTACAGGCATGCAACACCGTGCCCGGCTAATTTTTTCTATATATTTTTAGTTGGCCAATTAATTTCTTTCTATTTTTAGTAGAGACAGGGTTCCGGTCTTGCTGGCTGGTTTCGAACTCCTGACCTCGAGCGATCCTCCTGCCTGGGCCTCCCAGAGTGCTAGGATTAGCAGGCGTCAGCCGCCGCGGCAGCCTGCCATGTGCTTTGTCTCCAGGAAGGCAGGGAGTCCATCCTCCTCACCTCTGCGTCCCCAACAGCACGCGGCACATCATAGGTTCTGGGTAAATGCTGCATGAGCTAAACGTGGACACGCAGTGTTGCCCACAGGAGGGTCTGTGGGCACCTTGGGGTGTTGGGAAGGACAGGTGGGGTTCCGGAAGTCAGCGGGGATAAGGCCAGAGCAAGGAGGGACACAGGACAAAGGGTGTGGGTGGGGCCGGCATCAGGCTGGCAATAGGGCCTCCCCGTGCCTGGGGGCTCATTCCCTGCCAGGGTACTTGGGCTCCCCCAGATTGGGACAGAGGCCCCAGCCCCAGCTCACCTCTCCATCCGTGGCCAGCCCCAGGGTGGCCAGTCCCGTCTCCCCAGCCACGGCATGGAGGGAGACCCTCAAGCCTGTCCTCTGCCAATGGCAGCCATGGGCCTGGATTTCTGCACATGGCCTCTGCCCATCCATCCCATCCTCCCTGCCTGTCAGCTTCTTCCTCTCAAAACTAGCTTCCTCTTGATACAAAATGTGTCTGCAGGGGCTCCTGACCACCTGCGGCCTGGGGGAGGCAGTGGCATGCTGGCAAACTCTCTCTCTCTCTGAAGAGAAAAAAGAAAAAGGCCTGATTTGTAGGGTTTGATGATTTCCACGGTATAAACGACCCCGGCATGGCCCATTTCAAGCTCCCGGCTGTGGTGCAGCTGCAGATTTCTGAATACGTAGCAGTGGGCTCCGCAGGACCAGTAAGAGCCAGGCCCAGCCCCTCACTGAGGCAGCACCCCACAGTGGCTGCCCCCCCCCCAGCTGAATGCCTTTCTTCCCGTGCTGCCCTGGAGCTGTCTGGGCCCAGGTCCCACCTGCCAGAGGCCACGGAAGTTTCTAGGCGGGCAGTTTAGCCCCTGAGCAACTATTCCCCTGCACGGAGGGCAGGGGCCCAGAGAGGCTGCTTGACACAACGCAGCCCCGCCCCCCCCCCTCAGCTCAGGGCGTCCAGGGAGTTTGGCTGGTGGAGAGGACAGCGGGGGAAGGGAGCAGGGAGTGTGACCCTGAGGCGGAGACCTGGCTCCCCCACTGCACTGCATGAGAGAGCAACTGGGTGTGGGGACCCTCCTGCTTCCCCCCCCCCAGGGGCTTTGCTGTTAGGGCTGTGAATCCTGAGCTGCTATTGGAAATGGTGATGTCACTGGTGGGGGGTGGAGTTTCAGCCCTCCTTCGGGTTAGGGAGGGGGGAGCACAGCACACCCCAGGGGTGGAGGGGAACAAAGAATTAGGATGGTGAGGGCCAGAGGGACAAGGAAGGATCTGGAAAGGGGCACGAGGCCCGGGGGTCCTGGGAGCGCGCGGCGAGAGGGGCTGGAGAGGAGGAGACGTGTGGGACAGAGGACAGGAGGTGCGAACCGGCACCCACACGGGAGCTCACTGCGCTTCCTGGTGTCTAACCTCAGTCCCAGCCAGTTCGGGTCCGGACTCCCAGTCTCCCCCGGAAGATCCAGTCCACACACGGGGGCAGCCACTGCCGCCCTTGCTCTTCTTCACCCTGGGGAGGGGGTTCCAAGTCACACAGCCAAGCGGACGAGCCTCTCCCGCACTCTGAGCCTGTGCGGCTCAGAGGAATCCCAGCGTCGTGCCGGCACGCACCGCTGAGAGCCTCCCCGCGCCTCTGGGTGTCCGACCCGAAAGAGCCACCCCGAAATAGCACCGCTGCGGGCGAGGACTCGTGCGCGCGCACGGACGCGACACGTTCGGTCATATAAAGACGTGCAAGGGCACAGGCTGCACGCGGTGCCAGGACCCCTGAGACGCTTGCAAGCTCCGCTGCCTGCAGCGTGGGTCACTGTCCCCGGCCCCACTGCACACGCACGCGCGCACACGCACGGGCGCTGCCTGGCTCACGCGCGCTCCGACAGAAGCTCCCGCGAACGCAGGCGCGCGCGCCGGCGCGGGAGGCGCCCCTCAGCTTGTGCTGCGAAGCGGGGGCGGCGGGAGGGTGGGAGACGCTGGCCCCGCTCGCAGCTTTGCAGCTGCCGCAGTCGCCGCGGCATCGGGACCGGGAGCAGCGCAGCCGCGGAGCCGCCGTGTCCCCTCCGCGTGGGGCGCTCGGGCAGCGCCGGGACCCGCGTCAGCACCGCGGACAGCGCCCCCCGCTCGCGAGCCGCTGCGGGGACCCGCGCCCGCACCGCGGCCCCCGGCGACACGCGGCGTCCTCAGCGCCCGGGCGGGCGGGCGCAGGACAGCCCGGGCGCCCGCGGGGGACGCACGGAGGGCGCCGCGTTCGCGCTGTCCCGAGCCAGGCCCGCCGCGGCCGGAGCCCATGAGCGCCATGCGCCTGCTGACACTCGCCCTGCTCTTCTCCTGCTCCTTCGCCCGCGCCGCCTGCGACCCCAAGATCGTCAACATCGGCGCGGTGCTGAGCACGCGGAAGCACGAACAGATGTTCCGCGAGGCCGTGAACCAGGCCAACAAGCGGCATGGCTCCTGGAAGATCCAGCTCAACGCCACCTCCGTCACCCACAAGCCCAACGCCATCCAGATGGCCCTGTCGGTGTGCGAGGACCTCATCTCCAGCCAGGTGCCCACCGTCCCCTCCCCCACGACCTCCCCGCCTCCTCTCCCCGCCCTCCCGGTCCCAGTCCACTCGGCCCTTTGCAGCACCCTCCCTCCGCCTTAGGAGACCACCCTGGGGTCCACTGGCTCCTTCTGGAGAGGCGAGGTCCCACCAGGAACCAACACCGGGGTCTGCTGGCTCCCCGTCTCAGCCCCAGGCTGGTCACCTGCCACCCTGGCTCATCATCAGAAAGCCTGTGGGCTCCCCGCCCGTGGCCGGTGTGTGCCAGCACTGGGGGGGGGCATTCTGGGCCCAGGGGCAGACGTGCCCATCCCAGCCGCAGGCCTGCGCTGCAGAGCTTTAAGCAGAACGGGGCCTGGGGCCATCTTTGTTTCTGGTTCCAGACTCTCCCACCCTCCCTCCGGCCCTTCCCCTGTTCACGGGTCTGCCCGAGTCGGGAAACGGCCCAGGTGTGGGGCAGGCTGCTTTGTGGGATGGGAGTGGGGGCTGTCAGGGCACAGCGTGTGAGCCGCCAGCAGCCCCGCTGTGCTGTGGGGGCGGACCGACTCCTGAGATTTTGCTGTCAGGGCTGCCCGCCCTGGGCTGAGCTGCCTGCTGAATGCCAATGAAGCTGCAAGCAGCGCCGCAGTGCAGCCGTTTATGTAAGAGGCAGGACAGACACCAGCCACGGGCTGCTCACACACGCTCACTTGATGGGCACGGCACATGCATGGACAGGCATGCTCACGCGCACACACACAGGCATTCACTAGTGCACGTCTGTGCACCTCAGTGTTACACAGTCAAATGCACAGGCACATCCATGGGCACGTGCTCATGTGGCACACACTGCCTGGCATGCACACCCAGGTGCACACACGTGTGTGTACTTACATGCACTGGTTCAGTCATGCACACACAAGTATATAAACATAGGTATGTTTGGCATACAGTACATACATACTTATCCCAGCACACGCTCACGAACACCTGCATGGGCACACACGCGCACTTGCACACACGCGCCCGTACGAACACTGGCCCATGGCCCTTTGCCGGGCACCTGTGCGTGGAGACTGGCGGGGAGGGCCAGGGCGGGAGAGCCAGTCCCGGCAGCCCCATGCCAGTTTTGCTCAGAAATCCCCTCCCTACCTCACAAGCCATCCCATGCCCCACCCACCAATGGCACCAAGGGACAGGACTGGGTGACGTGACTGTGGCTTCAGTCACGTGTCCCATCTGAGATGGAGCAGGGACATGGAGGCGTGGAGTCCAGGAATGCAGGCAGCGCCCTTTCTGGGGAATCCCTTCTCCAACTTGCAGTCTTGCTGTCCGTGGGCACTGCCCCCAGAGCAAGGGCAGCAGTGGCTGTCACTCACAGAACACACCTTCTGGTCCAGGCACTGTCCTGACACGTGGGGCCATGCACTGCACCGCCTACCGCCATTTGCAGAAGCGAGGGGTACCTGTGGCTCTGAATGGCACAGGCAGATCTGGGGACAGACACAGACATTCCGATATGAGGGTGGTGTGGACCCCTAGCCACCTTCCTCCTGCCTGGGAGGAGCTGCAAAGGGAAGGGAGGTGTCCACGACAGGGAGTGGAGCCACCGGCCCCCAGGTGCACCTTGGTCACGGCAGGAGGCTGCACTGCCCGCCTTCCTGGAAGAGGGGGCCAGCACACAGGTCAGGGCTGGGTCCTGTTCAGACAGAACCCATCTCGGGCCCAGCCCTGGGGGCCCTGGCAAGAGGGACCAGGCCTCTCTGGGGGTTCTTTGTGGAGCTCCCCTCAACCTGAGGCAGGCCATGGGAGCTGCCACCCTGTCTGGGGTGCTGGCCTGCACCCACCTGACCAGGACGGGCACAGCCTGAGTGTCAGCCTCCTGGTGCAGGACCAGCTCTGCTCCCCAGCCTATCCTGGGGTGCATCCCATGCTCGGGGTGGGGGGACGCAGGCCCTAGGGGACGTAGGATATGTCACTCTGCCTTGCGGAGTTCTCACGGTCTGGCCTAGGGCTGCCTCTCCAAGGCCCCCAGCAGGCAGTGTGAAGAGTGAAGGGGGAACCGGGCAGGGCCTGTCCCTTGTGTGTGGCACCTGTCCCGCCTCTGCGCTGGTTTACAGACGGTCATGGGGTCTCCTCCCCTGATGCGGGGTGTGTCCAGGGCTGTGTGCACACGAGTGGTGCCACCCAGACCCTCCCGTGGGCTGCTGGGCTCAGCTCCTGCTGCTTCCGGATCCCGGGCTCTGGCGCAGTGCCAAGCCCACCCCTGCCCGAGCTGACCCGGTCTCCTGTGTCCACAGGTCTACGCCATCCTAGTTAGCCACCCACCTACCCCCAACGACCACTTCACTCCCACCCCCGTCTCCTACACCGCCGGCTTCTACCGCATCCCCGTGCTGGGGCTGACCACCCGAATGTCCATCTACTCGGACAAGGTAAGCCCAGGGCCATGCGTCGTGCCAAGCTGGTCTCTGCCCTTGGGAGACACTCACATGTAACTCACACCCGCCACACACGCGTGGTCTCACAGACCCTTGTGCATACTCACACACACTCATGCACTCCCACGTGGCAAACTCACACGCACACTCACACGTTCACACTCACAGGCACCCTCACACAAATGCTTGCACAGACAGGTGGCCCGCTGGGTAGGTTACATCCCCTCCAGCGGGGAGGTCCCCCAGGGCCAGGAGAAGGGAAGAACAGGGAGACCTCCTAGACAGGGGGACTCGGAAGGGGAGATTTGGGAAGCTGGGAACCAGGGCTCCAGGAGAAGGAAGAGGCTTAGGCAGAAGGGGGGGGTGCATGCCACGCCCGCAGCCAGCGCCGTGGTCACCGGCCTCTCCCACGGCCGGGTTGGGGGCGGGGAGTGATGCCGCGTTTGCACAGAGTGGGTAGAGGAGGCAGCTCGTGGCAGAAGTGGTGGCCTCGGAGCTCCGTGTCCCTAGAGCTGCTGGCACCTCAGCTCAGCCTCCTGTGGAGCCCGTGTGGCCCATGGGCTGGGGCAGGCAGTCTCCATCCAATCCTGGAACAGCAGCTAGAAGAACGGAGAGGCCACCCAGTCGGTTTTGCAGGAAACTCTAGCCTGGGGAGGCACGGGACCTGCCTCAGCTCACGCATCCCTCAGTCAGGCGCAGTTCTTGGAGGACCCACCATTTGGGGATGCTGACTGGCCTCTGGGAGGCTGGAAGGGCCACCACAGCCTGCTCCCTGCCACCTGCAGGCCTAGGGCCACCTGCAGACACACCTGGAGGGGCCACATGGCAGGGGGCTTGATGCCAGGCCTTGTGGGTTCCCCCATCTTCTCCAGACACCCCCTGCCTGGGGCCGCAGTCCCAGAGAGAGCTGCCTTGAGGCACAGAGATGGTCCTAGCCATGCCCCAGCCCGTGGGAGGATGGGGATGGGTTTGCACTCAGGTGAGGACTGACCCTCCTCCAGCTCTGAAAGCGCTGGCATGCCCTGAGGAGTGGGGGTCTCACTCCTGTGCCCTCTGGCCACAGCCTCCTTCCCCGCCCCTTGGGCACCAGTTTGCTCGTATGTAAAGGGGGAAAGTGGCCTAGGAGGAAAGCAGCCAGGGTGGAGGACAGGTGGGAGGCAGGGGGAGGAGGGGGAGCGGCACCACAGGTAGGGCTGAAGCCCGCAGCCACCCCGGGCCCACTCACGGCCCACACTCAGCCACCCTTGAGCCCAACTCACAGACCACGAATGCCAGCCCAGGAGCCTAGCAGCCCCGTGGCCAGACAATGGGGACAGGGTCAGGGGACGCTCTTCACTTCGAGGCACTGCCCCCAGTCCTTGAAGAGGGAACAGGTGGGGCCTCAGAAGGCCACAAGATCAGCGTGGCGCCAAAGGGCGGCCGCAGGGACTGTGCTCACCTGCACAGACACAGAGAACCCAGGCTGAGAGGGCAGGGCTGCTCCCCGCCCTGATAGCATGTGGGAAGCAGGGCAGGGCTGGTGAGCAACAACTGGGATGTAGGAAGAGGGGACATGTGGCCCAAGAGCGAGGACTTCCTCATAAGTAGTTACTGCACTTGGGAAGGACTCCACGTGCAGCCATGTGGGGTCAGTGAGAGTTTTCTGAGCTCAAGTTGTCCAGCAAAGAGGTGGGCTGGGCCAGGCGTGGTGGCTCACGCCTGTAATCCTAGCACTCTGGGAGGCCGAGGCGGGCGGATCCCTCAAGGTCAGGAGTTCGAAACCAGCCTGAGCAAGAGCGAGACCCCCGTCTCTACTGAAAATAGAAAGAAATTAATTGGCCAACTAAAACTATACAGAAAAAATTAGCCGGGCATGGTGGCACATGCCTGTAGTCCCAGCTACTCGGGAGGCTGAGGCAGGAGGATCGCTTGAGCCCAGGAGTCTGAGGTTCCTGTGAGCTAGGCTGACGCCATGGCACTCTGGCCCAGGCAACAGAGTGAGATTCTGTCTCAAAAAAAAAAAGAGGTGGGCTGCTGGGGGGCAGTGAGCCCACCCAAGGAAGAGCTCTATAGAGACGGACGTCCCTGTCGGGGTGCTGCTATGGCAATGCCCAGACTCACATTAGGTGGGGGAGGAAAGACCAGCAGGGTGGCACCTAGTGGGAAGAAGTGGGGTCCCCAGGGCGCAGCAAGTGTCCCCAGCATGGAGGAAATGGGGTCCCCAGGGCCCAGCAAGTGTCCCCAGCAAGGAGGAAGTGGGGTCCCCAGGGCCCAGCAAGTATCCCCAGCAGGGAGGAAGTGGGGTCCCCAGGACCTGGCAAGTGTCCCCAGTGTGGAGGAAGTGGGGTCCCCAGGGCCCAGCAAGTGTCCCCAGGAAGGAGGAACTGGGGTCCTCAGGGCCCAGCAAGTGTCCCCAGGAGGGAGGAAGTGGGGTCCCCAGGGCCTGGCAAGTGACCCCAGCAGGGAGGAAATGGGGTCCCCAGGGCCTGGCAAGTGTCCCCAGGAGGGAGGAAGTGGGGTCCTCAGGGCCCAGCAAGTGTCCCCAGTGTGGAGGAATTGGGGTCCTCAGGGCCCAGCAAGTGTCCCCAGCAGGGAGGAAGTGGGGTCCCCAGGGCCTGCCAAGTGACCCCAGCAGGGAGGAAGTGGGGTCCCCAGGGCCCAGCAAGTGTCCCCAGTGTGGAGCAAATGGGGTCCCCAGGGCCTGGCAAGTGACCCCAGCAGGGAGGAAGTGGGGTCCCCAGGGCCTGGCAAGTGTCCCCAGGAGGGAGGAAGTGGGGTCCCCAGGGCCTGGCACCTGTCCCCAGCAGGGAGGAAGTGGGGTCCCCAGGCGGCGGCGCCTCCAGCCTCAGCGCCCCTGTGCCCGCAGAGCATCCACCTGAGCTTCCTGCGCACGGTGCCGCCCTACTCCCACCAGTCGAGCGTCTGGTTCGAGATGATGCGCGTCTACAGCTGGAACCACGTCATCCTGCTGGTCAGCGACGACCACGAGGGCCGGGCGGCGCAGAAGCGCCTGGAGACGCTGCTGGAGGAGCGCGAGTCCAAGGTGAGGCCCGGGGGCGGCGGCGGCCTGGCGGAGCAGGAGGAGAGGCGCGGGCGCCCGCTGTGTCTGTGGCTCCGTGTGTGAACACCTTTCTCTCCATCGTGCATGGTCAGCCGCTCCACGTCTGGCAGCGCCCGCCCCAGCCTGTCCTCCGCTCATTTCACTTGCTTTTGCCATTAGTCGAAATCTCCTTCGTGTCAGTCCCTGCGGGGCGAGGGCTGGACCACCTGGAGCTCCGCAAACACCCCCCCCAGCCCGCCACGGGCCGCCGCCCCCGCGGCGCCAGCCAGCCTCTGAGCGCGGGGCGCTGCCTCCGCCGACCCACCCCTCCCTAGGGCGCTGCCCCCCACCACGGCGCGGCCTCGAGCCCCCTCCCGAAAGGTCCCAGCCCCTGCCTGCTGGGGCACCTTCTGTGTCCTCCCCCCGCCTGCAGCTCACAGCTCGCCAAGCCCAGACACAGACACCTGCCACCGCCACGCGGCCTGGCGCCCCAGACCCCCTGGACTCAGCTGGGGCCCTCCCCAGGGCCCATGAGACCCACCGGCTCCCACCCCAGCCCAGCCTGAGTCCACTCTGTGGGGCTGCAGAGAGATCAGAGCCAGGCTTTCTTGGGGGGGGGGTCCAAGTGACCCCGCCCCCTTCCTTGCCCCGGTATTCCACGAGGAGGAGCTGGCACTCAGCAGAAGAGACCCAGGACCCCCAGGGCCCTGGGCGCTCAGCACCCGGCCCACGGCTCCCGGGCCAGGCGGAGAGGGAGGGAGGCCTAGGCTGAGAGGGGCCCGGAGGCCAGACCCAGGGAGTGGGGGGGGGGGCGGCGGGAGCATGTTCTACCCTTGAAGTCAGCGCTGGCTTCCTCAAACTTAGCTCACTCTGGGGGTCCCCCCCCCGCCCCCTCGCAATGTGCCACAGGCCCCTGGAGGGAGTAGGAGGCCTGGGTTGGGGGGTTGAAGCCAGAGGGCAGACCAGAGGGTCCTGGGGGGGGGTCCTGGCATGGGGTGTCTGCTGAATCTGGGTGGGGGGTTGCCTGCGAACTCCGAGGGCCCCTCGAGACTGTGCCCGCTCAGCCCCAGCACCCAAGAGGCACTTCATCTCCCGGCGTGCTCACCCACGGCCACACTCACACCCTTGCACACCCAGCCACCTGCTCCCCTCCCAGGGCCACACCGCTGGCCCTCATCCGAGGCACGAGACACCTCCGTCACAGGCCCCACCTCCCACCCGGACTCAGAACACGCCACCTCCCACCTGCACACCGCAAGCTGCCTGCACTGGCCCCGCCCTGCCTTGCAGCTCCCGTGGACTTAGCACGCCCACGCAGACGCCAGGGACACGCGCCCGCGGGCGCACATGTGCACACACATCCTCTGGGGCCTCCACGTGGGCCGGCGGGCGTGGGCACACCAGTCAGTGAGAGCCTCTCGGCTTCCAGAGGGGCAGGAGGGAGGACAAGGGGGAGGCCTGAGGGGGGAGGGGGAGGGCACTGCCGGGGGCCACACGCAGGTGCATGGCAGGGTGGGGGTGGCACGGGGGACCGGAAGGGTGGATGCGGACAGGGCCTCCCTTTCTCCCAAGAGCAACCCGTTGGAGAGCGTAGCTTCACGGCAGGGAGCCTCCGTGGCCCCGCCCCCCACGCCCCCTGCCCCCAGCTCCGCCCCGGCCCCCAGCCCCGCCCGGGGCCTCGGTGTTTGCGAGCTCCAGGTACGTGCCCATCTGCAGACGTGCCGAGGAGGTGGTGTGATTGCTTTAGCGCCGTCATTTTCAACCGTTTATAATCTTCTTCTGTGTCTGCATATTTTCTCTGTGCACATTATTCATCAGAGTAAAAAAAGGAACTATGAAAACCTCGACCAACTGTCCTATGACAACAAGCGCGGACCCAAGGTATATATGCATGGACGTGCACGCCACCCACCGACTAGGGCGCCCTGGCCTCCTGCGCCTCGGCCACTAGGGCCGCTGTCAGGCCCAGCCGCCGAGCCGCAGGCCCGAGCAGTGAGGAGAGGCAGCAGGCAGCAGGCAGCAGAGGGCAGGCAGGAGAGGGCAGGCGTGGGCAGCGTGGGCGCCTGAGGCCCACCGCTGCGACCCCAGCCTGCACCCTCGAGGCAGGCACGGCTGCAGGAGGAGCTGCTCTCCGGGAAGTGCATGCGAATCTCCGGGACCCCCAGGGTTTCCTCGTGGAACCCGGGAGGGCGCCCGCCACCCGCCCGGCCACCCGGCCACCCGCCCGCCGGGCCAGGCCGCTCCTGCGGGCCCGTGGAATCAGACCTGAGAGGATCTCCTGAGGTTTTGGAAAAGTCGGCCCCGTCTCTGCTCCCGGTTCCAAAACTGTGGTTTCCTGTCCGCTGCACGCCTGTTTCTGAGTCTGGGTCCATTCAGCTTGCATGCTCAGAGCAGAGGTGAGGACAGGAGAGAGGTGAGAGACCAGAGAGAGAGCAGAGCAGCGCGCAGGAGCGCCAGCAGGCTGAAGACAGAACACGAGCTTCGAAGCCAGGCCAGGCGAGGAGCGAGGAAGGCAGGTGGCAGGCGCAGGTGGCAGGCACAGGCCTCGGCAGCCGTAGCTAAGCTGCCTCGGGGTTCCTAGCGGCTGCGGCCCGACTCTCGCCCCTGAGGCACTATGTCCCCTGCCCCGGCTGCCGGCTAACACCCCTGCTCACACCGCAGGCAGAGAAGGTGCTGCAGTTCGACCCGGGGACCAAGAACGTCACGGCGCTGCTGATGGAGGCCCGAGAGCTGGAGGCCCGTGTCATCATCCTCTCTGCCAGGTGAGGCCGGGCTGCGCCCTCCCCCTTCCCCAGGCTGTGCCCGGGCCACCCTCTGGGCCAGAGCTGGGGCACCGTGGGGCAAAGGAGCTTCAGACTCCAAAACACCCTCACCAAGGAGAGCCCCACTCCACCCCACACACACCTCCACGCACCTGGTGACCTGGCCCGTGTGACATGTTCCGTCTGTCCCTCCGTCCCTGGGCCGTCCCCCCTTCCAGTGACTTGCCACCACTCGCCCCAAGCTGGGCTTTTGGGGTGGCAGATGGATATGACCCGCCGTTGGGGAGCCCACGACTTAAGAAGGCACCTCTGCAAACACGGCCCAGGGTAGGAACATGCAGGTGTGCGGCAGGGCCAGGTGCAAGGCCCCCGGCAGGGAGAGGGCAGCCCTACCGAGAGGACAGGAGCAGCTGGACACAGGAAACCGGTCCGGGGCCCGAGGAAACCAGGCTGCCCTGGGCAGGGTCTGACCCCACACCGCGACCTTGGGGAGGAGCCCCTGGTGGTAAAAACCTCCCTCTTGGTGAATGGCCAGGTTCTCCTGGGACGGGAGAGGCGAGGGCAGGGTGGGGAGCCCTGCCCGTGAGACACACTGTCCACCGTCTGCCCTGACCTAGAAGCTCTGCTCTGGAGGAGACCTGCAGGGTCCCCTTGCCCAGAGGATCTCACCCCAACCCTGCCGCCCTGCCTGCGGGAAAGAGCCAGCAACTCTCAGTCAGAGCAGGGCCGTTTGCACAGTCAGTCAACAAACCCTGGGGGACAGAGCCAGGTGCACCTCCCTGTCCCCGGGGCACAGTGCAGGGTGGGCTGCAGCCGGCAGGCTGCTCAGGCTGGAAGGCAGGCGTCTCCACGGCTGGACAGGGCTGGGGCCTCGCTCCCCCAGAAGCTGCCGCAAGAGAGCGCAGATCCTCCCCCGCCACATACCCCCACACTGGACAATGGCGAGCCCCCCTGCAGAGACACGGGTCACTGGTCCACTCGCCCACCCAATGGTGGGCACTGCTAGAGGAGCCCAAGGCTTTGACACAAATGATCAAAGATGTGCTCAGGCAAGGTTGAGACTGCACGAACCCCGCACAGGGTCTTATTTCTCTCTTTTTTTTTTTTTGAGACAGAGTCTCGCTTTGTTGTCCAGGCTAGAGTGAGTGCCGTGGCATCAGCCTAGCTCACAGCAACCTCAAACTCCTGGGCTCAAGCGATCCTCCTGCCTCAGCCTCCCAAGTAGCTGGGACTACAGGCATGCACCACCATGCCCGGCTAATTTTTTCTATATATATTAGTTGGCCAGTTAATTTCTTCCTATTTATAGTAGAGACGGGGTCTCGCTCTTGCTCAGGCTGGTTTCGAACTCCTGACCTTGAGGGATCCGCCCACCTCGGCCTCCCAGAGTGCTAGGATTACAGGCATGAGCCACCACACCTGGCCATTTTTTCTATATATTTTTAGTTGGTCAGTTAATTTCTTTCTATTTTTAGTAGAGATGGGGTCTTGCTCTCGCTCAGGCTGGTTTTGAACTCCTGACCTTGAGCGATCCACCTGCCTCAGCCTCCCAGAGTGCTAGGATTACAGATGTGAGCCACCGTATTTTTAAGTAATTAATTAATTTATTTAAAAAAAATTTTGTAAAGATGGAGTCTCATTGTATTGCCCAGGTCGGTCTTGAACTCCTGGTCTCAAGCGATTGTCCAGCCTCAGCTTCCCAAAGTGCTGGGATCGCGATCTTGTTTTCTGAGGCATTTCCCTCACTTCCCTCACTCATCAGAGGGCTGGGGGTGGATTTAGAGGATGTGGTGTGATAACAGGATGGATGGGAGGTGGACACAGTTTTGCCATAGACAAGGTCTCACCAAACCAGACCTGCCAGACCTGAACATTAGCATCAGAGTGACCAACAGGACATGGGCCAGAAAAACACATGTAGAACCAATCCACGGAACCTCACTATGCCCAGGTCCCGGCAGAGAGGCAAGCAGCCCCTTCCCCCCTGTGTTCTCTCTGACCAATGAGCCCTTAGGCCACTCTGCAGCCACAGGGACTGCCCTGGGACGGCTGAGGAGCCACCCTGTATTGCCAGCCCTCAGCACCAAGGCCAAGTTTGCCAGACACGGCTCTAAGAAAAATGTCAGCCAGGGAAGGGGACGTGCTCACAGCAGGCAGATGCACAAACATGTACAGGAACCATGTGCAATGCCATACACCATGCACACAAGCACATACCACATAATACCACACATGCACATCCATGCGCACACCATATACATACCACACGTGCACAAATGTGTGGAGCACATACCACATAATACCACATGTGCACATACACACATACCATATACACACCACACGTGCACAAATGTGTGGAGCACATACCACATAATACCACATGTGCACATACACACATACCATATACACACCACACGTGCACAAATGTGTGGAGCACATACCACATAATACCACATGTGCACATCCATGCGCACACCATATACACACCACACGTGCACAAATGTGTGGAGCACATACCACATAATACCACACGTGCGGCCGGGCGCTGTGGCTCACGCCTGTAATCCTAGCTCTTGGGAGGCCGAGGCGGGCGGATTGCTCAAGGTCAGGAGTTCAAAACCAGCCTGAGCAAGAGTGAGACCCCGTCTCTACTATAAATAGAAAGAAATTAATTGGTCAACTGATATATATATATAAAAAAAATTAGCCGGGCATGGTGGCGCATGCCTGTAGTCCCAGCTACCCGGGAGGCTGAGGCAGAAGGATCACTCGAGCCCAGGAGTTTGAGGTTGCTGTGAGCTAGGCTGACACCACGGCACTCACTCTAGCCTGGGCAACAAAGCGAGACTCTGTCTCAAAAAAAAAAAAAAAAATACCACACATGCACATACACACATACCATATACACACCACACATGCACAAATGTGTTGAGTACATACCGCATAATACCACATGTGCACATACATGCACACATCATATACATTCCACACGTATACAAATGTGTTGAGTACATACCACATAATACCACATGTGCACATACATGCACACACCATATACACACCACAAGTGCACAAATGTGTGGAGCACATACCACATAATACCACATGTGCACATACATGCACACACCATATACATTCCACACGTACACAAATGTGTGGAGCACTTACCACATAATACCACATGTGCACATACATGCACACACCATATACACACCACAAGTGCACAAATGTGTGGAGCACTTACCACATAATACCACACGTGCACATCCATGCGCACACCATATACACGTCACATGTGCACAAATGTGTTGAGCACATACCACATAATACCACATGTGCACATACATGTGCATATCATATACACACCACACATGCACAAATGTGTTGAGTAATACCACATAAAACCACATGTGCACATACACACACATACCATATACACACCACACATGCACAAATGTGTGGAGCACATACCACATAATACCACATGTGCACATACACACATACCATATACACACCACACATGCACAAATGTGTTGAGTACATACCGCATAATACCACATGTGCACATACATGCACACACCATATACATTCCACACGTACACAAATGTGTGGAGCACTTACCACATAATACCACATGTGCACATACATGCACACACCATATACACACCACACGTGCACAAATGTGTTGAGCACATACCACATAATACCACATGTGCACACACATGCACACACCATATACATTCCACACGTACACAAATGTGTGGAGCACTTACCACATAATACCACATGTGCACATACATGCACACACCATATACACACCACACATGCACAAATGTGTTGAGCACATACAACATAATACCACATGTGCACATCCATGCACACACCATATACATGCCACATGTGCACAAATGTGTGGAGCACTTACTACATAATACCACACGTGCACATCCATGCGCACACCATATACACACCACACATGCACAAATGTGTTGAGCACATACCACATAATACCACATGTGCACATACATGTGCATACCATATACACACCACACATGCACAAATGTGTTGATTAATACCACATAATACCACATGTGCACATACACACACATACCATATACACACCACACATGCACAAATGTGTTGAGCACATACCACATAATACCACATGTCCTCATACATGCACATACCATATGCACACCACACGTGCACAAATGTGTGCACACACCGTATTCACACCAGTTGTACACACATCCCCACACACCCATACACATGTACCTGTACCATATATATACCATACACACATGCACTCAAGACATGCACGTATATATACACACTGCACAGACACACATACCACATGTGCACACTATCATATATACCACATATGTACTTAGACACAGGCACCCACCTACATGCATGTACATATATACACCACATATGCATGTACATCACAACATGCACATACACATGTACCTGTGCACATATACACCACATGTACATACCACATGCTGTGTACATGTCATACGCCATGCATATGCATGCACTGCACACAGCATACATATCAACCACACACTCACCAACACCCCGCTTCAGGAATCCATGTACATATGTCAGGGCTGGAAAGAACCCCCTCCTCTCACATGCTGAGCCCCTGGGAGCAGACAGCCCCCCAGCGTGCCCCCCTGGGAGCACAGGGTGCAGCCCCAGAGCTTCCACCTGTCACATGTGGGCTCCTCCTCAATGCAGGCGCAGGAGGGAGTTTTGCAGAGAGACTTCATTAAGCCAATCTTAATTTTTAGCCGATTTTCTAGAGAGTGCAAAGAATTTGTTTCCAAAACTTTCATTTTAATTTTCCTGAAATTTATCGGTATCAGCCTTTTCCATAAAACAATCTGATGAGTTCTGATGGACAGATCAGGCTTTTGCTTACAACCGTTTTGCTGGTCATAATCATTCTACCACGCAGATGTCACAGGCCCGAATTGTGTCAAGAAGACAGGCTTGTCTGCCAGGTCTCGGGGAGGCGCAGCAGACAGTGGGTGCTCTGTGCCTCCACACGCAGGGCCTGGGTCTTACCGGGCTAGTGTTGCCGTATTCCGTGTGCAGAGCCACTGCCAGAGGTTCTCACTTGGGTCTCCGGGCTGGTGCTGCACCTGGTGCACCTCTATTTTGTGTTGCTTATGTCCACTGGTAGCATTCCCATGGAGAGCAAACACTGAGGGTTTGCATTTCTTCGTGGGCTAACCCTTGAGAAAACTGGGAGCGGACCCCTTGGGAAGCTGAGGGCCACCTTGGTTTCCAGAGTCAACCCGACCCTGGGGCAGTCCATGGCGCCTGCGGCCCGTACACTGCAGAGGCAAAGGGCCAGTGGTGGTCCAGGCCGACCCAGAGCCAGGTCAGGCCCTGAGGGGGAGAGAGGATCCCCAGCGGCCCTGCCCCAGAGCCCCGCTGGGCCCCAGGCCCTTGTCATGACCAGGAAAGCTCCGGCCCCAGGGGACCCCGTCCCCTGCGTGTCCACAGGGCTCACCCATGAGGACACCCTAAGATCTCAAGGTGCCTACAAGGTGAGGGTCACCTGAGCTTTGTCCTCCTGGTGGCCCTGGCCCTGCGGAACAGGGGTGCAGCTGCCGTGTAGATTTCAGGAGGGAGAGCAGCTCCTGGTCTCTGGGGCAGCCCCCGGGGCACCGGGGCCACTGCAGCATCTCAGCGACCCAGACACGGAGCCCCAGAGGGGTGCGGTTTGCCCAGGAGGTTGCAGGAGCTTGGGCTCTGGGGCGGACTGTCCAGGCACAGAACCGACTCTGTCACTTGCCAACACTTGCAAGCTCACGCGCCTCAGTTTCCCCTACTGACACAGAGGCAGTACTGATTCCTGCCCCCTAGGGATGCTGAGGTTTAAATCAGATAATCCACATAGAGCATGTGCAACAGTGCCCGGTGCCTGGTCAGCAAGTGATGAGCAAGTGATGACCCATCACAGGCCTGGGTCACCGACCAGGGGTCTTCCTGAGGAGAGGGAGGGGGCCCCCAGAGCGCAGTCAGAGGGGACAGGCAGGAACCAGGTGTCTAACCCTGCCCCTGCCCCCAAAGGCAGGGAGGGGTCAGCCACAGAGGTCTGGGAGGCTCCTGGGTCTGGGGGACTCGCGGGTCTCCCGGCCCAGGTGCGGATGGGGCGCAGCGTGGGCCGGGCCCCTCTGCGGGGTCCGCAGGCCTCGCTCTTGGACGCTCTGGGGGCGGCCTGCGCTCGGAGGCGGAGGGCTGGGGTCCCGGCCCTTCAGCCCCGTCTGCCCCACAGCGAGGACGACGCCGCCACCGTGTACCGCGCAGCCGCGATGCTGAACATGACGGGCTCGGGGTACGTGTGGCTGGTCGGGGAGCGCGAGATCTCGGGGAACGCCCTGCGCTACGCCCCCGACGGTGAGTGCGGGGCTGCCGCGGGCGGGGGGAGGGTCCGGCGCGCTCTGAGCCGCCCCCTCCGCCCCGCCCCCGCAGGCATCATCGGGCTGCAGCTCATCAACGGCAAGAACGAGTCCGCGCACATCAGCGACGCGGTGGGCGTGGTGGCGCAGGCGGTGCACGACCTCCTGGAGAAGGAGAACATCACCGACCCCCCGCGCGGCTGCGTGGGCAACACCAACATCTGGAAGACCGGGCCGCTCTTCAAGAGGTGGGGAGGCCGCCTGCGGGGGGTGGGGGCGCGCCTGCAAGGAGTTGGGGGCACAGCTGCGCGAGAGGTGGGGGGACGCCTGCTGGGGGGGGCGCGCCTGCAAGGAGTTGGGGGCACAGCTGAGCAAGAGAGGTGGGGGGCCGCCGGCGTGGGGGGGGCGCGCCTGCAAGGAGTTGGGGGCACACCTGCGCGAGAGGTGGGGGGATGCCTGCGAGGGGGGCGTGCGCCTGCAAGGAGTTGGGGGCACAGCTGAGCGAGAGAGGTGGGGGGCCGCCGGCGGGGGGGGGCGCGCCTGCAAGGAGTTGGGGGCACACCTGCGCGAGAGGTGGGGGGATGCCTGCGAGGGGGGGCGTGCGCCTGCAAGGAGTTGGGGGCACAGCTGAGCGAGAGAGGTGGGGGGCCGCCGGCGGGGGGGGGGCGCGCCTGCAAGGAGTTGGGGGCACACCTGCGCGAGAGGTGGGGGGATGCCTGCGAGGGGGGGCGTGCGCCTGCAAGGAGTTGGGGGCACAGCTGCGCAAGAGGTTGGGGGACACCTGCGGGGGGGGGCGCGCCTGCAAGGAGTTGGGGGCACAGCTGAGCGAGAGAGGTGGAGGGCCGCCGGCGGGGGGGGGCGCGCCTGCAAGGAGTTGGGGGCACAGCTGCGCGAGAGGTAGGGGGATGCCTGCGAGGGGGGCGTGCGCCTGCAAGGAGTTGGGGGCACAGCTGCGCGACAGGTGGGGGGGACGCCTGCTGGGCGGGGCGCGCCTGCAAGGAGTTGGGGGCACAGCTGCGCGAGAGGTGGGGGGACGCCAGCGGGGGGGCGCGCCTGCAAGGAGTTGGGGGCACAGCTGCGCGAGAGGTAGGGGGATGCCTGCGAGGGGGGCGTGCGCCTGCAAGGAGTTGGGGGCACAGCTGCGCGACAGGTGGGGGGGACGCCTGCTGGGCGGGGCGCGCCTGCAAGGAGTTGGGGGCACAGCTGCGCGAGAGGTGGGGGGACGCCAGCGGGGGGGCGCGCCTGCAAGGAGTTGGGGGCACAGCTGCGCGAGAGGTAGGGGGATGCCTGCGAGGGGGGCGTGCGCCTGCAAGGAGTTGGGGGCACAGCTGCGCGAGAGGTGGGGGGGACGCCTGCTGGGCGGGGCGCACCTGCAAGGAGTTGGGGGCACAGCTGTGCGAGAGGTGGGGGGCCGCCCGCCAGGTGGGCATGGTGCAGTGGCGTGCACACCCTGTGGACACTGTCCCCACTTCTCTCCTCTCCCCCCACCTCCCCAGCGCCACCACCTCTGTTTGCACAGAGACAGTCATCCACCCCTTCTCCAACACTGACACCAACACCTCCACTGTCAGTGAAGTCCCCACTGCCTCCGCGGCTCCCGCCCCTACCTTTCCACGCGGCAGCCCAACCTGAGACAGCACCCACCCCACGGTGGCTGGCAACCTAGGGAGGAGGCTCTTTATTTCTTTTTAATTTAATTTAATTTAATTTTTTTTTTTTTTTTGAGACAGAGTCTCGATTTGTTGCACAGGCTAGAGTGACTGCCGTGGCGTCAGCCTAGCTCACAGCAACCTCAAACTCCTGGGCTCAAGCAATCCTCCTGCCTCAGCCTCCCGAGTAGCTGGGACTACAGGCATGCGCCACCACGCCCGGCTAATTTTATATATATATTAGTTGGCCAATTAATTTCTTTCTATTTATAGTAGAGACGGGGTCTTGCTCTTGCTCAGGCTGGTTTCGAACTCCTGACCTCGAGCAATCCTCCCGCCTCGGCCTCCCAGAGTGCTAGGATTACAGGCTTGAGCCACCGCGCCCGGCCTAATTTAATTTAATTTTTTTGAGACAGAGTCTCACTCTGTCGCCCGGGCTAGAGTGCTGTGGCGTCAGCCTAGCTCACAGCAACCTCACACTCCTGGGCTCAAGCGATCCTCCTGCCTCAGCCTCCCGAGTAGCTGGGACTACAGACATGCGCCACCATGCCCGCCTAATCTTTTTCTATATATTTTTAGTTGGCCAATTAATTTGTTTCTATTTATAGTAGAGACAGGGTCTCGCTCTTGCTCAGGCTGGTTTCGAACTCCTGACATTGAGCGATCCGCCCGCGTCGGCCTCCCAGAGTGCTAGGATTACAAGCATGAGCCACTGTGCCCGGCCTCCACCCCCACCTTTCCACGGGGCCCCCCACCCTGAGATAGCACCCGCCCCCACGGTGGCTGGCTGGCAGCCTTAGGAGGAGGTTCTTGATGCGAATGGGGTCTGGGAGCTTCCAAGGACCCAGGAGGTCAGACAGACCGAGAATGGCAGCCAAACCTGCAGAGAGCCAGGGCTGGCCGGGTCCCGCAGACCCAGGCGAACAGCTGCTGTGTGGCAGGAGTTAACTCTCAGAAAGCTGGGCACCATGCCACCTGGGGTGGGGAGGCCCCAGCCACTGCGTAGCCCGTACAGAACCACTGTCCACAGCACCCAAAACACAGATACACATGTAAGTGCAGATGTAGGCACCACATGCACACACATATGTACACACGTGCACAGAACCATGTGTTCACACAGACTCAGAGAGGCACGGAACACACACCTGCCACAAGTACTGCATGGGGATATGCCCCACGTAGGGGTCACGTGTGCACCCAGGCTCACTGATATCACCCGATGGGTACAGCACACAGTTGCACACACAGCCAGACACCAGGCTCAGCCCGCCTCCCTCTCTCTCTCACTGGCACGTGGGCCAGGCATCCTCCTGGGCTTTGGCTTCCTTCTCTGTATTATTATTTTTTTTTTTTGAGTCAGAGTCTCACTTCTGTTGCCCGGACTAGAGTGCCGTGGTGTCAGCTTAGCTCACAGCAACCTCAAACTCCTGGGCTCAAGTGATCCTCCTGCTTTAGCCTCCCGAGTAGCTGGGACTACAGGCATGCGCCACCATGCCTGGCTAATTTTTATATATATATATAATTTTTTTTAGTTAGTCAATTAATTTCTTTCTATTTTTAGTAGAGACAGGGTCTTGCTCTTGCTCAGGCTGGTCTCGAACTTCTGACCTTGAGCAATCCGCCCACCTAGGCCTCCCAGAGTGCTAGGATTACAGGCGTGAGCCAGGCTTCCTTCTCTGTAAAGCTAGGATGGTGGCCATGAGGACCGAACACCCTAACCCATGGAAATCCCTCAAGACAATGTCTGGCCCCAGAAGCCGCTCGGCTGTCACTGGCTGTGCCGTCCACCTGGTGCAGGCACAGATTCCTGCCGTCCCTCAGACTCACAGCGAGAGAGTCTGCTCATCTTTCCATCCTTGGGACTGGGGAGAAAGGAGGCTCGGGCTGCTCGGGAGGCCAGGGAGAGCGAGCACCCCGACACGTCTACACCGTGGTGCTCCCCCACAGAGTGCTGATGTCTTCCAAGTACGCGGACGGCGTGACCGGCCGCGTGGAGTTCAATGAGGACGGGGACCGGAAGTTTGCCAACTACAGCATCATGAACCTGCAGAACCGCAAGCTGGTGCAAGTGGGCATCTACAACGGCACCCACGTAGGTGGGGGTCATGAGGGGGTGGGGGCTGGGGCCTTAGGGTCCTGGGGCCAAGACCCCTGCGTGGCCACCCTCCATCTCATACTCCCACCCCCAGGTCATCCCTAACGACAGGAAGATCATCTGGCCAGGTGGTGAGACAGAGAAGCCTCGGGGGTACCAGATGTCCACCAGACTAAAGGTGGGGGCCCGACCGGCGCCATCCCCAGCCCAGTCACCCACCCAACCCGCCAGGCCTGAGGGAGGGGGCGGTGATGAGGTCAAGGAAAGCCACTGGAGGAGGCTGGGACGGCACCATAGCACAGGCAGGTGGGAGGGCAGAGGGAGGACCGGCTGCCTCCACCCACGGGCTCTCTCTGGCCTCCTCTGACCCAACCCTACTTAAGTCTGGGAAGTCGTCTGGGACAGGATTCCTTTGGGGAAGAACTGATGGGGGACAGTGGGGCAAAGGGATGGCCATTCTGTGTCCTGGTGCAGACCTCATCCCCACACTTGCTGTTCTGAGTCCTGCCTTCCATGCCCCACATACCCCCGTCCAGGTGGTCAGCCCCATGGCCTCCTGGTGTGACTAGGTCAAAGTCACATCCTCTCCCACCCTGCAGCACTCCCTGCGGTGGGACATCCCCTTCTTGGCTCTCCCTGGGCCTTTGGGAGCCCGTCCCCCACTGTCTTTTCCTCGGCCTCACTCCTATTCCTTTGCATGCTTGCATGGGCCCCTCTCTGCTTCTAGGGTGCTCCCCCGAGGGCGCCCCCTGCTGAGCCGCTGCACACCTGCACCACACCCACACCAGCCCCGCCAGCACCCAGACCACCAAAGGCAAGGACTTCACGTCCAGTGTGCCACCCAGCCCCTCCTGGTCCTCACACGCCCCTCAGCCCTGTCTGAGCAGGTGCCCGCCCCGCACCCTCCCGCCAGACCACCCTGCCCACGCCCGCCCTTCCCAGCAGACAGGGTGGGCTTTGCCAACGCCCATGTGGCTTCTCCCTGCAGCTCAGACACCTCCCACGGAAAAGTCTGCAGGTGACGGTCAAAACGCCAAGTGGCCAAAGGCCCCGTCTAGGCTGTCCGCTGTAGATGGCCTTTAACAACTTTGATTCCGGCCTCACTAATTTGTTTTAAAGAGTACTAACAGAAACAATACAAAACATAAGGAGCATTTTTTGTGTTTTTTTTTTTTGAGACAGAGTCTCACTTCTGTTGCCCAGGCTAGAGTCAGTGCCGGGGCGTCAGCCCAGCTCACAGCAACCTCAAACGATCCTCCTGCCTCAGCCTCCCAAGTAGCTGGGACTACAGGCATGCGCCACCATTCCCAGCTAATTTTTTGTATATATATTTTTAGTCGGTCAATTAATTTCTTTCTATTTTTAGTAGAGACGGGGTCTCGCTCTTGCTCAGGGTGGTTTCGAACTCCTGACCTTGAGCAATCCGCCCGTCTCGGCCTCCCAGAGAGCTAGGATTACAGGCGTGAGCCACCGCGCCCGGCCAGGAGCGTTTTTTAAAAAGGAAATAACTAAGTGCTGAAATTGAGGATTGAAGATTTTTTTTTAAAAAAGAGAATAAATGAATACAAAGTTAAAAATAAAATAAAAAGGAAATAAGCTCTTTTAAGGACTCTCAGTCCCCCCCCCCAGGGATAAAAGCCGAAACGCTGCCCTGGGAGCTGAGGCTGGGCCCTGCCCACGGGTCCCCAAGAGCGCACAGCCCTCCCGCCTGGCTGGCTGACGCTGGGCTCCTGCCGCCCCATCAGGCAGCCCCCGCAGGACGCCGCCTCAGCATGCCTGGCCTGTGTCTGTCCCCTGCCCGGCTGCGGTCCCCTCAAAGACAGGAGGTGGGGTGGGCTCAGGGGCGGGTTGCCACGGGGAGGAGCGCACCAGCGTGGCTGGGGAAGAACGGGGCGGGCCAGGGAATGCATGTGTCCCTGCTGCGCAGTGGGGGCAGGCAGGGCCGGGGCTCCTCGCCCCGAGAGCGCGGAGAGGTGCGGCTCACGCCCCGCGGGGACAGTGGCCCACGCGGTTCCGCGGGCGCCAGGCCCCGGGCGGCCGAGGGCCGGGTTCCAGGCCGGTCTCCCCCGCCCGCAGATTGTGACGATCCACCAGGAGCCCTTCGTGTACGTCAAGCCCACGCTGAGCGACGGGACGTGCAGGGAGGAGTTCACGGTCAACGGCGACCCGGTCAAGAAGGTGATCTGCACCGGGCCCAACGACACGTCTCCGGGCAGCCGTGAGTGCCGGGCGCGGGCGGGGCGGGGCCGCGGGGCGGGGCGCCCGGGAGCCCAGCTGTCACCGCCCCCTCCCCAGCGCGCCACACGGTGCCGCAGTGCTGCTACGGCTTCTGCATCGACCTGCTCATCAAGCTGGCGCGCACCATGAACTTCACCTACGAGGTGCACCTGGTGGCCGACGGCAAGTTCGGCACGCAGGAGCGGGTGCGTGGTGGGCACCTGCGGGCGGGCGGGCCGTGGGGGCCGGGGCCTGCGGGCCGGGGCTGGCTCGGGGTGGGAGGGGTCTGAGGGGCGGGGCGGGGTCTGTGGGCGGGGCTTTGGGCTGGGGCGGGGCCCTGGGGCCGAGGGGCGGGGCATTGGGCTGAGGCGGGGCCATAGTGGGCGGGGGCATACGGGATGGGGTGGGCCGATGGTGGGCGGTGTATTGGGGCGATGCCCGTGGTGGGCGGGGCGAGGTGGGAGGGGTCTTTGGGTGGGGCCTGTGGCTGGGGTCTTGGGGCGGGGGCCTTATGGGCGGGGTTTGAGGGCCGGGGCGGGGCCGTGGTGGGCGGGGCCTGCGGCAGCCGACCCCTGTAATGCGCTGGCTTTGCCTGGCTGGGACCTGTCGCTGGAGGGGCGGACGCTCTCCGCATGCGCGTGGGTTCTGTCGCCCCGCAGGTGAACAACAGCAACAAGAAGGAGTGGAACGGGATGATGGGCGAGCTGCTCAGCGGGCAGGCGGACATGATCGTGGCACCACTGACCATCAACAATGAGCGGGCGCAGTACATCGAGTTCTCCAAGCCCTTCAAGTACCAGGGCCTGACCATTCTGGTCAAGAAGGTGTGCAGGGCCGGGAGTGGGGCGGAGTCCTGGAGGCCCGGGCGGCGCTGACCACCTGTCCCCTGCAGGAGATCCCCCGGAGCACGCTGGATTCATTCATGCAGCCCTTCCAGAGCACCCTGTGGCTGCTGGTGGGACTGTCTGTGCACGTGGTGGCCGTGATGCTGTACCTGCTGGACCGCTTCAGGTGAGCGCGACCTGGGGCCCAGACACCGCCATCTGCAGGGTGGGCGAGGCCAGGCAGGGCCACCTCTTCTGCTCTCTCTCCCACCTGCCCTCTGCACCCCGCAGCCCCTTTGGTCGGTTCAAGGTGAACAGCGAGGAGGAGGAGGAGGACGCGCTGACCCTATCCTCGGCCATGTGGTTCTCCTGGGGCGTCCTGCTCAACTCTGGCATCGGGGAAGGTAAGGCCACAGCCGGTCCCGGCCCGTTCCGCCCTGCCGTAGGGGACCTGACTGAGCCCCTGCCCACAGGTGCTCCCCGAAGCTTCTCCGCACGCATCCTGGGCATGGTGTGGGCCGGCTTCGCCATGATCATCGTGGCCTCCTACACTGCCAACCTGGCAGCCTTCCTGGTGCTGGACCGGCCAGAGGAGCGCATTACGGGCATCAACGACCCACGGGTGAGGCCTGGCCGGGCTGGAGGAGGGGGTCGTGAGGTTTGCTGGCCTGTGCCTTGGGTAGGGGCTGCAAGAGCTGCTGCGAGCCCGCCCTCTGCCCCTGCAGCTGAGGAACCCCTCGGACAAGTTCATCTACGCGACCGTGAAGCAGAGCTCGGTGGACATCTACTTCCGGCGGCAGGTGGAGCTGAGCACCATGTACCGGCACATGGAGAAGCACAACTACGAGAGCGCAGCGGAGGCCATCCAGGCCGTGAGGGACAAGTGAGGAGCATGCAGGAGGCCATCTCGGCCGGGCAGGACGATCGAGGGGGTAGGGAAAGGGTGGCACTCACCACGCAGGAGAAGTGGGCGTGGGGAGCACCCAGGCTGGGGGACCGCGGGCAGGCCATAGACTGGCAGGACAGAGGACAGCACACGGGCTGCGGGAGCAAGAGTGGCCTGGCCGTGCAGGCTTCCTGACCCCCGCCTCTGCCGGCAGCAAGCTGCACGCCTTCATCTGGGACTCGGCGGTGCTGGAGTTCGAGGCCTCGCAGAAGTGTGACCTGGTGACTACAGGCGAGCTGTTCTTCCGCTCTGGCTTTGGCATAGGCATGCGCAAGGACAGCCCTTGGAAGCAGAACGTCTCCCTGTCCATCCTCAAGTGAGCATGCCCGGTGCCTCCATCTCCAAGAGCCCCTCCCCCGTGCCTGACCCCACCAAGGCAGTGCGTGGACGCCCCAGCCCCGCCCAGGCCCCGCCCACCCTACAGCCACCCCGTGCAGGCCCCGCCCACCTCAGGGCCTGCCCCCGCAGGGCCCGCCCACCTCAGTCTCCCACGCTCCTGCACCCACAGGTCCCACGAGAATGGCTTCATGGAAGACCTGGACAAGACGTGGGTTCGGTACCAGGAATGTGACTCACGCAGCAACGCCCCCGCGACCCTCACTTTCGAGAACATGGCAGGTGCGGCCCACTGACATGGGTGGTCATCGGTGGGCTGCAGCCCCTCTGGCCAGCAGCTGAGGCTCTGGGTCCTGGCGCACAGGGGTCTTCATGCTGGTGGCCGGGGGCATCGTGGCCGGGATCTTCCTGATTTTCATTGAGATTGCGTACAAGCGGCACAAAGACGCCCGCCGGAAGCAGATGCAGCTGGCCTTCGCAGCGGTGAACGTGTGGAGGAAGAACCTGCAGGTAGGGCAGGCCACCTCCGAGGCCTGGTGCCCAGGGCCCGGCCTGGCCACAGCCCTCCTCCATCCCTGAAGGCCGTGGCACTGGCTCTGGCTCCCATGGGCAGGACTGGAGCTAGGAGCCAGGGCCGGGGCAGTGGTGAGTGCTCCCAGGGCACAGGGGCAGCGTTGGCGGGGGGGCTGCCTGCAGGTGGCCGCCCACTGCAAAGCCGGGCCGAGGGAGGCCACGCACCCTGCTCCACGCCTCCCCCGGCCCCTCTGTCTCCAGAGTCGCCCAGTGGTGCCCATTCCATAGGAAGGCAAGCAGGCAGGGTGAGACAGGCCACTTGTGTGTAGCACGTGAGTCCAAGATGCCTTTTGCCCTCCGCCGCCCCAAGCACCCTGGACACCCTGTGGAGACCCTCTTTCCTGCTCTGTCCTTGTGCTCCGTGATTCCAGTCTGAATCGGGCCAGGCCCGGTCCCACCTGGTGCCCCCAGGCTGTGTCCATGGGAATTTGTCGCCGGCAGGGGCAGCCTCAGCCCACCTGGGACAGGGTGGGTCGTGGGGCCTGTGCAGGCCTGAGGGCTTGTGGCCCACGGTTGAGCTCCGGTTCACTCCATCTCTTCTCTTTCTCTGGGTGCGCTCCTGGAGCCTGTGTCCTGAGATGAAGCTGGCACTGCAGTGAGGTGGGGGGCCCGGGTTGCTGGAGCCCACACACCTCTCATCTGCCCATTCTTGCTCTTGGCCCCACAGGTCCCCTGGGGACCTGGCTGCTGCTGCCACTGGTGGGCCCAGGCTGTCCTGGCCAGCAGACCCGAGGCCAGAGTCCTGGGAGCTGCCTGTCTGTCGCTCCAACTCCATCTCGACACCTGCCTTCCTTCGGCCCCTCGGCCCTTTCCTGAATCTTGGTGTGTGCCCCCTTGGGGGACAGTGGCCTCCTCGAAGAATGGCTGGTGTGGCCTGAGGGGAAACTCCTCCAGTCCTCGGGGGGCTCCTCCTCCTCGGACGTCTGTAATCCAGGGCCACCCCGGAGCCAGGGAGCCAGGCGGACCTCCCAGGAAGAGAGCCGGCTGGGACCCCCACAGCCAGCCCCAGCACAAGCACAGTCAGGCCCAAGGCCCTGGGCAGGAGAAGAGGCCACCCTCGAATGTCCGGCTGTCGGCCCGTCTGTCCAGCACAGGGAGGCAGGCAGGAGCGAGGGCCCAAGTGGCCGGCCAGGCCGGGCAGCGGCCCACCGAGGAGCAGGCGAGGGCAGGTGTGGCCGCCACCCTTAGCCGTCTAATCACTTATACATATTCATTTTAGGATAGAAAGAGTGGTAGAGCAGAGCCCGACCCTAAAAAGAAAGCCACATTTAGGGCTATCACCTCCACCCTGGCTTCCAGCTTCAAGAGACGTAGGTCCTCCAAAGACACGGTAAGGGGGAGAGCACCCCAGTCCCACGTCTCCGACTCCTCTCTCGCTCCCCCGCCCCTCCGTGTCTGTCTCCCACTCCCCCACCATCCCACCCTCGCCCCACCTCGGACTCCCGAGGCCCCGCCCTGCATCTCCACCCACCCAGGCAGCCTCTGCCACACGGCTCTGCAGCCTCCCCGACCCCGTTGGGTCCTCGGCTTTCCCGTGTGTCTCCGTTAGTCTGCCCGCCCCCCGCCTCCCCCTGCCATGACCCACACGCCATCTTGAAGCCTGTCATGTCGTTGGTCAGTCAGTCAGCCTCACCGCCTCTCTGGGCCACACCTGAGGCCCTGGGAGCCCAGAGCGGCCCTGTCCCGGCTCCTCACCTGCTGGGAGGCCACACCACCTCTCTGTCACGTCCCTGTTTCTCTTGCCTCTCCCAGAGGGGCCCGCCGCCCTCACGCCCTCCCTGCGACGGCCCTGGAGGGGGTGGCTGTGATGTCCCATCCCGTCCGTCTGTCTGGCCGCCGGCCCCGCCCCCCAGACACCTGTCTCACCTGTCTCACCAGAGCCATGCGTGTTGCATCTTCCATGTGGTCTCTGTGTGGGCCGGGGGCTGGGGGCTGGGCCTGGGTCCATCTGGGTGGATGGCTGCTGGGGCCTGGAGCTGGAACTGGCCCCTGGCCACAAGGGGCTGTCAGGCAGGGAACAGGGTGGGACCAGAGGGGTGGCTCCCACTCCAGGCTGAGCAGGGGCCCTGCAGGAGGTGTGGTGGCAGCTCCCCGAGGGTCTCAGGACAGGCAGGGGCAGCCCTGCAAACCCTGGCCTGCAGAGCCCAGGCAACTCTGAGGTTCCCAGACAGAGGCCCAGGGAGGGCAGGCCTCCGAGGATAAGACCACACCTCAGCTCCTGACCCTCAGACACCCACCCCCCAGGGGGTGTCAAAGCCAGGCAGTCTGCCCTTTTGAGCCTAGAATCCCTCCCCACCCCGCCTCCTGCCTGGGGCAGCTTGTCATGGCACCGGATGTGCACATTTGGACCAAATCCCCCAGAATGGACCCAGCCCTGCTAGAGCACCGTGGTCCCAGCTAGCATGGTGGGGAGGGGCTGCCCAGAGAGCCAGCACAGGCCTCCGCCAGTAACCGCCCTGCAGCCCACAGGGGCTCATGCCCAGGAAGGAAGTGGGATTTGCAGCCCTGCCCCCCCCCATGCTTGGGAAGAGGGGCAGAACTCCAGGGCACAGAGCCACCCAAGCCCAAGGTGAAGCCCCAGGGTACCCCAAGAGCACCCTCCCCCATGAAGTCTGGCTGCTCCGCTTCCTGGGGAGGGACGTGGCACAGGGAGGGTGGTGGAGAGTGAGGGTCTGTGGGGCTGGGAGTAACTGGAGGCTCAAGGAGCAGGCGGAGGCACAGTAGAGGGAGGCCCAGGTAGAGGGAGGGAGGACAGCTCGGCCCAAGAGGACCATGGGATGGGCAGCCGGGGAAGAGGGTGGTCTCCCACAGGCAGGAGAGAGCCACTGGGGGGCAGGTGGCCCAACCTGTGCAGGTGATGGGCCACTCTCAGAGGCTGCAGCTGGTGCAGGTGCAGCCCAGACACCTCGTGGCGCCCTTCCAGGGACGCATTCCCCGCAGAATCCTCGCCTGAGCCTCCCAGGGCACCGCGCGGCCGCCAGCCCTGTAGGGCGGACTGCAGGGCACTGGCAGCTGGGGGCTGGGCGGGGGAGGGCAGCCCAGCTCCCACCCTGTCTCAGGGGCCGGGCGCCTGTTCAGAGGGAGGCCTGGGTGGGGGGGCTCCTTCGGGCAGGGTGGGGTCGGTCTGGCTGCTGAGATCCTCTGCCCCTGTCCTGTGGCCCTTCTGGGCCAGGGCCACACTGGGCGCTGAGGGCTGGGGTCCCTGGCGGCCGGCGGGGCCGGCGGGTATTGATTGTTGGTTCTTATTTATAGAGCACCGGGGGTGGACGCGGCGCTTTGCAAAACCAAAAAGACACAGTGCTGCCGCGACGCGCTATTGAGAGGGAGGAGGGCCAGCTGCAGCTGTGTTCCCGTCATAGGGAGAGCTGAGACGCCCCGCCCGCCCTCTGCCCCTCCCCCGCAGACAGACAGACAGACGGACGGGACAGCGGCCCGGCCCACGCAGAGCCCCGGAGCACCACGGGGTCGGGGGAGGAGCACCCCCAGCCTCCCCCAGGCCGCGCCCGCCCACCCGCCGCCGGCCGGCCCACCCCGTCCCGCCCGCGCGAGCCCCCGGCGCGGGGCTGACGGGCGCCTTGTCTGTGTATTTCTATTTTGCAGCAGTACCATCCCTCTGATATCTCGGGCCCGCTCAACCTCTCAGATCCCTCGGTCAGCACCGTGGTGTGAGGCCCCCGGAGGCGCCCACCTGCCCAGTTAGCCCGGCCAAGGACACTGATGGGTCCTGCTGCTCGGGAAGGCCTGAGGGAAGCCCACCCACCCCAGAGACTGCCCACCCTGGGCCTCCGGGCTGTCCGCCCACCCGCCCTACTGCCTGGCGGGCAGCTCCTGCCGGACCGAGGTGCGGACCGGAGCGGCTGAGGACGGGTCAGAGCCGAGCCGGCTGGGCAGGGCCGCAGGGCGCTCCGGCAGAGGCAGGGCCCTGGGGTCTCTGAGCAGTGGGAGAGGGCCTGACCGGCCCCGCGGAGGGGCTTGGAGCAGAGACGGCAGCCCCGCCCTGCGCCAAGGCGGGGGCCACAGCCCCAGCTGGCCGGGTCGCCCTCTTGCAGCGCCTGCGCTCCTCGGCAGCCTGAGCTCCACCCTCTCCTCTTCCTGCTGCACCCCACCCACGCCCCACCTACCCCTGGACCCCGCGCCGGGGCTGGCCCTGCCCGTCTCCCACGGCCGCCCCTGACTCCCCAGCTGGCAGCGCTGCCCAGAGGCGCGCTCGGGCTCCCAGCTGCCTCGGGCCTCCTCCCCCAGACTCGAGAGGGCTGAGCCCTTCTCTTCTCGTCCGGCCTGCAGCCCAGGACGGGCTTCCCCAGACGCTGGCTCGGGACTGTCTTCAACCCTGCCTTGCACCTTGGGCACGGGAGAGCGCCACCGCCCGCCGTCCCCCACCTTGTACAGGACCAGCCTTCCCAGTGCCCGGGCGCGCGCCTTTCCCGTGCGGCCCGTGCGCAGCCGCGCTCCGCCCCCGCCCCCAACCCGGTGTGTGCAGTGGTGATGCCTAAAGGAATGTCACAAGATTTTCCGTCTGTGTCGCTTGTTGACGCTGACAGGGAGTTTGAAGGGAAGACCAAGGGATGGGGGAAGTTTCGGACGCCGCGGACAGCCGCAGCCTGCTCAGGCTTGGGCAGCGGCGGCTGCGGGACTCGCAGGGTCCGCAGGAGAGGCGGAGCCCTCGAGGTCGGGGTCGGGGTCCGGCGGTCTCCTTGGCGGCCGCCGGGCAGCGGTGCGGCGGCGGCTGCGCGCACGGCAGGCGGTGATGACCGAGCCCAGCGCCAGGCAGGCGGCCAGGCTGGCGAGGAAAGACGCAGGCCCGAGCACGTAGATCACGGCCAGGTCCCGCGGGGCGAGCGGCTTCGCGCAGTGGCTGAAGGCGGCGTCGGAGAAGGCAGTCAGGGGGCTGAGCCTCAGGCGCCTCGGCGACGTGCAGAGCAGCGTTTCGGCCTCTGTGGGACACGGGCGCGGCGTCAGGAGGCGGCGGCGACAGCCCCGCCCGGCAGGTCCCGGCCCACGTCCCCGACCGCTCACCTGCCGCTGGCGGAGGGTGCCTGCGCAGCCAGGTGCACAGCGGGCGCAGCGCGCAGCTGCAGGCCCAGGGATTGCCGCGCAGGCGCAGCGAGTCGAGGGCCGGCAGGCCGGCCAGGAGGCCCGGCGTGAGCGCCGTCAGCGCGTTGTCCTGTAGATTGAGTGCGCGCAGCAGCGGGAGCGCGCTCAGCGCCGCGGGCTCTAGGCGCGCCAGCCGGTTGCCAGCCAGCGAAAGGGTGCGCAGCGCGCGCAGCGGCGCAAAGGTGCCGGGCGCCAGCACTTCCAGCTGGTTGGCACTCAGGTCAAGATACTGCAACGCGCCCAGGCCCCAGAAGGCCCGCATGTGCACGGAGCGCAGCCCGTTCTCGCGCAGGTCCAGGCGCAGTAGCGCGCCCGCGCCCACGAAGGCACCGGGCGGCAGCGCGCTCAAGCAGTTGTGGTCCAGCAGCAGCGCGCTCACGCGCCGGCTCAGGCCGGCGGGCACAGCGGCCAGCGCGAGAGCCGAGCAGTTGGCCTGGCCGCCCGGCACGCACGCGCATGCCTCCGGGCAGTCCGGGTCGCCCCGGGGCCCCGAGGGGAAGGTTGTGGCTGGCGCTTGGGCCCAGACCGGCCAAGGCGACAGCAATACCAGCAGCACCAGCAGCAGGAACGGCGGAGGCAGTGAGAAAAAGAGGCTCCGCATAGGGGCAGCTCTCGGACCCGCGGCGGGAGGCCTGCTGCTGTGCGTCCGCGGAGCCGTCCTCGAGCCCGTTCCTGCGACGCCTGCATAAATATTAACTCTGGCCCGAGCGCTGGCAGTTCCTGTCCCACAGCTGGTCCCGCGCCTGGGGCGGGGGCCGGGCACACAGCCAACGCCCGGCACTGCCTTCCACCTGTCCCAGAGCTCTGGGCTCCTATCGGCTTAGCGTCAGCCGAGGGACTATCAAGACCACCCCGCCCCAGGTCCGCCTCGTCCACAACCCGGCGCCGCTGAGGCCTGAGCAGCAGGGCCACACCCGCCCGCACCCACCGAACTCGCGGATGCCCCCCACACACGCACACTGCACCCTGCTTCACCCAGCTGACCCTAGCACACACGCACAGAGTGGCGCCTACGCAGGGACGGTCCCGTTCCAACGGTGGATGACGGGTGGGAGCCTGAGCTCCAGAGAGAGGCCTTGGGGCAGAGGAGGCACTGCACACACAGGCGGGGGAGGTGCTGCCTGCCCTCCCCTCCCCCAAGAAGGTTTCCTGAAACCTCGAAGGGAGGGTGCGAGTGCAGTGGGGACCAGGCAGCGGCCCCCGTCGTCCTGTCAAATGCCACCCCCTTTGGAGTTGCCAAGTTCAGGTCCTGTCCTGGGGTTTTCCCAAGGCGAGGGTGGGTGGGCCTGGGCCCGGGATGCCCCACGGCTTCATGGGACAAAACATCAGGAATGTGCGGGGAGAAGCTGGGCTGACGGGCTATGGCAGGAGGCAGGGGTGCGTTCTCCTGCCCTGGGGCTGGGGGACAGCAGGGGCCTGGTGTAGGGGTGGGCTGCCCTCCCCCCGCTGGTGATGAAGGCCCTGTGCGCCACGCACCCGCCACGATGCAGCCTCAGGTAGACTGTGGGAAGCCAGCAAGGGACACAGCCACAGCTACCAAATACTGTTTAATCCCCTCCCCCGCCGCCCTCATCTCTCCTCCTCAGGTGGCAGTGGGGGCATTGGGGGCACTGGGGGCATTGGGGGCAGTGGGGGCGGTGGCTCCTCTGTAACAGTCTCCATGGGGATGGGTTCCTCCAGGGGCAGCATCGTGGGGTCCTCCAGGGGCAGCATCGTGGGGTCCTCCAGGGGCAGCATCGTGGTGGCCTCCAGGTCGGAGTCCATGAGGTGGGACTCCACGTGCACCTCCTGCAGGTCCATGTGATCTTCCTGGACCCCGAAATGCCCCACAACCCTGCACAACATGGGCCAGGTCAGCACCGGCTGGCGGGCCCCTGACCACCAGGGCAGGGCATGCCAGCCCTTGGGGATGGGGCTCTCCACTCCACTATCATCTGCATCTCCAGCGAGGGGGCAGTGGGCACCCGGCTCACCCTTGGGGCCCTCTGCCACACTCACCTGTGGTCCATGTTTCCGGGGCATGTGTCACTGAGGGGACAGAGGCAAGCATGAGTCCTGGAACAATGCTGGGGGCCCCCTGTACCTCTCCCCAACACAACCTGGGCACTGCCACTCCCAGTCCCAAGTGACACCCCACCCAAGGGGCAGAGGGTCCTCATGGCAGGACCAGGGGCCCAGAGCAGGCGGCATGGTCTCACTCCCACCACTCCTGGCCCTGAGGCTCACGCACCCTTTGACTCGCAAGATACCAATTGCCACGATGACCAGGGCACAGAAGCAGGTGGCACTGACACCCGCCAGCACCACAAGCAGGGCAATCAGGGCCTCGCGGCTGAGGCCAAGGCTGCATTCACAGTAGGTTCCTGCTGCAGAGACAGGGCCCACGTGACCCAGGGGGCATCACCTGCCTGTGGAGGACCCCAGGTCCACCCTTGCCCTGTTGGCCACCAGAAGGACATGGACACCCCCACCTGGCCTAGGAAAGGGAGGGGCCCTGGCTGGGGACAGGGCTACTGGGGTAGGAGGAGGCACCTGCAGCAGGGGTGAGCAAAAGGGACAAACATATGAGGCCCAGGGGGCTGCCAAGCAGGAAGGGGGCAGGCTGGGGACAGGGGGCCATGTCCAGCCGCTGGCCCCTGGCCCCACCGCACGCCTCTGACGGAGCTGTCGGAAGGCACTGACCTCACAGTAGGCTGTTAGGTGGGGAGGGTGGGGGCAGGGCTGCGAGGGCCTGAGGCCAGCGTGAGCTTCGCCCACACGTGGGCGCTGGGACTCGAGGAGCCCTGGGCAGGCAGCCCTGGGAATGGGGCAGGTAGGTGGGCAGGTGCTTGGCCATGTCTGAGGTGGGGGCTGTGGTGGGGCTGGCCCAGCCTCAGGGGGATGGTCCTTTGTTGTGAAGGGTGGGGCCACATTCCAGCCCCTGGTGTGGGGGAGTAGACTGGCCTGGTGTCCCCTCTCTGGGCATAAGAGCGCAGCAGCTCGGGGTGGGGTCTGTGCTCCGACTGACTCCGTGTCACTGCCCCACCCAGGGCTGGGGCAGGAAGGGACCAAGGAGGGCCAAGGGGTGGGCTTGTGCCTGGTTGCCCTCACTGAGTGCTTTGGGGAGGGTGTGGCTTACACTCCCAGCAAACCTCAGGTCGTGAGGGCTGCTGGCACCCCAAAGGATCCCAGGTCGCCCAGGAAAGGTCAGGGGGTACTGGCCACCTGCCTGAGCGGGACCACAGGCCACGGCCTCCCTGGAGCTTCCCTCTCAGGGAGCAAGTGGCTCAAAAACACCTGCAGGACCACCCGAAACCGCAGCCTGCATGTGTCGGTAAAGTCAGAGCCTGCTCTCCCCAGCGTCTGCTCCCTCTGCAGACCAGGCAAGCACTGCCATGGAGGTCGCCCGCAGGCTGGCACGGTCAGGGTTAACCTCAGCCTCCTCCCTGAACCTGCTGTTACAGGCTGGGCACCAGAGGTAGCGGAGGAAACGCCCACTCCATAGCTGACCAGGCCCAGGCCTCCTGCCAGCTTGGGCCCCACCAGCCCTGGCCACCAAGGACCCCCTGTCGACACTGGTACCCTCCTGCTGGGGTCCTCCGGGACCAGCTGACAGCCCCGGGCACAGCCTTTCGCCTTTTGAGTGATGCCGTGATCCAAGACGAACCCTGGGCTTTAGGACATGGCCGGAGATGGAACCCGAAGGAACACAGAACAAAGGGTGTGCCCAGGGCCAAGGCTGGCACCGGCACCCTGACGGGCCAGCCCAGCAGGTTTGCATCCTGGTTAGGACAACGGTGCACACAGCCAGGACTGGGCGGCGGCCACAGACAGCGAGATCCAGACAAGGCCACCGCCTGGAAGGCACGGCGGGCGCCAGAGCAGTCAGAGCCCTGGCCAGGGCTAACACAGAGCTCAGAGGAGAGGTGACACTAAAACTGACACTAAAACAGGTCCTGTTTTAGTGACAGCAGCACAGAGACAGCCCTGGAGTGAAGAGGAGCTGGTGGGGAGAGTGACCCGGGTGCCTGAGACAAACCCTCCTTGGCTGGTCAGAAACCACAGATAATTCTGAAGGTACACACCTGACACCTGCTAATACCTGCCACTTCCTCCTTCCAACCCTGAGGTAAACAATCTTCTAGAGCAAGAAGGGGGTGACGTCCTCGCCACAGGACTACCCCTCAAACAGGCCAAAGCTGGAGCAGGACGGGACCTGGGTGGTGGCTCCAGGGCCCAGGGCAGCACAGTGGACACCAGGAAGGGCATCTGGGGACGGTGGGGATGCTGAGGCTGGGCGTGGCTCATGGCCTGGGAAGGCACCTGGGCAGGAGCGGGACACTGGAGGCCTCTGTCCCCAGCGAGGACAGTGCGGTCAGGCTGGATCGAGTCTTGCCTGGAAGCGACACCTTTGGGACAGGGCCCAGGTCTTAGCAGCTTGGAGCCTAGAGCCCAACCTGGGAGCGCCTGGTTCCTTTTTTTTTTTTTAAGACAGTTTCACTCTGTCACCCAGGCTAGAGCGCAGTGGCATCATCACAGCTCACTGCAGCCTCCGACTCCTTAGTGCAAGCACCCTGCGTCGGCCTCCCAGAGTGCTGGGATTACAGGCGTGCGCCATGCACCCGGCCCCGGTTCAGCTTTGAGGTGTCTCAGGATGGTGTCACCTTGTGGCAAGAGCAGTGCTGGGGCCTCCCGGATTCTGGACCTTGGACAGGACCTGCCCCGCCAAGGGTTGTGGGACCCTGGTGCCCAGGACAAGGCGGGCTCCGGGGGCTGTGCTGGGGAGAGGGGAAGGCTGGTCCCTGAGCTGCTCCTCTGAGCCTGGCCCTTGTCAAGTACTGCCGCCCACATGTGGGGGACGTGGGAGTGAGCTGCCTTCCTGAGTGCACACTTGTGAGGCCCAAGCACCGTGGCCCCCTGCAAGAGTGTGGAACAGGCGGACAAATGCCTGGGCCCCTGGCTCCAGAGCGTGTCAGCAGCCAGCCCCTTGCTGCGGGAGACGTGCGAAGTCCTTGGCTCAGGAGGTCGCCGTGTACCTCAGACGCTCTGATGGAGTCCGCATGTCCTCCCCGCTGCACCCCAGCTCTCCAGCCCGGCCCACGGCGGAGGACACAGGCCTGGGAGGGTGACCCGAGGGCTCCTTTCGAAGGCCAGAGAAGGATGGAGCTGGAGGCACTTGGGACGCCCCTGCCTGAGCTGCATGCCCAGACGTAGGCCTTCGCAGGCTGTCCCCGAGCACCAGGGCCAGGGGGTGGCCCAGGACACCTTCAGGAGGTTAGAGCCCAAATGCAGATGTGCAGGCCTGGGGCGGCCGCCCTTGCCTGCTGCTGGGGACCCGAGTCCCGCGGGCCGAGGTGGACGGCCAGTCTGGAAGGAGAACCTGAACACGCCTGTGGGGGCCCCAAAGCCACCAGGACAGGAAAGGAGGAACTGACCTGCTTTATTCTGCACACTCTGGGGGCCGGGCAGGGTCTGGGGAGGGAAGGGGTGCCCTTGGGCTGTCTACCGAGGGGACACACAGGTGCGGTTTGCAGGGGGAGCCAGAGCGCCCACAGGCAGGAGCGTCAGGTTGAGTTCTTGGGCAGGCGGTAGACGCCCGCCGAGTAGATGAGCTGCTGGTCGCGCACCTTCTTCTGCAGGAAGCCCTGGAGCTCGTGCAGGTCGATCTCGGCCAGCGCGGGGCCCGTCATCACGAACATGCGCAGCATGCTGTAGATGCGCTCGAGCGACAGGCTCTCCAGGTTGGTCAGCATGGCCTGGATGTACGTCCAGAAGAGCTGGGGACAGCGGCCAGGCCCACCATCAGCCGGGCCACTGCCGCACCTGAGCTGGCCGCCCCCCGCCCCCCACACGGCCGGCACCACGCACCAGCAGCTCCTCCTCCTTCTGGTCGGCCTGGGAGGCCATGCCTGAGTCGCTCTCCTCGTCACTGTCGACGAGCACCATGTTGTCTCGGTCCTGAGGCCGCTCCTCCTCGATGACGGAGAAGGTGCCGGGAGGCTCCTCGCGCAGCACGCCCTGCTGCAGCCACACGGACATGCGCCGCCGCAGCAGCGCCACGGGCATCTTCACCACCTTGCTCAGCTCCTCCAGGGTCCAGCTGGCTGCGTGCAGAGCGGCCAGGGACACTGGCAGACGGGCGGGCAGCTGCCCCTCCCTGCCTCCCAGCGGCCCAGAGCCCAGGGGGACATAGGCTGCCTGCCTTGACCTGTGGGAGGGGCAGGGGCACTGCCTGCTGGCCTGGGGCTGCCCTGAATGGTGCCCACACGGGGAGCAGCGCCCCTCACAGCTGCACAGAGTGGTGCCTGGCACTGCCCCGGGGTGTGTGGCCTCACCTTGGTCCTGAAAGTACAGCAAGACCACTGCCTGCACGGGGGTCACTGCCACGGACAGGGTGCGGTCGGCCAGCTCCACGTCCATGGTCACCAGGCCCAGCGTGTGCTTCCAGCTGAGGGTCCGCATGGCCTGTAGAGGTCTGGGGTGAGCACTAGCAGCCTGGCAGTCCTGGCCCGGCCCACAGGTTCTCTGGACCTGCCCCGGGCCCCACCCCTCCACCTCCTACGGTGGGCAGGCAGGGTTCTGGCCCCCACCTGCTCAGCTACGTGACACAGCAAAGGGCCATTGCTACAAGTTGTGTCCTCGAGGGCCACCTACATAGGAACCCCCAGGACCCTGGAGTGTGCTCAGACACAGGGTCGATGCGGGCGGGAGCAGTTAGGATGAGGTCACGGTGCGGGAGGATGGGCCCTAGTCCAACACAACGGGGCCCTCGGGAGAAAGGGGAAGATGCTAAGACAGGCAGGAGGGCGCAGGCCCTGTGGGGACGGCAGCAGGGACTGGGGCGACGCGGCCACAAGCCAAGAAACACCAGAAGTTGGGGGAAGAGAGGGAGGACTGTCCAACAGGTGAGTGTGTGGCCCTGTCAACACCTTGATCCTGGGTTTTCAGCCTCCAGAACTGAAATGACGTATTTGTGTCATTTTACAACACTGTCACAGCAGCCACAAGAAGCAAACAGATTTTGGTGCCAGGAAGGGGAGCTGCTGTGACGTAGCAGTAGCAGCCCTGGAACTGGGCAACGGGCAGAAGCTTGACGAATTTCAAGATGACGCCGATGAAAAGCCAGACTGCCGCGGGGAGAGCACTGTGGAAACAGGCGGTGGAGGTGCTCTGGGGAGGGCTCAGGCCACTCGGTGTCACACTCAGAGCATTAGTGGAAACACGGACATCACAGGTGAGTCTCAGGTGGAGACGACGAAGGAGTTGCTGTGAACTGGAGGAAAGTGGCAGGAAACACAGCCGATGGCGTCACGTTGGGTGGCGAGCAGAGCTTGCGAGTGACGAGCAGAACTTGCGAGTGACGAACTTGGATGTACAGCTGAGATGCCCAGGCCACGTGTGGAGACGTGGCCTGGCCCCTCCCGGCTCACGGCAGGACGGGAGAGAAAGCAGCTGCCGAGCAAGGAGGAACCGAGGCTTCGTTCGGAAAATGCTCAGCCTGTCCGGGCAGCTCTGCGGACGTGGCCAAGGGTGTGGCCAAAGAGGTGTGTGGCTGGGTCCGAGCACCTCAGAAGCCAGGAACAGGCGGGGTCTCCAGGGAAGGTCTGTGCAGGACCCTCTCACCTGACCGGGACACCCGTGAGCCGCACGGGAAGCCAAAAAGGTTTTTGAGAATTTTATGCCAGCAGAAACGCTGGACTGAGAGGGAGGGGGACAAGACGGAAGGAAGAAAGGGTGACTCCGAGAGCAGAGCCATAGAAGCAGAGGCCTGGGCTGCGGGGCGGCTGCCCTGCAGGGACAGAGCCGGAGCTTGTCATCGGGCCGCGAATGTAATGGACGCTGGGTGGGGACCTGCCTGGAACCCGGGACCTTTTCTTCCTTTCCAGCCTCTCCCTGCTGCAGCGGAAATGTCCATCCCACACTCGTCTCACCGTTGCATTTTCCCCGCCGCTCCATTTTCGAGACGTAATTTGTTGTCTGATTTCACAGGTTCACAGCTGGAGAGGAGTTTTGCCCCAAGTCCCATCCACACCTGATTTAGATGCCATTTAGATGCTGAGATTTGGGGCCCTGTGCAGCTGATATTTAGATGAGATTTTGGACTTAGAGTTGATGCTGAAATGGTTAAGGCTTCGGGGGATGCTGAGATAGGGTGAAAGTATTAATATTTCACATGTGAGAGGGATACGAATTTAGGGGTGCAGGGCAGATTGTTATGGGTTGAATTATGCACCCTCCAAAAGATATGTTACATTCCTACCACCCAGTCCCTCTGACTGCAATCTTATTTGGAAAGACCGTCATTAAACATATAATTTGTGAAGATGAGGCCACACTAAGGGAATGCGCCCTTAAGCCAATGACTGGTGTTGTCCTAAGAGGGAGATTTGAACACAAAGAGACGAAGGGAGAATGCCGGTGCCCCGCGAGGCTGGGGACAGACGCTGGAGTGACGCACACACAAGCCCAGGATCTCCTGGGGCCACCAGGAGCCGCAAGAAGCAAGGGATGGTCTCCTAACGCCTTGGGGTCTGCTGACACTTTGATTTGGACTTCTGACCTCTGTATGGCAAAGGATTTCTGTTCTTCCAAGCCCCTGGTCTGTGGCCCTCGTTATGGCAGTCCCAGGACACCACACAGCTGCTCTGTGGGCCAAGCGCCACTGAGGCCTCCAGGATCCCCGAGCTCTTCAGGGAAAGTGAAGGCGGTCAGTGGCTTGCCTTGGTCCCAGATCGGGCTCCCAGGCCGTGACTTTGCCTGACAGCCCATGGCAGGGCAGACCCAGGTGAGCACAGGAGCAAACGGACACTCGGGACTGTGTGGCTGGCATCATGAGTCCAGCAAAGGCCTCAGGCAGAGCTCTGCCGGTGGGAGGCAGAGGCACTGCAGCCACAGGCCTGACCCCGGTACAGCCCCGGGGCCCTCCTGGGCCACCCCAGCATGCAGCTGGGGTCAAAATGAAAGGCACTGGAGTGTGGCTGTCCCAGTACATCAGGCCTGAGCCACGCCTGGCACCCAAGGCAGGACCCTGGAAGAAGGGCCAGGGGGGCCTCACCTGGCACGGATTGGAGAGGAGGAGGCCTCATACCAAAGAGGCAGCCAGAGAGATGGGGAGGGCACTGAGCACGTGGGACGGACCACACAGATGACATCAGGAGGGGGGGGGGGCGGGTGCTTGCAGGTTCCAGCAAGACACCAGGCCACGGCACAGGCTGGAGCAGGACGTGCCAGGAACGGCCAGCGGCCCACCCTCCCACCAAGAACCAGCAAGACCCACGCAGCCCCTCGGCAGGCTGCAGAGGACAACTGGCCCTTCCAGAACCAGACCTGAGGCTCTGAGGGAGGCCGCAGCCCCAATGCAAGCCCTGCTCGGCCTCCCATTCTGTCTGTCCCCACCCTGGGCCCCTCCCCACATCCGTCTCTGGAAGGACACATCCCCCTTGCTCTCTGAAGTGGACTCGCCCTCCTGTACTGCCCACCCACGTAGGAACACGTTTCTCAACCCGTACACAGGCCCTCCATTTGCCAGAGAGGAAGAGAAAACACATCCAGACCCAGGGCCACCTCCTCAGCCAACCTGGAGAAGCTGCTGTCCTCCCCCCACCCACCCGCCTCCCGGCTGCTCCATCTTGAGGCTGCTCCTCAGGCCCTGGCCACTGGCCCGTCCACCTCCTGGAGCTTTGCCAGGTGCTCCTGGGCTGGGCTCTGCAGCCCAGATGCAGCTATGTCCCAGGACCCTCCTCACGTCTTCCGCTTGCCCCAAGGGCTGCCCGGCTCACCAGGGTCTGCGTGCTCACTGGGCCTTACCAGCCCCTTGAGTCAGGAGCCTGCTTCCCCACCTGCCCAGAACCTGGGATGGCACCCCAACTCCTTCCTCCCCCCAACAGGTCTCCAACTGCCTGTGAGCTCAGAAGGACCTCTGAACTCGGCCCCCAGCCCCCACTTCCTCCAACTGGCCACCACAGCATGCACCAGGTCTCCAACCGCCCGTGAGCTCAGAAGGACCTCTGAACTCGGCCCCCAGCCCCCACTTTCTCCAACTGGTCACTACAGCATGTACCAGGGTCTCCAACCGCCCGTGAGCTCAGAAGGACCTCTGAACTCGGCCCCCAGCCCCCACTTCCTCCAACTGGCCACCACAGCATGCACCAGGGTCTCCAACCGCCCGTGAGCTCAGAAGGACCTCTGAACTCGGCCCCCAGCCCCCACTTCCTCCAACTGGCCACCACAGCATGCACCAGGTCTCCAACCACCCATGAGCTCAGAAGGACCTCTGAACTCGGCCCCCAGCCCCCACTTCCTCCAACTGGCCACCACAGCATGCACCAGGGTCTCCAACCACCCATGAGCTCAGAAGGACCTCTGAACTCGGCCCCCAGCCCCCACTTCCTGGAACTAGCCACCACAGCATGCACCTGGTCTCCTGCCCCAGGGACTGCCAGGGCACATGTGCCAACTGCAGCCGACCCCATCACCCCGGCACGCTGTCCCTGCCACCAGCGCCCTCCAGATCAGGCTGTCTCTGCCCCACTCCCGTCACAGACACGGGCCTGGTCCGGGAGCGCTCCCTGCTGGCACCTGGGAAAGCAGCTTTCAGGGACATACACCTGGGGGTGGGGCTAGAGCTGCAGAGTGACACCCAGGGCGGCAAGGCGGCCGGTGGCCCTGACAGGCTCCCCAGCCCTCACAGGGAGAGACGCAGGAACGCAGGCACCAGAGCCCTGGTCTGAGAGGCCAGAGGCCGGTGGCGGAAGAGGAAGAGCAGCTCAGAGGGAGGGGCTTGCTCTGGCCACAGGGTCCCAGTGAAGTGGCCGAAGACAACGTGGCCAAGCACAGCCAGGAGCACATGGGGCTCTGAGGGTCCCCTGCTCACGCACACAGGGTGCTGGGAAGGGCTGGGAGGGGACCCACAGACGCGGGGGCTGGACGGGGCCATGAAGGCAAAGCGGTACCTTCAGCTTCTCGTACTTCTTGCAGTAAGTGTCCAGGGCGGCCCTGATGTCCTCAGGGACTTCCAGCTTCTCGTCCTTGAAGGGGGGCCAGAACTCGCTGGACAGGATGACGGCGTAGACCCCGAACGGCGGCTGCTCCTCTGCAGGCCGCTTCTCGTCCTCCTCGCGAATGTTGGCGTTGATGCGGCGGGAGTCTGCCATGTCCTGGGGGGACGCAGGCTCTCACCCTGGGCACGGGGCCTGAGAAGGGGGCACCCATGGGTGCCCAGGGGAAGGGGCCCTGCGGTGGGGGAGCCCTAGGAGGGGGCGGGGCAGGTGCCCAGGGCGCCCACCTTCAGCATGACCTCGCAGAAGTGCATGGGGGCCTCCCCGAAGCGCAGCTTCAGCAGCTCCACGTTGCGGATCTCCCTGGAAGACAAGTGTCTGGGGAGGGGGTCGTGGTGTCTCCCAGCCCCGACCAGCACCCACAGCGCCGCGCCAGGGATCTCCCTGAGCCGAGGGCCTGCACAGCGACCCCCAGGGCGAGGACAGCCCCGGGCTGGGATGGGAAGCCAGCAGCGCTGGGCTGAGCCAAGGCAGCGCCTCCCTCCGGACGAGGCGTGGACAGCAGGGCCCCTGCGCCCTGGGGGCTGGCGGGCAGCCAGAGGCCTCACCGCTCCGGGCTGAAGCTGAACTGGTGCAGGAGCCGGTCGGCCAGCAGGGAGCGGTACTCGTTGATGAAGAGGTCCTTGCTGCCGTAGATGCTGACCAGCAGGCTGATGATGTCCGAGGAACGCCGCTTAGAGCTCGACTTCCCTGCACGGTACGGGGGTTGGGGAGGGGCTCGACTGGCACCTTGGCAGAGACGGGATGCCAGCAGCACCCACCCAGCACAGCTTCTCCTCAGTGCCCTTGGGCTGGAGCGACACAGCGCCTTTGGCAGACCTCAGGCAACAGCTCCGATCCCCAACCCACTCATCACGGGGACCTCCCTGGACCCCCACCCAGGCTTGGGGACAAACCATAGGTCCTTTGGTTGTCCTCTCAGAGACTCAAGATGCACTGTCTGTGCCGGGGCTGGGCTGGGCAGGCGCCCCACAGCCTCAGAGGTCCCGAGAGAGGGGCCCATCGCAGTTGGGGTTGGGGTGCGCAGGGCCCCCATGACCTTGCATCTCTACCAGCTGCAGCAGTGGGCCGGGGACACCCCCCTGCTCACATGAGGGCGGGTCAGGCAGGGCACCTGCTGTGGCTGGAGTGACCCGACAGCCACCAGGGTATGAAGCCAACCGCAAACCCATCCGAGCCACCTGGTGCTGAGCAGAGCCTGACCTCTGACCCCTCAAAGCCCTGACGCAGCAGCATACGCGGCAGTGTGCTGGAGAGTAGAGCCCCAGCAGGCGGGCGGCCGGGGCCAGCTGACCTGGGTCGGCATCCACAGGGTCGGGCACCCAGTCCTCAGGCTCGCCCGTGTCGTCCTCGCTGTCCTGGCCGGTCTCCAGGCTTGCCGGGTCCGTCTTGGACAGCTCGACGGCCAGGTCCCCGGTCCCATCCGAGTCCCCCGTCAGCCCAGCCACAATCTGCCGCACCGTGTCCTCCCGCGTCCTGCGGTGAGAGCACCACTGCGGCCCAGTGCGCGGCCCTCGAGGCTCTTCCCGTGGCTCACCCTAGCGCTGGCCAGGCACGCCAGCACTGCTGACCCTACCTCTATGGCCAGTGATGACTGGCCACGTCATAAAGACCAGGCCAGTCACAGCCGGGAAGCAGCACGAGTCCAGGGCAGGTGCCAGAGGGCCCCTGGCTCTTCCTGCTCAGGTCCTGGGACCACTGTGCCCTCCAGCTGCGCGAGGGGTTTGTGGGCAGCTGTGCCCAGGCACCACTGAGAGACATTTCCACCAAACGGCCTGAGGAAATCTCTGTTCCTTGAGACAGCACAGACCCCACTCTTCTCGCCTGTTCTGCCTGAGGGGCTGAGCAAAAGAGCCCCTCACTGTGCTAGACGGGGGAGGGAGAGGAACCAAGGACGGGCTGAGGCAAGCCCCTGCCAGTGGCACACAGTGACGCTGTGGTGACAAGGACAGGTGCCCAGCACTGGCAAGAGGAAAGAAGCCCCTCCCCTGAGCCAGTCCACTTGGCCCAGCCACTAGAACCAGAGGAGATCGGCAGGATGAAAAAGCCCCGAGTCCCAGTGGCTTCCCAGGCCAACCACAACCCTCACCTTAGGTAGCGGCGGATGGGCTCACAGGCCACCTCCAGAATGACCATGGAGGGGTCTAGCACTCGCAAGGCCTTGATGGCAGAGATGTAGAGGGTGATGATGTCACACGTGTTGACACCTACAGTCGGGGAGAAGCTGCTGGTCACACAGTGCCTGGACAGCAACCTCCCTGGTGCCGATGTCGTCCAGTGGGCAGGGGCTCTCCAGGGCACCCCTGCAGCCCCATTCCCCAGGGAGCCACTCCCCTGTCCCCCTCCCGACCCTCACCCGCTCACAGGTACTTTCTCCAGAACCTTCCAAGAATCAGGCCTGCCCTTGCCAGGCAGTCTGTTCTCACAGGACCACATACCACCCCCAGGGCCAAATCAGTTGGGTCCTGAGGATACAGATTAGCTGTGAAAGAGTGCGTTCAAAGAAAAAAGAGGTGATGGTCACCCCAGCTCCCCCAAGACCTCAAAAAATGGCACCTTAGCCTGAGTTTCAGACCCATAAACCCAGGGCTGGGGAACTAGGCCCCAGGCTCCCTGCAAGTGGGCCCCCCTGGAGAGCATCTGAGCCCTGGGGGTTGAAGGGCCAGTTGCCAGCAGCGCACACGGCACCTGGGTGGAGGAGCCGAGTCTCCAGGGCGGACTTGAGGGACACGAGGAGCTGCTGCCTCTGGTCAGTCCTCTCCAGACAGTACTTGAGGTCCTCGATGGCTGGCCGGGAGTCCGGGAAGTCTGCGAGCAGAGGGACATCTTTCAGGGACACGCGTGTGTGCACACGTGCAGGCTGGTGCAGGGCGCACTCAGTATGTGAGAGGACACACAGACCCACGGGCCCTGCAACAACGATCAGACCATCTGGTAGGTGCTGTCACCTACGCCTTCTCATGCTGACGCAGGTGACAACGACACAGGACAGACAGAGGGACACCCGGGGATCAGCCCCAGCAGGAGCCAATGCTGAGGGAGCAGAGGGGTGGACACCCAGAAGCACCAGTCCAGCACCCGCCGCTCCTGCCCTGCTCCAGACACCGGCTGGGGGAGCCCACAGTGGGGAGGGGCCCCGCTTGGCTCCCCACCTCGCCAAAGCCCATGGCAAAGGCGCAGGGAACCGAGGCGTGGCTGTGGCGAGGACACAGCAAAGCCCCTGGGAAGGTTCCCTGACGGGCAGGCAGGCCCCGAGGGGATCGGGGCGGGTATGTGTCTGACCTCGGATGATGCTGAAGAGCTCCTCGATGCGCAGGCTGGCATAGATGCGGTAGAAGAACCTCTGCACGTGGCAGCGCCAACGGCGCAACGTGTTGCCAGCCTCAGGGGACGCAGGTCTGGCGGGGCCGTCCTGCAGGAACACCTTGCCGAGCCAGCCAACCACCCTCTCGATCCACTGTCGGGAGAGCACTAGTGTGTGGAGGTACTGGGGGCGAGCCCCCTCTGACCCACAGGACGAGAGGAGTGCACAGCCACACTCCCCCCGTTGGCCAGGCCCCAGAGGAGCCCCAGAGGCCACCTGTGTCCGGAGACTAGGAGCACAGCAGAGTCTGCAGGATGGTGGCCACAGAGGGGCACCTGGGTCCTCCATCACCCCCCACGTCCTCTCATACACATCAGTCATCACTTATCTATGGAAACACTGACCCCAGCATAAGACACCAATGAACACGCTCTGTGTGCTGTGCCTGGTGGCGTGCTGGCCCCCCTTAAGTGGATAAACCCGTCTCTGGGACTAGAGTCATGAGCAGCCAGCCTCCACCCTGTGCAGACACCACAGGATATGATGAAAACGTCTGAGCATGTGCAAATCCATAGGAGGCATGTGGGCTACCACACAGACCCGGGTGCGCACAGATCCCCACAGACCAGCTGACCAGCCACGAGATCACCCGGATGGTTCGCCTTTTCCACTCTACTTCTGAGGCACAGTGCAGCTACCCAGCTCAGCCTCCAGGACGTGTGCCCACTCTAGACCATCCCTGGGGGACACCCACTTTGAACACACTCTTTCACAGCTAATCTGTATCCTCAGGTGTGGCCACCTGGAAACACTGGGGAGAGGACAAGTGAGACGTGGGAGCCAGGCAGACAACCCCACATGGCTGGGCCCAGCTCACCCACAACTCTGGGAGCCCAGAGCAGAGCCCCAGACCACACACCCTAACAGCGCAGGACATCTCAGCTCATGCTGTGGTGTGGTGGTAGCTCAGTCCACAAGGAAACAGCCAAGTAAGCCCACACTCAGGTGGGGCAGCAAAGAGCAAAACAGGGCACATGCTCACTGACCCCTCTGCAGGCCCAGCCTCAGCAGGCCTGCTTGGGGAAGCCCCCTTGGGATCCTAGCCCCTGCACTGCTTCCAGCCATGGGATTCTGCACAGACTTGATGAGCACGTCCCAGAGTGTCCTCAGTGGCACCAGGGCCCAGAAATACTGGCCTCTGCCCAGCACTAAGACAGCTCCAGCCACCACCTGGTCCTGGTCCACTCAGACCTCCGCGCTCTGGATGATTCTATAACCAAGGTGTCAGATTTTCCAGAAATCTGTTGCCCGGTCCCGGGGGGCACAGCCCAAGAGGGAGTCCTTACCTTGTGGAACTCACGCAAAAAGGAACGCTCATACTCGCCCCGGCAGCGGTCCTCCATCCTCTCCCGGGTCACCTGGTGCAGCGTAGTGGTCACAGCCTCAGCACTGACCCGTTCCAGCAGACTGAGCCTGTGTCTAGAGGAGAGTCCAGCCGATGGGGCACTCAGCACACACCAGCTCCCTCACCCGGTGGCCCCAGGTCAGCCCTGACTACACAGCACACCCAATACACACACCTCCCACATGCTCGGAGCAACAGGACAACTGTACTAAGAGCTTAGCAGACAGAGCACTGCAAGGTTCTGCCCTCCTGCCCAGCCAGCCTCTCTGCCCAGGCAGGGACACTGCCTCCCCATGCGATCAGCGGTGGCAGGTGGGGCCCAAGCCTCATCTCATAGGAATGGCTCTGAAACAACTCAGTATGCTGCTACCCTGGCTACACAGTTCGTGCCTTTCAGTGCAGACTCTGGCCTATAGCAGCAAACGGGTCAAGAGGAGACAAGAAGGAAGGTTTCCATGTAACTTTCACCTGGATGAACCCAGCAGAAGCCCTTCAGGGCCTGGCTGACCCCCCTCCACCCACCAGAGACTCTCTTTTCCAGATAGCTGCATTGCTACCACTTTGTTCAATGGGACAAAATCACCACAAATGGCCACACAGAGCGTGACAGTCACTAAACGGCTACAACAGGACTTAGCTCTAACAACAAAAAAAACCCTTTCCTCACTGAAGGACTAGGAAGGAAACCTGCTTGCCCAAGTGCTGGCCTGATATCCCTGTCACATTCTGGAGACAAGAAACACCAAGCACACTATTCACAACCACAGGGTAGAGAACTCTCATAAAGATGAACAGCACTCCTTCTCAAGAAAGTCTACAAAAGGCCCAGGAAAATCCTACAGAGCCCAGTAAGTTCAGAATCAACAAGAAATCTGCTACTGCAGACACAGGCCACGTGGGGCCTTTGCAGGGGCAAAGCGTGAAACCCTGGGCTAGATGCAAATGACAGGAGACACTTGTGTTCAGGACATACTACACAGGGACCCCTGAGGCCCTCCCTCTGTCATGTCCCTGGCTATCAGGACAAGTGGCAGAGATCCCCCAGTCAGCTCAACAGCTGTATTCACAGGCCACCTAGACCCAGGGGAGGGTAGGAAACCAGAAGGAGCAGGGGCACAATACTCACAGGACCTGGCTGAGCTGGTGGAACTGCTCCAGCGCCTGGCGACACCAGCACAGCTGCTTGTCACTGCCGCATCCAGCACACAGCGGACTCTGCAGGAGGCGGTAGTACCGGCGGCGGGCATACCGGCTGTCCAATTCCCCCTCCAGTTCCGGGTCTGTGCCCCCCTCCCCCTTCCTCTTACTCTGCATGTAGACTCTCAAGAAACGCCCATAGAGGCGCTGGATCATCTCTTGGAAGGTTCTGGGGGTAGAAAAGAACAGGATTCCACGCAACATGGTGTGGACCTTTTCCCGAAGCCCCTGAGCACCAGTGCCCATCAATAGGCCCAGGCGAGTCCATTTCTCCAGAAGCTCCAGGCTACGCAGGTAGGGATCCAGGCGGCTCTCCAGAAGGCCAAAAGCGTCGAGGAGCAGCAGAAGGCACTGGGGCTCATCGGCAGCGTTCTCGCGTTGGTGGATGGCATTCCAGAACTCCGGAGAGATGTTGGCCTGCAGGTCGTTCTGCAGCACCTCTACAAACCACTCCTCCAAGACTGAGTGCAGACCGTGGCACCTCAGAACCTCCACCGCTGCTCGGAGCTCCTCTTCCTTTGGCGGGACCGCACCGCTGGTCCGGGAAGACGCCTGGAGTGCAGACAACCGTGAGGAGAGGAGAACACGGCGTGGAGGTGGGGGGAGGCTGCGGAAACCCCGCTGCCCATCGTCCGCGGCGCACGGGTGTTGGGCTGAAGCTAGGAAAGGGCTGCCAGGAGAGCCGAACGAAGCAGAACGGTGGAGAAACGAGGCAGGGCAGAGGGGGACAACGGACGGGGCCCGTATGACCATAGGGTGGATGCCCTAAAGCGTGTAGGGTCCAGGGAACCCCGCGTGGGCCCGCCGCTCTCTTCCCGGGCCTCACCAGCCCCAGCGCAGCCGGCGGAACCAAGCCGGTGCTCACGGTATTCCAGGCCACCAGGAGCTCCTGTCCAGGCCCGGGGTGGCCGTCCCCCTCCGCCGCCATCGCCGCCTCCGCCATCTGCGCCCACCGGCTCCTAGATCCCCCTAGGCGCCTCGCCCGGCGATGACGTACAGCTGGGCGCGGCGCGCAGCGATGACGCACGCGAGGCGCGCAGCAGTGACGCTTCGGGTCCGCGCCGTCGGGAGGCCGTGCGCAGGCGCGGCGACGCTGGTCGCGGCGGTTGGCGCGGTGGACGTGCGGGCGGCGGCGACCATGACCCAGCAGGGCGCGGCGCTGCAGAACTACAACAACGAGCTGGTCAAGTGTGAGCGGCGCAGCCGGGGCGGGGGACCTGGGGCCGGGGCCTGGTTCTTTTCTTTCTTTTTTTTTGGCACAAACGTAGTGGGGTTTTGTTAGGATGTGGCCGGGTGCTGGTTCTGTCCGCGCGGGCCCCCGGCCGCCTCACCTGCGGCTCTCAGGTGTCGTGCAGTTGAGCCCAGCGGAGGCGGCCGCCGGCGCACACCTCTCCCACCGGGCCCAGCCCTCACCAGCTCCCAGGCCCTGCGGGCGCCCCGCGAGCTCGCGAGCTGGCTCGGGTGGAAGGACGGAGCGGGGCCCCCTGGGGGGCGCCCTGGGCCCATGGAGCCGCCCCTCCGCCCCCAGGCATCGAGGAGCTGTGCCAAAAGCGGGAAGAGCTGTGCCGGCAGATCCAGCAGGAAGAGGATGAGAAGCAGCGGCTGCAGGCAGAGGTGAGGCAGTTGACAGAGAAGCTGGCCCGCGTCAATGAGAACTTGGCACGCAAGATCGCCTCTCGCAACGAGTTTGACCGGACCATCGCGGAGACGGAGGCTGCCTATCTCAAGGTGGGGCTCTGGACGGCTCTTCCCCTACCCTCCCCAAGTCCAGGCCAGCGCCTGGGGCGTCCACGGCTAGGCGTCTGGGGCTCCCAGCTGTTGGCAGTCTGTGCCTCGCTGCCTTCTCAGGCCGGGCAGCGTGGCCAGGCCCAGGGAGCAACGGAGGACCGTGGTGCTGGGTGTATGCTGGGTCCTCTTTTTCATCCCCACACCTGAACCGTGTGGTTCTTTCTGCTCAGAACGTGAAGAGTGTTGGGCAGGGCCAGCCCACCATGGCTTTGCAGGGTGGGGAGGGAATGGGCTTTGGGTCAGACTGGGGAGGGAAAGAAGGGCTCTGCTGCCTGCCTGCCAGTTTCCTCAGGTTTCCTCTTGCCTGTCCCCCAGGCAGGGCCTGTTGGCTACAGCACCCACAACCAGGTCCTGGCACCCAAGTGTGAGGAGTAGAATGTGGCTGTGGGACGCAATAGGATGGTCAGTGAAGCCTTCTCATTTCTCTGCCCCCAGATCCTGGAGAGCTCACAGACACTGCTTAGTGTCCTGAAGAGGGAAGCCGGGAACCTGACCAAAGCTACGGCGTCAGACCAGAAGAGCGGGGGCAAGGAGAGTTGACCAGGCCGTGGTGGGGCCTGCCTTAGCTGTGCCCACCTTGACTCAGCCCCAGCAAGTCTGTCCTTAGAGTTTCGGTTTTTTGTGGTAGCCCAGCTGCCTTCTCTCGCTGTTGCAGGTGCCAAGAGGGGCAGCTGCCAACCTCTCCTGGCATCAGGTAGCAAGAAAAGCCCACGGGGGTGGTCCTAGCTCCATGTGCACACAGGCTGTGGGGACAGTAGGCTCCAGGTCAGCTCTGCACGGGGCTCTAAGTCGCCCTGGGCTGCCAGGGAGTCCCCTCACCTTGTGCCTCCTCAGCCAGCAGGGGCCCAGGCCAAGCAAAGGGGGCAAAGGGTGGGCGTGAGGGCCCTTCCTCATCCCGGAACCCACACCTCAGGGCTCACCCCTGTGACAGTGTCAATAAAGATTGTCTTTATAAAGACTTGTGCTGGCCTGCTGCCTCTGCCTACCCTGTGTTGGGTGTGGGGCTGCTGGACACCCCCAGAGTACACGCCCCTGCACAGCTGCCATGGCTCCTTCTTTCGGGGAGGGGGGAGTCTGGAGTGGCTTCCTGGTGGCTGCCCCACTGGCTTCTGGGATGCAGACCTGAGAGTACCCACCTGTCCAGGTCAGCTCCAGCTCTTAGCTGTCCCTTGCAGGGCTGCTGGTCTCCCCCAGCTCCAGTCCTTCCGTGAGTGGCTGTGCTCACAGGTCCTGCTCTCTACCGCACCCTGGTGTCCAGTAAAGAATCACCCAGAGAGACAGCTGGTGGCTGCCAAGTGTGTGTACCAGCTGCTCTGGGCTCAGGTCCCCTCAGGTGGCTGTGGTCACCCCTGCACCCATTCCTCAATTCCATGTTCTGCTCTGCCCCATGGCACTGCTCCTGCTGCCAAAGCCTGGCATTCTTTCCTTGGCCATGTGCCAGGCACCCTGGGGCCCTGCCTCCCTGTCCTGTCCCTGCAGCTGCAGCCACCAAGGCCCAGCTGCCTGGGGTCTGGCCCCGTTTGGGAAGGATGTGTTGATCGATGAGTCCAGAGAAAGCTGGACCCCCTCCTAGGAAAACACCAAAAACTCTCCTTCCTCTTGAGTCTGGCCAGCCAGAATCTCTGCTTGGGTCTGACTTTCCAGGAGGGACACAGACACTTGCATTTGAGTGTCTGTTTTGCCTGTGGGTTGTCATGGCCTTGCTGCAGGCTCCTGTGGGTGGGGGGGCTTTCCGAGACAAAAAGGATCCCTGTTGGGTGCTCTGCCCACTCTGGATTCCCATGCTGCCCTCCTGCTTCCCTATTTCTTGGCTCCTCAGGGAGGCCGCTGCAGGCCGGACATTGGCAACACTCATCCTTCCACCTGGGCTCTGGGCCCCGGATGGAGGCACACCTGGTATCACACCTCCCCCTTTGCCAGCTCTTGGAGGCTGGGAGGCTGGGTAAGGAGCTATTGAAGGGATGTCAGATCCTGGACCATGGGGACCACCAGGGGCTGAATCCCCACCACATACCCACATACTGAGTGGCCCCCTCCCTGCGTTCCTGCCCCAGCCCCCCACACACACACTTTGGGCTGAGGACCACACGAAGAGGCAGAGGCGGCCTTGTCAGTGCTGTTTATTGAGTCTGTTGTCAGAGGCACAAAGGGTGCAGCTGAGCTCCACCATGAAGGGAATGTGGCTGGGGACAAGGGCCTTAGGGTCCTGCCAGGAGCAGGCAGCCAGGACAAGCCTTCACCCCAGACATGCCCCACTGCCCTGGGAGGCAGGCTTGGCGGGCAGGATGGAACAGCCTCGTGGAGAATCTGCTCAGGCCCCCACCACGTCACAGACAGGTCACCATCCTGCAGGACCCTGGCCCTCCCCCGCCTCTGCTCTTCTTGGAGCCCCCAAACCAGGGCCAGGGGTGAGACCCAGCCCCAGTGATAAGAGAAGCTCTGGCTGCTCCCAGGGCCAGCACGGGTATGAGAACCCAGGAGGTCAGGGTGGGGCAGGGCAGCAAGGGTCAGGGTGTAAAGTAGGGGGCTCCCGGGCATGGCCTGGCTCCCGGGGCCCCCACTGGGCTCAGCCTTGGCCGTCCTGGTCAGAAATGGAGGGCAGGCTCACTTCGGAAGTCCGTGAGGTCGTTCTGACTGGCAGGTGTAAGCTGAGGGAGGGCAGAAGGTAGCCACGTGGGCTCATGGGTGTCAAATGCCCCCTACCAGCCACCAGCCTCGGGCACCCACCCTCCCCCTTGCCCAGCTCACCATGAGCTCCTTGGGTGGGGGTTCTGCCTCGCTCGGGGCCTGCTCCGGGGTCTGCTCCTGCCACTTGCCAAACACCACAGAGTGCTTTGGGGTGTAGGTGGACAGGCCTGCAGGCAGGGCAGACACATGGACACGTGGACATGCGGCCCAGGCTCCACCCACCAAGGCCACTCATCCACAGGTGGGCACTCACCTGCACTGCCGTCTGGCAGCCGAGGGCTCTCGGGCCCCCCACCACTCACAAACGTGGCCCGGGGCAGGAACAGCGAGAAGGGCTTCTCTGAGATGGATTCACCCTCCTCCTCCTCATCCTCCTCCTCCTCCTCCTCCCCTTCCTCTTCCTCCCCTTCCTCCTCTTCCTCCTGCACCAGGGAGCTCTCGGAAGGGTACTCGAATGTGGTCTGCAGGCTCTTGTCGTTGAAGGAGATCTTCATCTGGAAGTAAGGGACACATCATAGGGCCCCGCTGCCCAGCTGGGCACAGTGCTGTCTTGGGACCCCTGTGGGTGACAATACCCCAGAGCCCTGCAGAGGCTCCAGGAGGCAGGAGTAGAAGACCCCCCTGCCTGAATCCTGCAGGGCCCACCCATCCCCTCAACCTCTGGGACCAACAAATGCTCCCCACCCCAGGCCTGGGGTGAAGTCCCCCCCAATGACCCACCCCCCTAAGGACCAGACTCCCACCAGGACCAGGACCCCAACCTCTCTGTCACCAGCAGCCTCTAACCTGCTCCCAGGGCCAGAGGGCTGCCATCTCAGGACCCTCCCATTCTGCTCTTTGGGCAGAGCACCGGCTGGGGGGCAGGGCACCCTCTCCCACGCAGCACCCCACAGTAGGAACAGGCTGGAAGTGAGGCTGCACCCTCAGGCCCCAAACCCTGGGCTCGCAGCAGCTCCTGTGTTGGCTGAGGCCACTTTCTAAAGCCAAGTTCGTAACACAGGTGCCCTCTTGGCTCCCTGGGCACCTGCGCCCCCCTGGATGTTCTTGCTGAGCAGGAGCCACCACTGCTGACTCACAGGGCCCGAGTGAATTGGTAGTGCTGGGGGTGGCCACATGCCACCCCAGGATGGTGGCACCAAGCACCATTCCCCACTTTGCAGACGGAGGCTGCACAGAGTGGGGGTCCCTTCTGGAGCCTGGGGTGCCAATGGCACCCCATCCTCCCACCCTATTGCCCATCTGGCCCTCGCCCACCCTGACACTCTGTAGGTTGCAGAATTTCACATCCGAGCAAATCCTCTCCTGGTGGCCTCAGAGCCCAGATGGGGCTGCTGGTTCCAAGGGACAACAGGGAAGGTGAGAGCAGAAGGGCCTCAGGCACCCTCGGTCAGGATTCCCCACCTGCCCTGACCCAGGCTTGCTGGGAGGCAGCCCCAGGCGAGGCTGGGCAGGGGGCTGAGCCCCGAGAGCCAAACTCCCACCAGGCCACTCAGCCGCGCTGGGCCTGGGCCCAGCAGGTCCGTAATGAATATGAGCAGCAGGTGGGAGCAGCCCTGCCGGAGCTCGAAATATTAAACTCTTCCTGGGCACAGGACACCAGCAGCCAGCTCAAGTTCCTCCTCCTCCCCTGGAAGAAGCCGGAGGCAGGAGCCGGGCCCCCAGGCAGGGAGCTGCAGCAGCCCAGGGACAGGAGGACAGGGACAGGGTCTGTCAGGAAGGCCAGGCCCACCCTGAGACAGCTGAGGAGGCTCAGGGCCGCACAGGGCCCACACTCCTGCCATCCTGCCCCTCCTCCCAACGGCCACACCTGCCCACACGGCCAAGGGTGCCCTGGGCACTTTCCACCATGAACACCGCTCCTTCCACGGCCAAGGGAGGGGCTGCTCTCCAGCCCAAACCATTGCTGAGCCATCAGGGAGTGAGCAGACTGGGGGAGGGAGACCCTGGGTCAGGGGGGCAAGGACTAAGAAGTCTGCTCCTACCCCTCAACCTCCTACCCTGCCCCACGGCCAGGCCCACCAGCTGTCGTCCCACAGGAGGCTGGGAAGGGCAGAGGCCAGGACAGTAGGGTGGCCACCAGAGTGCACCCGCTGCCAGCCCTCCCAGACCAATCCTCTGGGACAGACGCCCCAGCAGGGGCCCAAGGCAGACTGGAGGCCCTGCAGGCCAGGGGCCATCCCCTGCCCGGGCCCCAGTGAATGGGGCTCCAGTACCCTGGACACATGGCGCCATCCCTGATGACCCAGAGCCCTCCAGGCCCATCCCCCACCGCTGAGAACACAGGAAGGGCTGGCTGCCAGGGCTGGCCGGATTAGCGCGCCCTCATTAGTGCACATGACCAGCTCCGAGCAGGGAGGCTGAGGGGGCTGGACACACAGGCACCGAGCCTGGCACAGCCTGACCAGGCGGAGGGGGTAGACAGGCAGCCCCTGTCTGTCCCCAGCTGGGGCCTGGAGCTCCGGTCACGTCCTGCCTCCCGTCTCCCCAGCTGGGCTGGTGCTGTGTGGGACTCACAGCCCTCCCCTCCCTGGGCCTGGCTCCACCGGCCCCCTCCCCCGTGGGTGCAGGTCAGAGGGTCACAGGACACCCCGTGACTCATGCTGCAGGGTGGGGGCCAGCCTCTAGAGCCAGGGCACACAGGACCGGCCGGGGGGCGTGGCCAGGGGCTGGCCCTGCATATACCTGGGCACTGGCCTCTCAGGGACTTTGCCCGCTGCACAAAGCACAGCAGGCAGATGGGTCCTGGCTCGGCTGAGCCTCCCAGCAGAACCGCCCGGCTTTCACAGGACCCTTTTGTTCCTCAACCCACCCTGCCCGTGCACACCCAGCTTCGGTTACCAAAGGGCGTCCACCCCAGACTCAGAGCCGGGAATCAGGCCCAGCCTGCCCAGATGCAGGTGTGAGCTCGGCCGGCCCCGCCCCTCACCGCCCCAGCACACACCTGCCTGCCTCCTCCGGTCGGGCCCCACACAGCCCCAGCTCAGGGGCGACAGGACCACCCCGCACAGCCCCAGCCAAAGTTCCTGTGCCGATGGCCCCCACACCAGGGCTGCCAGGTGGTGTCCACAGCTGCCCCTGAGATGCTGGGTGCTCCCCAGCCTAGGGTAGAGCCTCTCTGCCAGGGGGGGAAGCTGAGTAGAGCAGGGTTCAGCCCTGCTCCGGAGGTCCCTGGCTCCAGAAAGACCACTTAGGCCACTGCAGGAAGAGCTGGTGGAGGGACCAGAAGAGGAAAGCTGACAAGAAAAGACTCAGCCACCGACACCCAGAGGCATGACAGCTCCTGGCCACTTGCTATCCACCCACACAAGGGGAGAGAGGCAGGGAGAGTGCCAGCCGGGCTCGGGGCTTGACTCTGGCAGGGAGATGGTGTCACTACAGAGAGCAGATGGTGGGGCGGCCCCCGCAGGGCTGAAGGTCAGAGCAAGACTGTGGGCCATGCCAGGCCGTGGAAGCTGGGGCGAGGCTGCGCTGCAGGTGAGGGTGGATGGATGGCCCTGGGTGTGAGGACGGAGCCCTGGGGACACAGACATGCTGGGACTGGGCGGAGGACCAGGAGGGGAGGAGACCAAAGGGGAGGGGAAGGGGCAGCCAGACAGGCAGGAGCCGAGCCCTGGCAACTGAAGAGGGAGGCAGTTGCGGGAGGGGTGGGGGGACACCCCCACCCACTAGGAAAACAGCCTGGGGCACAGCCACAGCACCACACAGCAGTGAGCCCCCAGCTTGGCCCTGGAGAGAGGGAGATGGGGCATCTACACATCCTGCCAGCAGAGTGGAACTGTCTCACCAGGCAGGACCCCCAGCACACAGGTGGCAGGGAGGTACCTCCCACCACCCAGAGCAGGGCTGGACACCGGGCAAGGCCTCCATATCCTGAGTGGCCAGCCCAGAGACAGGCTCCCCCCACCGCCAGCCACCGCCCAGACGGTCCCACTGAAGAGCTGCCCCACTGCCCCTCACTGCACTCCAGGAGAGGTTCCGGCACCTCCCACCACTGCCCTGAGGAGAGCCAGCCCAAGGTTCTGCTGGCCTCCCTGCACTCCAGCCACCCCCATCCCCTGGCGGAAGCAGGAAAGTGACCCAAAGCAAAGGCTGGCTGGAGGGTCAAGGCAGGGCCCAGGCCAGGAGCCGCAGGGGAGGCTGGTGGGGCACCATGCATCCCCCACCTGTGGGTGCCAGCGCATGGCCTGGCTCTACTCTGCAGCATGGCCCCACTGACAGGCTGGGCAGCCCCATGCCTCGATCCCCTCCCAACAGGCTTTGGGGCTCTCCCTGGGCAGGGCAGGTGGTGCGTGCCCAGACAGGAAGTCACAGCCAGCAGGTCGTGCTGCTCTGGCAGAGCCCTAGCCCAGGCCACCTGGCCACGCCAGGCATCATCCATCTGGACCCCCAACCCCTCCGGCTGGCACCGAGACCAGGGCCTGCTGGCCTGAGTCCCTCTTCACTACTGGTCCAGGGCCAGCTTCCCAGCCTGGGCCCTTCCTCCCCTCCCCTGCCCTTCTCAGCCCAACCCAGCCATAAGTGACCCCCGCGGTGCTGTCCCTGGCCAGGGCAGGATGGCTCTAAGCATAAATCCTGGGCCTTGAGTCCCACCCAGGAAGAAGCCAGACTCATGGTGGATGAACTGAGCCTGAACTCAATCCCTGCCCCACAAGCCCTGTGACCCCACTGCTATCATTTCCACTTCCCAGGACAAGTGTGGGAGGGACTATCTCACAGAGCAGCCAGGGTCAATGGCCCGGAAGCAGGAGAGAGGCAGACTAGAGGGGAGGCAGAGGTGGGGCACAGGCCGCTGCCACTGGATAGACCTCACCTCCAAGAGCTCAGATAGCTCTGGGGGTAGGGAGGGGTGGGCAGCACGCTGGGCCCAGCCGCGAGTCCCCTCCCCACAAGCAGCCCCTGACCCAGCAGGAGGATGAAGCCCTAGCCCGAACAGGGGATGGCACAAGGAGCAGGGGCCAAGGGTGCCTCAGGGCACAACCCCCAGCCACCATGAGGAGACAGACTGGGGAGAGGTGACCTCAGGGTGGGCTCTGCGGTGTCCCCCAGGTGCTGTCTTGTCCCCAAGGAAGGCGCCCCTCTGCTGTGTACCAGCGGATGGGGGCTGTGTGGGGCTGGCCTTGGAATTTGCCCTGGGGGGTAAACAGGCACTGGAATGACCAGGAAGAATCTGAGGAACGTTTTCTTGTGCCCAGAGGGTTCCAGGCCACTGGCCTCTGCTGACCAGGGAGTGCGGCTCACCTGGCTGGCCGGCTCTGTGCCTCCACGGGGCTGCACTTGGGTCTGTCTGCCTGAGGCCCTTCTGCCCTGGTGGGCTTCCCAGCACCACACCCAGGCCCAGAGCAGGCCTGGGACACACACTTGGTGCTCATTCAACCTTCCCGCCGTGCTCCGGACCAGCTGGCCTTCTGGGAAGCTGAAAGCCCCCCTCTGAGTAGCTGGTGGGCTGCACCCCCAGGCTGACTGCGAGGTAGGGATCTAGCCACCCCATGTTACCAACCTCCTGCTCCTTCCCACTTACATCCGGACACCTGCTGCCCGCACTGCCAGGGCTCCAGGAGACCACGCCAGGCTATCCCCCTAGAGCCTGCTTCTCCCAGCTGGGCTCATAATGGGACAGGCCCATCCAGCCAATTCCAGACAAAGCCACAAGCAGCACAGCACCACCTGGACTGGCCTTCGCCACCAGCCTTGAACGGGAGGTACGTAGCAGGCTAGCTGTCCCCACAGCCCTCAGGTCATCAGGGCTTCACCGAGGCCCTGGACCTGGCATGGCCCCCAGTTCTCCTCTGCTCTACATGCAAGTCCCCCCTGCCCAGGCCAGGCATCCTGGGATGGGGCACACACCATACCCACAGCCCTGTGACTGGTCCCTTGCCCCCTCGCAGCCAGTGCCCTGCCCCCACCACTGACCTTCTTTCTCGAGGAGCCAGCCTTGGTGAGACAGGACTTCTGCAGGGCCAGGTAGCCGCCAATCACCTCAATCTCATGCACAGTGGGGTAGCGCTTCTTCAGTGTGGACCCCAGAGCAGCCCGGGGCCCCGAGAGGCAACCAGCCTCCTCTTCCTCGGCCTCCTGTGGCAGGGGCTCCCCCCGCAGGGCCCCTGGCTTCCTCTTGGGCACCACTGTAAAGGTGTTGCTGCCTCGGTGCTGGAGTTCTGACGTGTGCCCAGGCCTGGCGGGGTGTGGGTGGTACTGGGGAGGCGCACCATCCCCAGAGCAGGGCAGTTTGGCTTCTTGGGGCGCTTCCTCCTCTGAGTCCACCTCATCAATGAGAGTCACAGGCAGCCCTGGCCTACCATGCTCCCGGCCATTCTTGGCCAAGCCGGGAACCCTGAAGCCCTCAGCAGGCTCGGCTTCGGCGGTGGCCGGCAGGAACGGGGGTGGCGAGGATGACCTCTGCCGCCTAACGGCCGGGTCAGTGAGAGTGATGGCTGGCCTGGGACAACCCTGCTCCTCAACCCCCAACGGGCTCTTCCCGAGAGCAGGTGCGCCATCCCCTCCAGGCACCAGCTGGGCTCCCAGCCTTTGGCTCTGGGAGGCCAAGCCCACCTCTCCCTTTCGCAGCTCCCCGGACTGCCTCCCCTCGGGAGAAGGGGCCCCACAAGTCTTGCGCTTGGGGATGAACACAAAAGAGTTTCGCGAGTTCGCTCGGAGGCTGGCCAGGGCCCGGGCCTGGAGGTCCCCCGAGGGGACGGTCTCCACGTCTGGCTTGGGAGCTGGCCGTATCTCGAAGGAATCGTTGGCGCTGGTGGCCGCGGAGACCCACTGGCGCTGGCTGGGAGTGGCACTGGCAGGACGGGGCTCGGGGAAGGCAGGGGGCGCGGCTGGAGTGGCACTTGGGGTCCGGGGGCACGGGGGCGCGTGGAGGGAGGGCTCCCCCGACTCCGCCTTTGGCTTACACTCGCCCGGCCCAGGTAGGGAGCCCGCGAGGCCGTTGGCAGGGCCGGCCCGGGGACCGGGGGCCTCGGGCCCGTTGGGGAGCGCGCGGACGCCCGCGCCCGCGCCGCGGTGCAGGCCCCGGGGGTGGACAGTGAAGGAGTTGCTGCTGGTCTTCTGTACGAAATCGCCCAGCCGGGCCTCAGGGCCGGCCCCGCCGCCGCGGCGCCCCGGCTCGAAGCGGGCAGCGCGCTCGCCCACGCGCGGGCAGGCGGGTGCGGGCGGGCCGGCGGGAGGCGGCGGCGGGGGACGCGCGCGCTCGGGGCTCCCGCGGCGGCGCGGCGCGGCCGGCGGGTCGAACTTCTCCAGCAGGCGGCTGACGCGTCCGGGAGGCGGCGGCGCCTCGTACACCAGCACCTCGGCGGCGCGGATGCGGGCGGCCCCGCCAGGCGGCGGGGCGGGCGGGCAGTCGGGCGCCGTCTCGATGATGATGATGTTGTCGGCGCGGATGGTGCGCACGCCCGGCACTCGGCGGTAGCGCTCCAGCAGCGGCCGCGCCCCCGCCGCGCCGCGCCGGCGCTCCGACTCCAGCCGCATGAACGGGTTCTCGCGCAGCGGGCCCAGGCTCTCGGCCAGCACGCACGGCTCGGCCGCGCCCGTGCGCTCCGCCGCCCCGCCGCCCAGCGCGGCCAGCTTGGCCCGCTTCCGCTCCAGGACCTCGCGCTTCCAGGCGGGCATCGCAGCGCGCGGCCCCGGACCCGTACGCCCCAGGCCGGCCATGCTGCGACGCGCCGCGGACGGCGGACTGCGCGGGCGGCCGCGAGCCAGCGGCGCGGGGACTGGGGCTCGCCGCCGGCAGCCGGCCTTCGCGCGCCGCCCCGCCCCGCAGGCCCGCCCCGTGCCGGCCGCCCCGCCAATGGCAGGGAAGGAGGCGGGCCCGCAGCGGACTCCGCCACCGGGAGATTGCCGGCTTGGACTCGTCTTCCAGGGGGCGCACCGCTCAACGCCCGGCGCGGAGCCGGCCCTCATTGGGCTCGGCCCCTCGGACACGCCCCGGGCCTGGCGCCGCGCTTTGGTGGCCCCTACTTCCGCCTCTACGCTCCAGGCTCGCTGCACCTTGGGGCGGAGCCGGAGGGTGGGGCAGGTTCTGGCCTGCAGCCCGAGCGTTGCCCCTGGGCCCCAAGCCCCGGCTGACCTTGGCCAGGCTGGGGACTTCCTCTTCGAGTCAGCACCCAGCCCGCCTGTTCCCTCGGCTGAGAGCGCGTCCGTGGAGGGGCTGCTCCAGCTCGGGAAGGCTGTCCCTGCTCCCGTGGACGGCGCACAAGCTACAGTCTGGCCTCCCTGCCCCACCCTACTCCCATCTGGGGTCCTCCGACCTCGGGCGACGGAAATGCCGATTCTGGAGCCCCGCCCAGCCCTAAGGAATCAGTTTCTCAGGGACCCCTTGTTTTGATAGGCTCGCAGAACTGATTCTGTTGCTCAAACAAGTATGAGAACCTTACCTTACACCCTACCATCCGTGGCCCCACCAAGCATCTACAGGAGTAGGACAAAGCTGTGAGGAGGCACAGAAGAGGCCTTCCTCCTCACACAAGCAAGCTCACCAGGGCTATGCATACCCAGCTCTCCAATAAAGAAAGAGCCACAAAAGCCAGGGTGTGAGTGGGTCCCAAATGGCCAGGGCATGTGCTCCATCTTCCACCCTGTTAAAACGTATGGTCAGTCCCCTTTCATCTGTTGAACTCCCTGCACCCCATCTCAAGACTGGATGGGGAATGCGCCTGACCCTGAGGGTACAGCCTCCAGGTCTGCAGGTCTTGAGGAAGCCCAAGATTTCCTCCTTGGGGAGTGCTACACTGTAGGGAGAATACCTGGAGCCGTGATGAGTGGGGAATTGACACAGACATCCCCTACTCTGCAGTCAGCAGCCTGCCCAGTAACGACACTGCTGCCTCCCACAGCCCTTGCCTTTCAGGGACAGAGCTCTAAGGGCACCTGGGTCTCTGAAAAGGAGGTTTTGGCCTGGGGGGGGTGCCCTTCCCAGCTCCTGAGTACCATAGCAGTCCGCAGCAGCCATTACAACTCTGCCTTACTCTCTTGACCATTCTGTTAATCAGGAGAAAAAGAAAGATAGGATTTCAGACTTGGAAAACTCAAGTACCTCCCTCCCCTGGGGTCATCCTCAAATCACTTTTCCAAAGGATACTCATCATTTGTACACCAATGGGATTGCCATATTCCAAACTACCAAATAAAACAAGGGGCCAGGCAAGGTGGCTCACGCCTATAATCCTAGCACTCTAGGAGGCCAAGGCGGGAGGTTTGCTCAAGGTCAGGAGTTGGAAACCTGCCTGAGCAAGAGCAAGATCCTGTCTCTAATAAAAATAGAAAGTAATCAGCCAACTAAAACTATATAGAAAAAATTAGCTGGGCATGGTGGCGCATGCCTGTAGTCCCAGCTACTCGGGAGGCTGAGGCAGAAGGATCGCATGAGCCCAGGAGTTTGAGGTTGCTGTGAGCTAGGCTGATGCCACAGCACTCTAGCCCAGGCAACAGAGTAAGACTCTGTCTCATTAAAAAAAAACAAACAAACAACAACAAAAAAAAAACAAGGGAACACACAAAACAAGAAATCTAAAAATAACATTACAAAGAAACTCACTCTCAACATTCAGCTTGTATCTGACTCTGACAAAAGTTATGCCAGTCCTGGGTACGAGACAGTTTTGTAGCTGTGGGACAAACCAGACAGTCATTTCCAACTCAAGTATCTCAACATTGTTTACACAACTAAGCACCATGGGGGGGTGGTGTCACGAAGCTCACACCATTGGCCCAGCTGCTGCAGTAGAGCAGAGGTCAGCAGACCGGTTCTGTAAAGGGCCGGACAATAAACATTTCAGCCCACTGGTTCTCATCCTGCCGGAAAGGACCTGGCAACATCTGGATAAACTTCTGGCTGTCACAGAGATGGCTGTGACTGGCACCTAGTGAGTAGAGGCTGGGGTGCTGCTGAACATCCTGTATCTTCAGGACACTTCTCCCTCCCACCATGCTCTCAGTAAAGAATGATCTAGCCCAAAAGGCCAAGAGTGCGCAATTGAAACCCTGTACTCTGCAAGTCATATTCACTCTGTCACCATTCTTGATTTTAATCCTTTAAAAATGTAAAAACCATCTTCAGCTTGTGGGCCGTACACAAACAGGCCACAGAGCGTTTGCTGATCCCTGCTGCAGAGTCCCAGCAAGGCCCACAAAGACCACACAATGGCAAGAAGCCAAGGGCTCTGGTGTCACACTAACTATTCTGCAGGTCCTCCACGTGGGCCCACACTGTTGTCTTCACACTGGGGCTTGGGGGGAGGCGAGCTACCTGCCTCCTAAAGCAGGAAGCAGGATTTTCCAGAAGTGGTATCCCACCACTACCACCCACTTAAGCTCTGGTCACACTTTTCAGTCCACCTACAGCCTCAACTCTGCAACCAGTTACACCATACAGCAAGGAGCATCTATGCATTCATACTATTTAACCTTTGAGAGGTACAGGTGACCACTGTTCATTTCAGGAAAACATTCTCTTATTTTATTTTCATCTCAGCAAATGTTCTCATTTGGCACCTGACTGGCATCTAACCACAGACCTCAGGCCAACAAAGCTGGGCCACTCACAAACTTCCCATTTGTAGATGTCAATGACATGAGCATCAGAGCACCTTAGGGAGACCTAAATCTGTCTCAGGTGTGCTAATAGTGCCAGCCACAGGTGGTGAAAAAGTCTGTGAAATTGCAGTCTTTGCTCAGATAGGAAGCCAAGCCGCATCTGGACAGCAGAGTTCTTTTCTCAGGTGACAGAGAAGCAGATCAGGCCCTAATGGTGCTGTTATTCAACATTCTTCTGTCTCTAACTCAGTTGAAATGAAGCAAGGGCCGTTCTCTCCCATAGCACAGGGGAGGAAGCACAAACTCATTTACACTTTTTAGACCTAACAAAGACAGCTAATGAAGTCTGGTCTGGACTTCTGGATGGAGCAGTGAGTTCTTAGGTTAGCCTTGCAGGCTGGAGGAAATCCTCAAAAGCCCAGATTTGTAGCCTTTGTACAGGATTACTTTCCCAGGACCCATTGAAAATACTCAAAGCCCATCAGGATATTTTACTCATATTCAGTTTCCAAATGTCAGAGGAGTTCAGAAATGTCTGGCCAGGAGCCCTTCTCAGGATCTCAATTCAGGATTGCCTACTCAAAGCATGAAATAACAGAAAATACGTTTTGAGGATTAAGGCTGTCCTTTTAGCCATGCTGAGGAAACAATTTCAGACATGATTGGTACAGAGGAAACTGGCCACAAGCAGGCATTGCCTTCAGATCAAGACCTCTTTGCTGGTGCAGTGCAAGTAGGGCCTCAGCTAGAGGTCCAGCACTCTAGCGGTCCAACTCTCCCTCTGTGGCACCTCGGAGAGGCTAGTTGACGCGACAGGCGCGGATCATGAGCAGCTGCAGGAGAATGAAGACTGGAGACGTGATCAGGCCGAACCAGAGCTCCCGAGTCTGCTCCACCAGTTTCTGGCACAACAGCATCTCGAAGACGAACTTAAGGCTAAGGACCGTGAGGATCCAGAAGAGGCGGAGCACCGCCAGCCTCTTCTCTCCATCCTGGAAGAGACGCACGGACACGATCGTGGTGAAGTAGGTGCTGAGCCCGTCAGCCGCGAAGAAGGGCACGAACACGTTCCACCAGGAGAGGCCCGGGGCCAGGCCGTCCACACGCAGTGCAAGCAGCACGGAGAACACCAACAGGGCCAGCAGGTGTACGAATATTTCGAAGGTTGCGAAGCCCAGCCACTGCACCAGCTCCCGGAGTGAGAAGAGCATCGCGCCGGTTGAGCGCGGACCGGGGCCCAACAGATCGTGCCTCCCGCGGGGCTGAGCCTCCTATCCCCGCGGGCCTCGCCCGAGCCTGCCGCCGCCGCTGCGCGCGAGAGGCGAGGAGCGGCCCCGCCCGCCCTGGCCCTCGGCCCAGGTGCGCCGCCGATCCCCCGGCCCAGGCCCGAGACCCAACACTGGCCGCCGGCGTCCGCCTGCAGCGCACGGACGCCATGCCCCGCCGGGCGCATCCCAATGGCGTCACTTCCGGCCGACGGCGGAAGGCGGAAGTCGCTGTGGTCAGTGTCCTGAGGCTTACTGAGCTGTCTGCCGGGTCTTCAAGTCTCGGTCCAGGGATCTCCAGGGCGCACCCCGATGCCCAGCTTGCAGCTTCTGGTGCTCTTCGGCAGCCAGACAGGCACTGCTCAGGATGTATCGGAGAGGCTGGGTCGCGAGGCCCGCCGCCGGCACCTCTGCTGCCGGGTGCAGGCCCTGGACTCCTATCCAGTGGTGAGGGCTCCCTAGGGCCTCGGCGAGGAGACGCCAGCAGGCCTGGCGTGCCCTCTCCTCACTATCGTCAACTCAAAAGGACTCGTGTTCTGTCTGATAGCGGGCTCTTCCCCTACGGAGGATTTAAGGGAAGGGGGACCTTGGGACGGCGGGGTTCTTTCAGTTTAGCACCTGGAGGAAGTTGAAGCCTGAAAGAGAAAAGGCAGGCTGGTGGCCAGGGTTGCTCACGTAGGGCCCTTTTCCCTATTGGCCTGAGCGAAAGAGAGGGGACCAGGTTTCAGGGAGGATGCCTGGTCATTTACAGCCCAAGGTCTTACACGTGTGTTTTTCTGTTGAGGTGAATCTGATTAACGAGCCTCTGGTGATATTTGTTTGTGCAACTACAGGCCAAGGAGACCCCCCTGACAACATGAAGGTAAGGCTGGCCTGATGTGGCTTCTCAGATCCCTGTCCTCAACCCTCACTCCATTTTCATTGCCTGAAGAGTCCTAAGAGCACAAGTAGTTGCCCTCCTATATCAGATGCACGTTAAAGGCAGATTAAGAGGATACCTTTGAGGCCGGGCGCGGTGGCTCACGCCTGTAATCCTAGCTCTCTGGGAGGCCGAGGGGGGCAGATTGCTCGAGGTCGGGAGTTCAAAACCAGCCTGAGCAAGAGCGAGACCCCGTCTTTACTATAAATAGAAAGAAACTAATTGGCCAACTAATATATATAGAAAAAATTAGCCGGGCATGGTGGCACATGCCTGTAGTCCCAGCTACTTGGGAGGCTGAGACAGAAGGATCGCTTGAGCCCAGGAGTCTGAGGTTGCTGTGAGCTAGGCTGACGCCACGGCACTCACTCTAGCCTAGGCAACAAAGTGAGACTCTGTCTCAAAAAAAAAAAAAAAAAAAAAAGAGGATACCTTTGGGTGGAGCTGGGGGCTCTGGTTGTCCTCTCTAATAAACTCTTTGTAGCCACCAAATAGCCTTTTTCTCCATTTTAGGCTTTCACATTTTTCCAGAGCTATGTCTGAATCTGCTCTGGGTCTTGTGTGTGTGTGTAGATTGTGTGACCTTCAGATAACATTGTTTAATTCTTTGAACATCTTTTGAGTACATATATTCCTGGCATGATCTGCTGGGAAGCCAACTGTGAACCCAACAGCCACATGTCTGCCCTCACAGATCTCACACGATAGCAGAAGCAACATATTGAATGGGCAGTGACAACATCAGGAAATACCTGTTGCTGGGGAAGTTGCTAGATGTTATGGGAGCATTGGTAAGGGGCATCTATCCGTATTTAGCCCAGCCTTGGGACTCAGAGCTTTTTGGAAGAAGACAGCATAGTTTGAGTCCTGAAGGATGAGTGGGGGCTACTCAGGCACCAGGGAAGAAGGAACAGGCTGTGCAGAGGAGGAAGTAGTTCAGGATGGCTGAGCCAAGGAGTGCACTGGGGGCAAGAGGGGAAAGGAAGAGAGGCAGGAAGCCAGGCCCAGTCCAAAGAGCCTGGGCAGCCACAGTAAGCCAGATGGGCTTGAAATGAAAGGCTGCGGACATGGGGATATGGGGGTGACACAGTCACGTTCATATTCTAGCAAGACCAGTACTTACCTGCAGGGGCACAGGTTGCAGGAGAGCAAGAATAACACCTAGAGGTACAGAACACAGGCAAGAGACCCTGGTGGTCTGAGATAGGCTAGTGGCAGAAGACAGAAGTGGACGCATTCCAGAGATGTTAGGAAGGTAGAACCAGCAGGACATCTAATTGAATGGATCTGTTAGATGAGAAAGAAGGCAGAATGAAGACAGGGATTTGGGCTCTGGAACCAGGATGGATGGTAGTTCTATGCGCAGAAACAGAGAACACGGAGGGGTGTGGAGAGTGGGGAGGACAGGGTGCCTGGAGACATCTAGGGTTGATGGTCTGAAGCTCCAAGTAGGATCCTAGGGTGGAGGCAGATATTCAGCAGTCCCCAACCTTTTTGGCACCAAGGACTGGTTTCTTTCTTTTTTTCTTTTGCCATTTAACATATCATAAGCAAGGACTGACTTCATAGAAGACAGTTTTTCCATGGACCAAAGGGGGTTAGGCACGGCTCAGGCAGTGATGCTCAGCCCGGATCCTAACAGGCATGGACTGGTACCGGGCCACTGCCACGGGGTTGGGAACCATAGTAGATGTTGAAGTGGCCAGAATACAGAGGTGTGAGAAAAGGAAGCTCTTCTGTCCCGTGAGGATAGGCTGTGCTGAACATTAGGGCATGGAAGGGCAGGAAAGTGGACAAGCAGCTGCAGGAGGGAGTGCACTGTCCCAAGGTAAAGGGCAGGGAGGCAGGTGTCCCAAAAGGACCACAGCATTTAAAGCTGTGCACAAGTCAAATAAGATGAGGCCTGAGAGGCGTCTGTGGGATTTATTGACAAAAGGATTCTTGGTGACATCAGGGAGAGCAGGTTTAGTGGCTCTTGAGGAGAGAAGCCAGATTACAAGAAATCTGCTAATAAGCGAGTGAGTAGAGAGAATATTTAGAGTAAGCATTTGAAACAAAAATTCTGGCTGCAAAAGGGCTAAGTAGTTAAAAAGAAGGTGTTTATCAGATGGGAGAGACTTGGCATGTTTCAGTGCTGGTGGGGGAAAGACTGGGCAGGAGGCTGAGGACCGACTGGGGACCGAGCTGGGATGACCTGAGCACAGGTGGGGATCTTCTCAACAGGGAGCCTGGCAGAGGGGAGCAAAGGCAGGAGGCGAGTGGCAGGATGCGGAGGACGCAGGGGTGGGAGAGGAGGGGGACTGGACCTCCCTGGAGTCTGAGCTGGGCTGGGCAGCCAGGTAGCCAATAGCACAAAGGTGAGGATGATTTGCTGGGACTTGGGTCAACAAAGGGAGTCTCAGGGATGAGTGCCCCCAGGAGAACACGAGGAGTGGGGAGCCAGCGTGGGCTGCCCTCCACCCCCACAGCAGGGATGGGAACTCCTGCAAGAGGCTGCAGACCCCAGGCCCAGGGACACGGAGGCAGGGGCAAGACTCCTCAGTGGCCATCCGTGTTCTGAACGGGAAGACCCCGGCCTCATTCCTGGGGTCCTTGCTGAGAAGGCTGCAGGTGAGGCGTGCACCCCAGGCAGTTGACAGGAGGGGTCTTCTCTGGAGAAACCGAAGTCCACAGTAAAAGGCCACGGACAAGGTGCCTGCCCCACTTCCTGGTGGAAAATCTCACTGGCTGAAGGGCTCATCCACAAGGTTTTCTTTTAGTTTCTTAAGTACAAATAGGCCACAAAGAATCACCACATTGCCAAAGGAAGGACCCAGTGAAAGGCAGAGACCAAGAGAAACTCACACGGACCTTGGAGGAGCAAGGACAAGCAGAGGCCAGACCAGCTGCGATCCTCTCTGCAGAGGACATGGCCCCCATGTGACAACATGGCAAGGCCAGCAGCACGAGAACAGGGGAAAGCTGGAGGCTCAGGAACGGTTCTTTAAGGAGACATCAAAAAACTTTAAAAGACTGGAAGATAAAGTTGAGAAATCCTCTCAGAAAGTATAATAAAAAGTTAGATAGAAAATGGAAGAAAGACATAAAAATTTGAAGATCGTTCCAGTAGGTCAGAAAGAGAAAACAACGTTGGGGAGGAAATTATCGAGGAAAATAACAGAATGTCCCTGAACTGAAGTCTCCAGCCCGAGAGAGCTAGTTTTGTGCCTGGGAAGGGCCCCCACCAGGAGCGCCACTGTGGGTGTTAGCTGTTGGGGACAAAGGAAGTGCCCTGCACACTCAAAGGGGCGGTGGCGCCAGGCTGGAAGAGCCCAGAGCAAAGCAGCTTCTGCAGGAGGAGGGTTTTCAGTCTGCAACGTGCCCAGCCGACCTGTCGATCCAACGTGAGGGAAAGTCAAGCCACCTGCGAGCAGGAAGGGCCATGGAAATTACCTTTCCTGAACCCTTTCTCAGGAAGAGGTGCTCTACCGAGATCAGCAGGAAAGAGGGCCTCTCCCCAGGAGAGCTAGCAAGGGCCCACGGAGGCCAGAGGCAGAGCGTGTTTGCTCTCACGGGTGGTCCAAGGCCCGTGGATGAAGCTACGTGCCTGACAGAGCCAGAGTCTATTCACCCACAGTGTGGTCCGGGGGTCCCCGCTGTCACCTCCGTGCTTGTCTGCAGAAAGGGGCCCTGGGGGGTTGGTGAAGACGGAGTGGACAGAGGCTGTGCTGGGGGCTTAGGGTCACCCTGGCTGAAGGTCAAGGAGGAGACAGGCCTCTGCACACCAGGGAGACCCCTGCAGAGGGAGGTGTGGAGGGGAGGCACTGTCATCTGGACCCGCCTGGGAAGAAGAAGGGCATGTCATGGGCACCCGGACCTCTGGGGTCTGGGCACAGGATAGACCCCCTGGAGCAGAGGGAGGCCCACACTCTGGCTGGGGGATGACAGACAGGTAGGGGTCCCTATGGGGAAGGGGGCAGCTGGGGAGCAGGTCCAGAGCAAGGGAGGAGAAGGGGTGTGGGCAGAGCCTCTTCATGGTGGCCTGGGGCCCGTTGGGGTGGGGAGTTCTGAGGGAGAGAAGACTGACAGCTCAGCCCTTCCCGTGTCCATGGGGCACGGGTGATGGTCGTGGGTGGAGAGCTAAGCGGCCCTTGGGACACAGGAATCTCAGCGTGAGGGAAGAGAGCGGCCAAGGGGAGGCTGATGGGGAGCAGACGCGCCCACCAGCGCTGGAGCCCAGAGGCCGGGGTTGTCCTGGACGTGCCACCTTCACCAGCCTCTGCCCCGTCAGCTATGCCCCGCTGATGGAGTCACCTCCCAGCGCCTCTGCGGCTCTGGGGGTCGCTTTCTTCTCTGTTATGGCTTCGTGCATTTTCTCAAACTTCTTGCCATTGTAATAGAATAAAAAGAAAAGGTTTTATTGCTTTAACAACATGAAACTCTCAAGGAGCAGGAGGGCACGGCACCCTGGGAAGGGCCTCTGCTCAGGCTTGGAGCTCAGGGGTGCCCAGCCTCCCACAGGCAGGGTGGGCCCTGGTCTTGCTGGGCCCTGGGCCAGCCCTATCCTGCAGGCCCTGCCCCCAGCTCTGTGGATTCCGTGAGACCCTCCCTCCCTCCCAGCTACAGGGCGGGCCCAGAGTCGGGAACTCTAACTCGGGGTTTCCTCTGGCTGTAGAACTTCTGGAGGTTTATATTCCGGAAGAACCTGCCCTCCACCTCCCTCTGTCGAATGGACTTTGCTGTCCTGGGCCTCGGGGACTCCTCATACGCCAAGTGAGTAGCGGCGGGTGGACGCGCTGGCCCGGTGCTCTGGCCGGTAAGAGGTGCTCGGGGGAGGGCGGGTCGGCCTCTGCAGGCCACGTGGTCCCTGAGTGGCTCTGACTTCGAGTTCTCACCCATGGGTGCTCCCCAGTGGGCCACTTGGTGCATGACATGGGGACACAGAGGGGAAGTAGGCAGGGTGGCAGAGTGCCACCGCTGGACCTGGGCCGTCACATCACAGCCCATAACAAAAGTCAGCAGAGGCCTGGCGCGGTGGCTCGCGCCTGTAATCCTAGCACTCTGGGAGGCCAAGGGGGGCGGATCGCTCAAGGCCAGGAGTTTGAAACCAGCCTGAGCAAGAGCGAGGCCCCATCTCTACTATAAATAGAAAGAAATTAATTGGCCAACTAATACATATAGAAAAAATTAGCTGGGCATGGTGGCGCATGCCTGTAGTCCCAGCTACTCGGGAGGCTGAGGCAGTAGGATTGCTTGAGCCCAGGAGTTTGAGGTTGCTGTGAGCTAGGCTGACGCCACGGCACTCACTCTAGCCTGGGCAACAAAGCAAGACTCTGTCTCCAAAAAAAAAAAAAAAAAAAAAATCAGCAGAGACTTAGCTGGCGCTATCCCCCACTTTTACAAAAACATGTAGCTCGGGGGGCCGGGCGCTGTGGCTCACCCCTGTAATCCTAGCACTCTGGGAGGCTGAGGCGGGTGGATTGCTTGAGTTCAGGAGTTTGAGACCAGCCTGAGCAGAGCAAGACCCCCGTCTCTACTAAAAATAGAAAGAAATTAGTCAAACAAGTAAAAATACAAAAAATTAGCCGGGCATGGTGACACATGCCTGTAGTCCCAGATACTCAGGAGGCTGAGGCAGGAGGATCGCTTGAGCCCAGGAGTTTGAGGTTGCTGTGAGCTAGGCTGACGCCAAGGCTGATGCCTAGCCTGGGCAACAGAATGAGACAATGTCTCAAAAAAAAAAAACACAAAAAAACGTAGTGCGAGACATTCGTGACGTAGGGCACCTGTGGAGGACACGCTGCCCTCCTGGCAGGAGGACCACCTGCGGATTTTCTCTTTCAGCATTGTCACAACACACACCTGCACCCCCAAGCAGGGAGTAGCATCGCTTTGCATGATTTCCTGAGGAAATAAAGAGGGGTTTGTGTTCAAGGGTGCAGGTGGCATCTTAAGACACCAAAACTTTGAAAGCCGCTTGACCGCCCAAGCAGGGACCAGGGGCTGTTGAGCGCTGCGTGGCCAAAGCTGTGTGCGAGGCAGGGGTCCCCGTCGCTTCAGGCCAACAGGACAGAAAACAGGGAAAGGGGTGGCAACATCGCACATTTGTGCTGGGAGGTTTTGTTCTCCGTGTGGCGTGATATTCGTGTTGGTGGCGTGCACGGGCACGGGGAGGGGGGGACAGAGGGGGTCCGACTGCCGACAGCGTTCCCTGAAAAAGGTGGGTTACAAGGACCAAGTTCCGCCTTCATGAGCCAAATCGAGAAACAGCCGGCCCCCCGGGAAGATGCCTGGTCACTCCTCGCTCCCCCTGGTCCGCTGAGGAGCGACCCAAGCCCTGGCTGGGTCCAGAGCCGGCCTCGCTGTCTCCACAGGTACAACTTCGTGGCCAAGAAGCTGCACCGGCGGCTGCTGCAGCTCGGGGGCAGCGCCCTCCTGCCCGTGTGCCTGGGCGACGACCAGCACGAGCTGGGGTGAGTCTGCGGGAGGCGGTGTCCACCTCCCTGGCTCTGGCCCGGCGGGGGCAGGTCTGCTCAGGCCAGGGCCCACTCTCTCCCAGACCTGATGCTGCTGTCGACCCCTGGCTGCGGGACTTGTGGGAGAAAGTGCTAAAGCTGTGCCCGGTGCCTCGAGGCCTCGCCGTGATCCCCCCTGGAGTCCCGTGAGTGTGGGCCTTGGGTCACCCCCCAGTGGTGCCGCAGACCCAGCCTGGCCTTGGGGACCTCGCCCTGGGTCCCTCCGAGGTGTGGGCCAGTGGCCCCTGGGGAGAGAAGGCCCTGCCCTGACTCGAGACACCTCCCTGCAGCCTGCCCTCCAAGTTCACCCTGCACTTCCTCCAAGAGGCTCCCGGCACGTGCTCCGAGGAACAGAGGGCGGCCAGCCCGGTCTCCCAAGGGCCCCCGACAGAGCTGCAGCCCTTCCTGGCACCCGTGGTCTCCAACCAGAGGGTCACCGGCCCCTCGCACTTCCAGGACGTTCGGCTGATTGATTTCGACATCACGGGCTCCGGCATCAGGTGAGGGGGCCGAGCACAGCCTGGGACGCCAGCGCGGGCAGAGGGTCTCCTGGGGCCAACAGGGTGTGGAGGCGCCCCAGGGAGCCTGGGAGGGCAGCATGAGGAGGGGCTGTGGACCTGGGGTGCAGAAGATCTGCCAGAGCTGGGGAGGAGGCAGCCTGCAGGGAGGCTGGGGCCAGGCTGCAGAGACAACGGCTCCCGCCTGAGGACCCCCAGCGCTCCTGGGACACTCACGTCCTCCCTCCGCAGTCTCCCCCAGCCCCCGCGCCCCTCCCACACAGTCCTCACAGCCCCGTGGCATCCCCACAGCTTTGCCGCTGGCGACGTGGTGCTGATCCAGCCCTCGAACTCGGCCGCCCACGTGCAGCAGTTCTGCCAGGTGCTGGGCCTGGACCCCGACCGGTGCTTCACGCTGCAGCCACGGGAGGCAGGTGCGCCCCGGCCGAGGCCGGCCTTGCCATCCGCCGTCCCCCACACCCTCAGCCCCCACCGAGGGCCTGGCCCGAGCCCACGGGGGTCTTCTGCTCACCACTGCAGGCGTCCCCTGCCCCCCAGGGCTGCCCCAGCCCTGCTCCGTGCAGCACCTCGTGACCCAGTACCTGGACATTGCCAGCGTCCCCCGCCGCTCCTTCTTCGAGCTCCTGGCCTGTCTGTCCGCCCATGAGCTGGAGCGGGAGAAGCTGCTGGAGTTCAGCTCTGCCCAGGGCCAGGAGGAGCTCCACGAGTACTGCAGCCGCCCCCGCAGGACAGTCCTGGAGGTGAGGCCGGCCTCGGGGCGGGTGCTGGGTGCCGGGTCCCGAGCCGTGGCCACACTGAGACTCTGTCCCCAGGTGCTGTGTGACTTCCCGCACACGGCTGGCGCCATCCCACCAGACTACCTGTTGGACCTTATCCCCGCGATCCGGCCTCGCGCCTTCTCCATCGCCTCCTCTCTGCTGGTGAGGCCTGGGGGCGGAGCCAGGACCGGCCTCAGGAAAACTGGGTTCACGGCCCAACTGCCCTCTGGCCAGGAGGCGCTCCCCTGCCCAGGACGAACCCGGGTGGCGCCGGTGGCCCAGGCAGCGGGCGGGGCGGTCTCCCCGAGCAGGATACCCACTGGTCCTCACCCCCTTCCCTGCTCCAGGCGCACCCCTCGAGGCTGCAGATCCTCGTGGCCGTGGTGCAGTACCAGACCCGCCTCAGGGAGCCCCGCCGCGGCCTCTGCTCCTCCTGGCTGGCGTCCCTGGACCCTGGACGAGGTGACCCTGCTCCCAGGGGACCTGTGGCCCAGGGTTCCTGTTCCCCTGTGCCCACAACAACGCTGGATCTTTCCAGCTTCTTCATGCCTCCTCCTCCTCCTCCCGCCGCAGGAGCCGTGCGGGTGCCCCTGTGGGTGCGGCCTGGGGGCCTGGCCTTCCCGGAGACGCCGGACACACCTGTGATAATGGTGGGGCCGGGCACCGGGGTGGCCCCCTTCCGAGCAGCCATCCAGGAGCGTGTGGCCCAGGGCCGGACCGGTGAGCGCACTGGGGTCCCAGCGCAGGGCCAGGGCCAGGCGGGTCCGACTGAGCCTCCAGGGCCTGTGTCCTGACTTGAGACCGCCCTGCATGCCCCCAGGAAACGTCTTGTTTTTTGGCTGCCGCTGGCGGGACCAGGACTTCTACTGGGAGGCGGAGTGGCAGGAGCTGGAGAGGAAGGGCTGCCTGACCCTGGTCACGGCCTTCTCCCGGGAGCAGGTGGGTGTGCCTGGGAGCCGGGGGCTGCGGGGGGGCGGGGGAGGCGGGGGCGGGGGCTGTTCAGGCTCAGCCACCTGCCCGTCTCCCGCCCCGCAGGAGCGGAAGGTGTACGTGCAGCACCGGCTCCGGGAGCTCGGGCCGCTCGTGTGGGAACTGCTGGACCGCAGGGGCGCCTGCTTCTACCTGGCAGGGTGAGCCGGGCCTGGCGTGTGGCAGGAGTGGGCACAGCCCCGCCCCCGGGTTTCAGCCTCACTGACCCTGTGTGCACCCTCCTCCAGCAACGCCAAGTACATGCCGGCCGACGTCTCGGAAGCCCTGACGTCCATCTTCCAGGAGGAGGGCGGGCTCTCTGGCCCCGACGCGGCCGCCTACCTGGCCAGGCTCCAGCGGACGCTGCGCTTCCAGACTGAGACGTGGGCCTGAGGCGCTGTCCGGCAGCCCACACCCAGGCTGGTGGCCGTCCTCCAGGCCCAGGGAAGGGAGTCCAGAGGGAAGCACCTGGCAGAGGGACCACTGTCACCTCCAGGCCTGGTCTGGGCCCAGAGTCCTCTCAGACCAGGCCTGGGGCTTGCACACCCCGCTGGTCAGGACTCCCTGCACACGGTCACACCCCCTTGGCCCCTGAGTCCCAGCCTCTCAGCCCTGGCCTCACTGCAGCCTCCGTGGGCCCCTCCCCTCCCTCCCCTCACCCTGACACGCATCTCTGTGTCCATGTCCCCCCCGACCTGGTCAGGGAGGTGCCCTGGGCAGCACCACCCGCACAGGTACAGTGACCCAGGAAGGCATCTGCAGCCTGCTGAGCCCTCTGAGGTGGTGCAGGGTCCCTACAAGGCCGCACTGGTCCTCTCTGCCCTGGGGACTCCCTGGGCACTCCCGCTGCAGCCTGCTGTCATCCCAGTCACCCCTGACACCTGCAGGGCTCAGACAAGGGCAGGGGTGGGGGGTGGGGCCTGGCTTCCTAAGACGCAGTGGGAGGGCCCAGGCCAGCGCAGCCCCTTCCTCTCCTGGTTCTAGGAAAGCCTCGCAGTAAATGACGCCTCCTGGTGGCTGCTTGTGACGTGTGCTTTCTTCCTTCCTCGGGCTCCCCCTGGGTGGTGGGCGGGTGGGTGGGCCCATAGCTCGGAGGAAGCCACCGAGTGTGGCGGTGCCCCTGCATGTGCCTGTGTCACTGCTCAACACCTTTGCCTGGGTTGCTGCTGCAACTTTGCTGTCTGATTCTAACATGGTGAGCGCCTACTGTTTCCACTGTGAACTCAAGGCTTGGAGGCACCTATTGTTTCCATTGTGAACTTACAGCTTGGAGGGTCAGCCAAGCTCTGTCGGGCTCTGGTGGCCAAGTGGGGGTGACCGGCAGAAGGGCCCTGGTGAGGTGCTGGGAGGGCCCCAGCCAGGCTGGCGTGCACCATCCCTGCCCTGCCTGGGAGCAGGCCCACGCCCAGAGCAAGGGGCACGGCCGGGAGGGGTGCAGTGGAGGCATTGTCCCGCCTCTGGGAGGGGCCTTTGGTGCTGGGAGGGAAAATCCTGTTGGAGGAGTCCGGCAGGCCGGCCCACATCACCCCGTAGAGCCTGTTTGTCAGTCTGTCAGTCACTGGCACAGGATTAGACGAGGCTCAGGCCAGATCTGGCCGGGGACGGTGCTGTGTGGGCCCGGGAGCCACTGGAGCTGGCACGCCTGCTGGGCCCAAGCGAAGTTTACTTCCAGCCTGGAGGAGGTCAGTGCTGGAGCCCAGACTGCCCACCCCTGAGCGCCACACTGACCTCCCGCCTTAACCACTCCTGCCGCCGCCCTGGGGTCCCCACCCTCCTATCCTGGCTCCTGCAGCCCCGCTGACTGCAGCTCTGAGCCCTCCAGTCCACCTGGGGCCCCTCTGGGCCCTGAGCACCTGGCTCCACTGTCCCAGGTGCCAGCGAGTGAAGGAGATGGCCTCGGGGTCCCCCAGGGTGCCAGGACCACATACAGGGAGCCCCTGCTGGGGCTCCCCGCCATAGCCAGGGTGGGTGCCTGGGCCCTGCCAGCCGGGGAGGAGGGGGAGGAGCAGGAGGCAGCAGGGCGGGGGCAGGAGGAGGAGTGCCCCATCTGCACGGAGCCCTACGGGCCACAGGAGCACTGCCTGGCCCTGCTGAACTGCGGCCACGGCCTGTGTTCGGGCTGCCTCCACCAGCTGCTGGGTATGGCCCCCAGCTCGGACCTGGGCCGCGTGCGCTGCCCGCTGTGCCGCCAGAAGACGCCCATGCCCGAGTGGGAGATCTGCCAGCTGCAGGAGGAGCTGCTGCAGGCCGATGGGCCCTCACGCCCACCGCCCCGAGATACCCCGGTGCCCCGCCACCCTGGCCCTTGGCCCTGGGGCTCCCTGGAGCACCGCTACCAGCTACGCTTCCTGGCAGGCCCCGGGGGCGGCCGGGGCTGCCTGCCCTTCCTGCCCTGCCCACCCCGCCTGAGTGCCTGGCTCTGGGCGCTGCGGGAGCGCGGGCCCTGTGCCCGCCGCCTGGCACTGCTGAGCCTGCTGGCCCTCGAGCTGCTGGGGCTGGGGCTCATCGCCATGCCGCTCATGCTGCTGGGGTTGCTCCTTATGCTCCTGAACCGCTCCAGCCACCAGGCAGCACCCTGACCACCCTCACGCCCACGTCCCCACACCTGGGTGCTGTGAGGCCTGATGCTCGGGCAGAAAAACCCAAGGTTGCACCCAGGGCACTGGCCTTCAGTCAAGGCCTTCTGTCGCTGGACCAGGGCCCAGGCCTACCCCGGGGGCCAGCCCCTGCCAGAGAGTCGCCCTGCTGCCCAGACACCAGCCGCGCCCAAGGACACCGGTGACCAAGGACAGCTGCTGGAGGAGGCCAGCCAGCAGGAAGGTGTGCAAGCAGGGCCCCATGCACCTGGTGGAGGGAGGTCACCGCACTGGCTATGACTGCCACCGGGCCACACCTCCACCTCCAGAGGCCCAAGCACAATGGACACAAAAGTGCACAGAGCTCCAGCAGTGAGTTCCAGGGAGAGGGCAGGGGCTGCATGGCCTTGCCCACTCTGGGTCCCAGACAAAGGTCAGTGTGTGTCTCTGAAGGCCAGAGCTGCCAGGGAGTTGGTGCCAGCCTGTGCTGCAAGGGACAATGGCCCACCCAGGCTTGGGGACCTGAGGGTGCCAGGCCCAAGCCATGGCTCTTCCCCAACTGCCTGCACAACCTCACACTGCCAAGCCTGAGATCTTCATCTGAAGGACGGAGATGTCCAAAGCCCACCTCATGGGATTGGTTGGTGACGTGGTGCAAGATGGGGTGTAGCAGGCTGAGTGCTGTGCCTGGCACAAGAGCGACTCTCAGTAAACAGTGGCTGCTCTAAGTACCATTGTCATGACTGCCCTGTCCTCCCCACAGGCAGGCTCTCCTCATGCCACCCTGCAAAGGTCCCTCCTCCAAACCCAGGTGGTCTGCATGTCAGACAGGAGGACCCCAGTCCTCATTCCCCTGCCACGATCTCAGCCAGCCTTTGTCCAAGGCCGTCCCCACACAGTCTTGGAAGACCCAGCAGGCGCTCAGGGCCAGCTGAGCACCAGGAGGGACGTCAACTGACCTGCACCCCCATGCGGGCGCCCCCCCCCCACCTACCACCACTGTCGGCCGGTGCAGAGGATGCATCCTCTGTTTGTCCAGCTGGGCTCGTTCTGCAAACCCACCCAGAGCCCTTCTGGGTGCCCACAAGTAGCTCTGCACCTGTAGGTATTTGCACACACGCTCACAGCCAGGCCCAGCCCTCCGGAGCTGCGTGCTCAGCCCAGCCTGGCCTCCAGTGAGCAGAGCGGGCCAGCCCTGAATGCTCTGGGCCTCCCTCTGATGGCTCCAGGCTGGACACTGCCTGGACTGCAGCCCTGGGCACCCACCCTAGGCCCAACCTGGGCACAGCCCACAGGAGCAAGCTTCAGTCCAGGGAACAGGTGCAAACTTTGGCAGAGTTTTAATGGCAAAGTTGGCTGTAGCGACAATGCCACGCAGGGTGTGGCCAGAAGCCACGGTGGGCGAGGAAGGGTCAGCGGGCGGCGGGGCAGGGCCAGGTCCCCGAAGGAGCGGCGAGCAAGGACCAGCGGGCAGCGGTGGGCGGGTGGGCGCTACATGATGGAGCAGGCGGACAGCGGGTTCCGCACGTGGCAGGTGCACGCAGCCCCACAGTACTGCCGGAAGGTCTGATAGCAGCTGCCCTCGGGCTCACCCCCCCACTGGCCGCCGCTGGGGGCTGTCAGCGCCTCAGGCGGCAGGCGGCTCAAGATGGACGTGTTGACAGCCAGTGCGGCCAGGCCGTAGTCGGTGAAGAGCACAGTCTCACGGCGGCAGGTGGGACAGGAGATGAACTTGTACTTGGGGCAAGACTCATAGAGAATCTGCAGGCACTGCTCACACACAGAGTGCAGGCAAGAGAGCACGCGGGGACGCCGCTGGGTGACGTTGTACGTGTGCCCACAGGTGGGGCATTCCAGGGGCTCGCCGCCTGCTGCCGCCACAGAAGGAGCCGTGGAGGCAGTGGGGCCAGGCCGAATCACGTACTGATTCACAATGACCTCGTCCGCCGGCGCCACTCGGGGGAAGCCCAGCTCCGCGCTGCCCTTCCGGGGCCTCCGTGGCAGGGGTGGGGTGTGGGGTGCCCCTTCCAAGGCAGGCATGTCTCCCCCACATGCCTGGTTGACAATGATCTCTGTGTCTGAGGGCCAGGCACGCTTGGGTGCCAGAGTGGGGGTGGGCCGGGGGGCAGATGGGAAGCAGGGAGCAGCCGCTGGTAGTTCAGGGAACTTTTCAGGGTGGACGATCTTCATGGCCTCCATCTTGAGGATGACATGGGGGCCCTTCAGGCAGGACATGAGGAGGCCTGGCCAGCCACTGCCCGCCTCCGGCCCAGGGTCAGCGGGCATCCGGCTTTCTCCAGTCAGACTGGATGTTTGGGTGGGTGGGGGCATTGGGTGGGGCTGGGGGGAAGGAGAGGGGGCAGCATCCTGGTCCTGCCAGGCCTGGTGGGGACCCCGGCCGCCCCGTGGACTCCTAGGGGTGGCCGGCAAGAGCTGGGGGGGCAGGGCCCCCCCCAGTGGCCACAGTGGCTTTTCTGGTCCAGTCCTGGGAGGAGGAGGAAGGGGTGCGGGAGGGGGAGGCAGGCAGGGGTAGGGGGGTGTGGGGGGCTGCCCCGGGCTGCGGGTCTGGCCCAGGGCTTCACCCAGGGTCTCTGGCTGCTGAGGCTGACGAGGGGGTGTGGGGGGGGCTCCCCCAGCAGCCGAGGTCAGCAGTCCCCGGGCCGGGACATCGGGGCAGGTGGGGACTAGGTGGGCCCCATGGCTCCAAGGCAGGGCGCCCAGGGAAGGCAGCTAGCCTGAGCCCTGGCTGCAGGAGGACCCGGGCGGCAGGCTCCGCGGCAGGAGCAGAGGAGAGGCCTGGGCCAGGCCTGAGCTGCAGGTGAGAGACAGCGTGAGGGCAGCGCCCGAGCCCACGCCCACCCCCGCTCCCACCTCCCCCTGCACAAAGGACCAGGCACCGACCTCTGACCCTGACCTCAGCCATGGGATCCCGACCTCCGCTGGACTCAGAACCCAACCCCCTCCCCGGTCCCCGCCTCCAAGGCCAGACGCACCTTCCCGAGGACTGACCCCTGCCAGGGTGGGGAAGGGCGACGAGTCCAACCCCCGCCCCGCCCCCGCTCACCTGCCCCAGCCTGGCGTCCGCGGGCCACGCGCCGCCGCCGCAGAGGTTGTCTCAAAGGCAGGCCTGGATGCGGTGCCCGCGCCTGGGCCCGGCAGCTCCGGGGGCTCCGGCTGCTCCCGCGGCGGCCGCGGCGACCTCGGGCGGTGGCGGGGCCGCGGGCGGCACCCAGGGGCGCGGGGCGCTGGGCTCGGCGCAGCGCGGCGGCGGCGGCGGTGGCGGCGGCGGCGGCAGGTGCGTGCGGAGCGTGGCGCGCTCTGCGGCGGAGGCGCGGGGACCGCAGTGCGCGCGGCGCCCGCCCGCGCCCGCAGCGCCACCCCCCCAGTCTGGGGACCCGCGCGGGGTCCGCGGGGCGGGGCCAGTCGCCCGGCCGCCCCTCTGTCCGCTCAGGCCCCCGCGTCGCCCCAGCCCTCCTCTCCTCTCCTGGCTTGCCCTGTCCTGGCCAGCACCCCTCCACCAGTTCTGGAAGGGAGTCCTGCTCTCCTTCCTTGTGGTGCCAAGCTCCACGATGCTGGAGGGGGAGGGGAGGAGACCCGCAAGTGGGTCCCAGGAAAACTGGCTCCCGGGGCCCCACCCTGAACCACCCTAACCCTAACCCTAACCCTCCCTGCCTGCCCTTCCTGCCAGCCCCAGTGGGCACGCCCGGGGGGTTCAGTGCCCAGCCTGCCCAGAACTGGCGGCTCGGAGAAGGCAAGGTGCCCTCGAGCGGATGAGTGGAGGTGGGCGAGCAGACGCCAGAGGTGGACAGGGCGGGTCGGGCGTCAGCAGAAGGCTCGGGGGACAGTGGACACACCGGGGATGGGATTCTGCAGAAGACCAAGCAGACACCTGGGCAGGTGCGCAGGCCGCAGCCCAGCGGAGGGCGGCCCTCGGGGGACACACACCCTCGGAGGACACACCCTCGGCATGCCCCCCGCTCAGGCGTGCACAGGCCGCATCCTTTCCTGCTTCCCCCGCTGGCCGCCCACAGCCACGTGCTGTGCTGCCACTTCTGTGACCAGCGCTGGGCCCTGCCCTTGGCCCTGGACAGTCCTGGCCCCTTCGGGCCACAGCGCTCTCTGTGAAGGCAGCCAGCGCCGGGCTCTGAGCAGGGCCTAGGGCCGGCGGGCCGGAGCGCGCGTGGGTGGACGGGCTGCAGGTGCCTGCCAGGGCCTGTTTCGGGCGCTCTGGGGGACCCGCGCCCGGGGACTGGGCGCACCCCGCTAGAGCAGTGACGGGAGCACCGCCCAGGGCGGTGGGGGCCCTACGGGGCCTTGGCGTGACCCGGGGGCAACTGAGGCAGGCTAGGCCAGAGCGGGCTCGAAGCCCACCCTACGCCGCAGGCTCTGCTCTCCGACCCACCGAGCAGGCCCCGCCCCCTCCGTGAGGCCCCGCCCCTGTCAGGAGGCCCCGCCCACACGGGCGAGGCCCCGCCCAACCCGGGCCTCCCCGCCGGGCCACTCGGAGCTGGGGCAGCCCGGGCCGAGGATCAGGTCTTCCGAACCGGGTCTTTTGGGAAACCCTGAAGCGCGGTGACTTCTGGGAAATAACATTTCTGTCGTTCCCCCTTCGGCCTGGTTTGCGCATGCGCCATTTCCGCCACGCAAAGGGCGGGGTTAGGGGGCGGGGTTTTCGGCGCCTGCGCACTGGGCTTCTGTCGTCTGCCTCTGGAGTCCCCGGTATCTAGATCTGCGTCGCCTGCCTCCGGCGCCAGGTTTCCTGGACTCGTGTCCGGGCCGGTCTGACTTGGTCCCGCCCCTCCTGCTTCAGCCCCGGACCCACTGCCCCAGACTCACCTCGTCACCCCCCGGGCCCATCTCGTCACCCCCCGGGCTCACCTCGCCAGCCCCCGGGCCCACCTCGCCACACCCCGGGCCCACCTCGCCACCCCCCTACCCCCCTCACCTCGCCACCCCCCTACCCCCCTCACCTCGTCACCCCCCGGGCCCACCTCGCCACCCCCTGGGCCCACCTCGCCACCCCCCCGGGCTCACCTCGCCACCCCCCGGGCTCACCTCGCCACCCCCCTACCCCCCTCACCTCGTCACCCCCCGGGCTCACCTCGCCACCCCCCCTCCCCTCCTCACCTCGTCACCCCCCGGGCTCACCTCACCACCCCCTGGCTTACACACACACACCTGGTTCACCTCGCCCCCCCTCCCCCCGTTCACCTCGCCACCCCCCCACCTCGTCAGCCCCCAGGCTCACCTCGCCACCACCACCCCCCTCACCTCGTCACCCCCCCGGGCTCACCTTGCCACCCCCCCCTCACCTCGTCAGCCCCCCGGGCTCACCTCGCCATCCCCCCTTCCCCCCTCACCTTGTCACCCCTGGGGCTCACCTCGCCCCCCCTCCCCCCCCAGTTCACCTCGCCACCCTCTCGGGCTCACCTCGCTGCCACCCCCCACCCCCCGGGCTCACCTCGCCACCACATGCTTACTTACCCCTTTACCCCCAGCTCACACCCCCAGCCCCTGGGCTCACAGCCCCAGCCCCTGGGCTCACCTTGCCACCACATGCTTACTTACCCCTCCCCTGGACTCACCTCCCCATTTCCCATGGTCATCCCCCCACCTCCAGGCTCATCCCTTTACCTGCTGGCCTTAACCCTGCTCCCAGCTCCCCCCACCAGCCTCCTGCCCCAGCCGGGCTGTGCACCTCCCCTCCCGGAAGATGGAGCAGCCCAGGCTCCCAGGGCAGGAGGGGTCAGGGCCCAGCGTGGGACACTGGGGAGGCGGCCTGTGATCCCCCGCCCGCCTCCAGAGGGGAACTGCATTCCAGAACCCAGGGCAAGATGTTGGTAGTGTCTGAAACTTGTGACATGAACAGTAGTATAAGAGAAATGTGTGACAAACATGTGTGAATCAAATTTTTTTATCTGTTAGAACAGTGGAAAACTCTCCAAGTAGTTTGTGCTCTCAAACACAGTAGTCTCTGCTGGGTAGAGGCTGGGCTCACGTGGAGAACTTTGCCAGAAGGGGCTTGGAGGTGTGTGAGTACCTGCCAGACCCACTTCCTTCCTGGGGCTGTAACCTCGGCCTCACCTCCTGCCCTGCTTCCTGGCCCAGGACATGCCCCGAATGTGTCCAGGTTGAGTCACTCCAGGTTGACCGTGCACCTCCAGCCCAGGCCTGGGCTGCCACCTACCTAAGAATGAGGAGTGATCCAGCTGACTTGCCGTGGCCTCTCGGGATCTTGGGAACCCCATTTTTGGGCCCCGCCCGGTGGCCCCACCCTCCCAAGGAGGGAAAAGGCGGCTGCCAATGTCTCAACTCAGGCACTGGGACCTGGAGCTTGGAGGGCCAAGAGGACTGGCTGCTGCCACTGCCACACAACCCTTGCAGGTGAGTCCTTGCCTGTGAGGGCTTTGCTGAGCTCAGGGGTACCCCAGGGCAAGCCCCTTGCTCTTCCTATCGCCCAGACTTCCCTAACCCATTCCCAGTGGCAATGCCACGGGGGGAGGGGGACACACGGGAGGGGGGTGACAGCTGGGAGTCACTGGCCCTCACTGCTTGCACACACTTGGCCTACAACAGAGGCCTGTGTACATGCTTGGAGGGCCCTGCACCCATGACCACGGATGCAGTGACAAGGCCGACTTGTCCTGGGGTGGGAGCTTTCTTGGGCTGCAGCTCTCGGGCAGCCATGCCCCTCCACTGAGTCATTACCTGTGTCATTTCTGCCCCCTCCTGCAGGCTGGGCCATGGACCCCCACGAGATGGTTGTCAAGAACCCCTACGCCCACATCAGCATCCCCCGGGCTCACCTGCGGCCTGAGCTGGGGCAGCAGTTAGAGATGGTTCCCTCCTCCTCCTCCTCCTCCTCAGAGACACAGCCTCTGCCCATGGGGCCCTGCGCCCCTGAGCCAGCCCACCTCCTGCAGCCCGCCGAGGTCCCAGAGCCCAAGGGTGCCAAGGGTGGTGCCAAGGGTGGCGCCAAGGGGGCTGCCCCTGGCCAGAGCCAGCAGCCCTGCAACCCCTCCAGCTGCGGGCAGCGCCCACCGGGACTGACCTATTCGGGCCTGCCGCCCGTGGGGCGCGGCGATGACATCGCTCACCACTGCTGCTGCTGCCCCTGCTGCCGCTGCTGCCACTGCCCCCGTTTCTGCCGCTGCCACAACCGCTGCTGCGTTGTCTCCTAGCCCCGCCAGGGCCAGGACCCAGCCTCTGCTCCCGCCCAGGCAGGGCCCAGATGTGCAGGTGGCTGCGGTCAGAGGCATGAGCCTCTTCCAGCCTGGGACCAGCACCTCTCGTGGGCCAGGAAGGCTGCCGGCTCAGACCGGGTCCTTGAGAGGGAGTCCCGGGCACTGGCCGTGATGGGACACCCTTGACCACCTTCAGGCCAATAAAGCAGGGTGAGCTTTGTCCTGGCGACTCTTGTCCTTTGCTGCAGGCCCCTCCCGGAGGGAGTCCCAGGCTACATGACAGCATCTGCTCCCACCCTGTGCATGCCACACACACGCGCACACGCACCCTCTGCAGCCTCACGTCATCTGCACGTTAGCCTCACCTGCAGGGCTCAGGTCTGTCTAGAGGCTGTGTGGGGGTGGGAGTGTGTCCCCTGCCCTGGCCAGGCCTGGGTTCAAGCCGCCCCGTCTCCCTAGGCTGAAGTCCTGAGACTGTGAGATGCTCCGCGTGTGGGTCAGATGCCTGGAAGGAGCCCCAAGGAAGGTCTCCAGGAGGAGGGAGAGGGTGGAACTGCTGCTGGCAGGTTTCAGGGAGTGGGAGCTCAGGACGGGAGGGCCTAGGCAGCCAGGACCGAGCCCTGCCCACCGTGAGTCACCTCCCAGCCTCTCTGGGACACGTTTCTGGTTTCCCAGGAAACATCTCATTCCTGCACGTCTGCTGTCCTGCCTCAGGGCCTGGGCTTCCTGGAGGAGGTGGCCTGTACCAGGCCTTGAAGGCGAAGCAGGGAAGGGGCTGGGAGGAGGCCGGGGCCGTGGGCCTGAGTCGTCTGTCAGAGCAGCGCAGGGTGGCTGCCTGGGGCTGGGTGTGAGAGCCAGGCCGCCAAGCACGACATTGCCTCAGCGCTGGGGAGGCCGGGATGCCAGGGCAGGGAGTGAGTGGGGAGGCCGGCACTGGGCAGCCGGCATTCCAGGAAGGGCAGAGACAGGCGCAGAGGTGGAGGCTGAGCTGGCCATGCAGGACAGACGGGTCCTCTCGTCATGCCGGCCCTCCCCTGACGCATGGTGACCAGCCGCACGGCAGGTCGGGGTGGGTGCGTGGCCTGCTGAGATCTCTCTGGGTGTGGGATGAGGGGTCATTGCCCTGTCTGGGCAGGGACTCGAGTGCTAGCCTCCGTGTCCCTGTGTCCCTGCTTCACGGCGGCGGCCCCCTCAGAAGATGACCCCACCCAGGTCAGCCGCAGGAACCTGTCTGGCCAGTCCTGGAGGCCAACTGCCAAGGCGGGCAGGAGGAAGGAGGGGCCCTCTTGCCTCCTGGTGGGGCTGAGTGGTCCTGGGGCCCTGCCCACCTGCCTCATTACCCCGCTTCGCTTCGCTCCACCTGTGGTCCAGGTCACTGGACACACTGACCACACCTCCTGGAGCTTGGTGCCTCCCTGGGCTGGCTGGGGGCCACAGACGGGCACATGCCAGCTGGGAGGTGGCACCTGAGTCCGGCGGGGTGGGGTGGGGGTCGCTGTTTGTGAGCAAGGATCTCCACACGTGGTGCTTGAGTGCCACCTCCAGGCCATGCAGGCTGGCTGCTGCCCCTCAATGGGACAAAGGACAGGGCAGAACAAGGCAAGGACTGAGCTGATGGGGAGAAGTCGCACAAATGTGGAACTGCACATAGCGATGAAGCCTGCAGAGGACCCTGGGGAGGGTGTGGGCTGGGGGAAAGCGTGGAGCTGAACTGCAAGGCCAGGCCCCAGTGGGGGGTTAGCAGAGGAGCGGGTCGGGCAGTGGGGCGGGGGCACCTTATCTCCTATGAGTGGGTGGTGCAGTTAGATCCAGTTTCAAGCGCTTTGTGGCTGAAAGGGGAGCCCACGCGGGCCGGCCGGCCACCTGCCTCTCTGCTGACTCCCGCTAGGCCAGTAACGCGAGCCAGGCAGGGAGCCGCAGGGCGCCCTGGGTCCCCACCCCCTTCCCCAGGCACCCAGCCTGCACTCGGTGGTGTGGATGCAGGTAAGAAAGGCCTGGGGCTGGGGTAGGCTGGGTGGTGGGGGCCCAGGGCTGAGCTGGAGGGTCGGGAAAAGGACCTGCCCAGCCAGACAGGAGGCTGCCCAGCCGGTGGCCACGGGAACCAGGGAGTGACCAACTCTAGTCCCACTTGTCCCACTGGCCACTACCCCCTTCCTGGATCTGCACACACCTGCCAGCCCCACAGACCCAGCTCCTGCCCAGCCATGCTGGACAGTCACAGAGGTGGGCTGGACAGGCTGCAGGCAATGCCGTGCCGCCCACTGCCAGCTTCCCTGCGCACCCCCCCACACAGGATGCTGCAGCCTGAGGGCCCCCGGGCTTCAGAAGAGGGTGGGACCCGGAGGAGCGACTGCATCATCTGCTATTCGGCCTATGATCTCTCCGGGCACCTGCCCCGCCGCCTCTACTGCGGACACACCTTCTGCCAGGCTTGTGTGCGGCGGCTGGACACGCCGGCGCACGAGCAGCGCTGGATCCCCTGCCCGCAGTGCCGCCAGAGCACACCCACGCCTCGAGGAGGGGTGGCCATGCTGGACCTGGACTTGGCCGCCTTCCTGGCCATCAAGGCTGAACGAAAGCCAGCGAGAGTGGAGCCCCGGCCCCCCACGCCCCTCAAGGATGGCACCACTGTCACTCAGCAGCCGGCTGGGCTCTGCCCCACCTTGGGCCCCCAGCCCCACTTTCCCCCGCCCAGATGCTGCCGGGACTGTGGCAGCCTCTGCTGCCTGTCCCTGGGCAGCAGAGAGGTCTGAGCTCTGCCGCTCCCTCCCCTGCAGGGGGACCTCTGACCATGCACGGTCTTCCCAGAGCAGCCTGGTGGCAGAGTGTCCTGGACGCAGCCCGTTGGCCCAGCGGTGCCACCCGAGCCACGGGCGTGCCCAGGCCACACTGGAAGGGCAGGGCTATGGCCCTAGTGCCATGAGACTCCGCTGGAGGCTGGTGACCTCCTACCTATCCTGGCCAGGATAGTCTGACCGTGTGTGCCCAGTGGGGACACTGCAAGCCCAGCTCAGCCCAGACGGTGTCCTAGGAGCCCGGGCTGCAGGCCCAAAGGGCAGAGCCAAGTCAAGGCTGGTCCTGAGTGGGTCATGCCGGAGCAGGGCTCCTTTCCTACAAAAGGCCTCGGAGGCAGGCGCCAGGAGAGAGGCCAGCTCCTTCACTGATGCCCCGCCGTCAGCCCTGTGAGGTTCATCCACTCAACAAAGTTCATTGCGTTCCCACCGTGTGTCAGGCGCTGTTCCGGGAGGGTCCCGTGTGGCCACAAGGCCACACAGGTGTCGGAGGAGAGGGCCATGGGCAGGGCTGGCTCTGATGGCACAGCCCAGTTTAACTGGCCCCGAGCCGGGCCCCTTCCCGGCTGCTGGCAGCACCCACAACACGGACCCTCGGGGAGCCACACAGGTGGCGGAGGCTGTGGGTGCAGAGCAGCCGCACCCCATGCCCACTCGGGAGCCCCCTGAGCAGGGGTGCAGAATGGGAAGGGAAGAGAGAATTTGCTGAGCAGACACTCAGAAGCTGCCTCCTTCTCTGGGGCAAAGTCCCCCACTCACAGGGCCAGCCCCTCCTCCTGGCATCTCAGGGGCAGGAAGAGGGCTGGTCCCAGTAAGGGGCACCTCACAATTGGCAGGGCAGGGCAGGGCAGGCAACAGGCTGGGCAGCGTGGCCTGGGGAGAGGGGCCTCTGCCTGCGCCCCTCTGCTGGCCACCACCTGCCCTGAAGCCAGAACTGAACTGGCTGAGCTCAGGGCTGGGCGCCTTCCCTGGCTACACGAGAAAGCACCTCCTCCCCACCCACCCGGTGCAAGGGGCTTCCCTGCCACCTTCTGTCAGGGGCAGGGACTACCACAAGAAGGTCTCCAAGGCTCTGCAGAATGGGCACAGTGGCGGGCAGACTTTGTCCAGGGGCCCCTGGGTGGCCCCAGCCCGAGCAGCAGCATCCTGCCCTGCACGGGGGTGGAGTGTCCAGTAGCTCACAGGGACGCCTCCTCATGGTGTCCAGGACGGAGAGCCGGCGCCCAGCCCAGCAACACCCCTGGCCTGATGCGGAGCCCGTCCCTGGGAGAGACCCCACTCCAACCACACCGGGCTGAGTCAGACTCGGAGCTCCTAGCCACAAGGTGACCCAGGCCTGAGCGAGGCCCAGGGGCCTCGGGGCCAGGGGGTATCCCCTCGGGGGCCTCAGCTCCTGGGTAAACATTAATGGGGCTCGATACACAGCAGGTCACGTGCACGCTCAGGGGATCTTTGACCTGCAGCTGCTCCTCCCTGCAGGTGTCCCCTCACCACCCACACAGGTAGGAGCTCCCAGAACCAGGCTGGGCCCAGGGACCCTTAGGTGACATTGAGGCCAGGGCCAGGTGACCTCCAGGCCCAGGGCTCAGGCCCCATCCTGAGCCTCCAGGGCCCAAGGGCAAGAGAGACCAGTCTGGCAGCAGGCAGAAGGGAGGGGAGGCACTGCGGACCCCTGACTTATGCCCAGGGTGCTGGGAGGGCGTCTAGGCAGAGGGCTCAGATGGGGTGGGGGTCCTGACCCAGTGGGCTGCAGAGGCAGATGCTGCCGGGAGAGGAGCCTGGAGGTGGGGGCCCAACCCCCCACCCTGCTCCTCATCAGTGGGGGTTGGGGCCCTTATCAGGCCAAGATGTCACCCTTTGGTATCAAATGCCAAAGTCTAAGCTGGGACTACCAGCAGCGTCCCCGGTGATACCGGATAGGAGAGGTCCCTGGGTTCCCCAGCTCACTGCCATTTCCAGCCGCCCCCCAGCACCCTGTGCCCTCGGCCACCCGCCAGGCCTTCGTCCAGCCGGGACCAGCAAGGGAGCTGGGGAGTCAGGGTCCCCTCAAATCTGTCCTCTGAAACAGGATGGGACTTGCCTGACAAGCCTGAGGTCATTGTAGCCATCCTCCTGTGGATGGGGGAAGCCGGGAGGTCACCAAGGCCCTCAGGGGGTGTGGCAAAGGTCTTAGAGGGCCCCTGGACCTGGAACCTGAATTCAGTCTGTCTGCCAGAGTTGGGGCAGGAGAGGTCTCTGACTTTGCATGTCCCCAGCAGATAGGGCTCGGGCCTGGGTCTGTCTCTGCCTGAAATCCATGCCGAATTTCCCCACTGGTGGCCAGGTGCCCCACCCCACTCTGGACACAGTTGACCTGGTGGACCAGAGTCTGAGAAATGCAGGTACCAGGAGCCTCAGTGCCCCAAACCTGGGCTCGCCTGCCCACCCCCTACTCCCCTGACAGCGCGTACTGGGCAAGGAGGGGAGAGGCCCCAGCTGGTCTCCTGGAGCACCAGGGACTCAGGACAGCCCAGTCCCAGGACAGATGAGTGGCGGCCCCCTCGGACTCTCCCTTCCTATTGCTGTGTCTCACCCTAAGCCCTTATGCCTCAGGCCCTGCCCGACCTGCCCCTTCCACCCCCAACTGGGGCTGGGTCCCAGAAACAGTCCTACTTGACCCACCCTGCAGGGAACACCTATCCTGCCCCAGTCTTGGAGGAAGGGGACACTGACCCCTGGGCCCTCCCTCAGCTGAAGGACACTGGCCAGTCCTGGAAAGGTAGGTCTGGGGGATCTGGGGGTCGCAGGCCTGACTCCCAGGGCCATGGGGGAAGAGAGAGCAGGGTGGGGCCTGGCCCAAACAGGCCACAGGGAAACCCACCATGCCCACCAGCTCATGGCCACCCACACCCCCACCTCAGGGTGCACCCTGCCCTGCAATGGACAGCCACCCTACCTGATCTGCCCCTCCTGGCTGGCTTATGGCTCCAGGAGGGCCCAAGGGTTGTTGGCTCAGCCATTCTGCAAGGAAGTGGTGGGGGACGGAGGAGGACCCAGGCCCTTGCTCTGAAGAGCAAGGAGGGCCTGGCTTTGCCTTGGGAGTTACAGGGGAGGAGGGAATGGGCCCCTGCCCTGTTGAGAACAGAGGAGGAAGGGGCCTGGGAGGGGCCTGGGCAGGGTGGAGGGCTGGCTGAGGACAGACCTGCCCTGTGTCCTCAGAGCTCAGTGTGGTCAGCAGGCTGCGCCAGGTGGTCACCAGCCTCCTCCAGGCCTGTGGGCTCCTTGGCAGCCTGTACTTCTTCATCTGCTCCCTGGACACCCTCAGCTCTGCCTTCCAGCTGCTGGGCAGTGAGTGACCAGGCGGGCAGCCAGGGCGGGGCTGGGGAACAGCCACCCTCTGCAACCTCAACAGCCCTCCTTCCTGGACAACAGGCAAAGTGGCCGGAGACATCTTCAAGGACAACGTGGTGCTGTCCAACCCCGTGGCTGGACTGGTCATCGGCGTGCTGGTCACAGTCCTGGTCCAGAGCTCCAGCACGTCCTCCTCCATCGTGGTCAGCATGGTGGCCTCCAAGTGTGCGTGAACCCCACCCTCCCGGGGGGTGGGGGGTGCAGTGGGGCAGAGGCTGACCCGGCCCCCCCTCAGTGCTGACCGTCCAGGCGTCTGTGCCTGTCATCATGGGTGTCAACGTGGGCACATCCATCACCAGCACCCTGGTCTCAATGGCCCAGTCGGGGGAACGAAATGAGTTTCGGAGGTGAGTCGGGGACGGGAGGGTGGGGGCCGGAGCTCCGGTGGCAGTGGCAGCCGCAGCCACCGCCAAGGCCGTCCCGCCTACCAGCCCTGTGTGGCCACAGGGCCTTCAGCGGCTCGGCCGTGCACGGCATCTTCAACTGGCTCACGGTGCTGATCTTGCTGCCGCTGGAGAGCGTGGCAGCCGTGCTGGAGCGGCTCAGCGAGCTGGCCCTGGGCCCTGCCCGCCTGCAGCCCCAGGTGCAGGCACCCGACATCCTCAAGGTGCTGACCCAGCCACTCACACACCTCATCGTGCAGGTGAGGATGCCTGAGCTCTGGAGAGGGCATGTGGAGGCCCAGGCCCTGCCCTGGACGGAGGGGACACAGGAGGGTCTGGGCCCTGCATGGGGATTAGGAGAGTAGTCGGCAGAAGTGGGTGGGATGGGGCTGGACCCCATGGGCATCTGAGCCCCCAGCGAGTCCTGAGGGAGGGTCCAGCACACGGTCATGATACCTCTGCCCTTCAGCTGGACACCAGTGTGATCGTGGGCAGTGCCACGGGCCAGGCCACCAACGGCAGCCTCATTAAGCGATGGTGCAGCGCCGGAGAGCAGGCGGTGAGGGGCCCGACCCCAACCCCTCATTTGACCCCTGACCTTGCCTGCTGAACTGCCTCGCCCCGCCCACTGTGACTCTTGAGCCCTCTGACTTCCGTGTCCCCACTGACCCCCTGAGCCCGTCCTGAGTCCTCCCTGCCCCTAGATCCAGGGGAACAGCAGCGGATGTGGCGCCTTCAGCCCCTGCGCTGATAGGAACAGTTCGGCCGCCGAGGACAGGCTGCGCTGTGAGCCCGGCCCCGCCCCCACCCGCCCCGCCCCCACCCGCCCCGCCCACTCCCCGGATTGCCCCGCCCCCGGCCCGGCCCCGCCCCCGCCTCACGCTCCCCCCCCCCCCCGCAGGCCGCCACCTGTTTGCGGGCACGGCGCTCACGGACGCGGCCGTGGGTTGCATCCTGCTGGCCGGCTCCCTGCTGGTGCTCTGCACCTGCCTGGTCCTCATCGTCAAGCTGCTCAACTCCGTGCTGCGGGGCCGCGTCGCCCAGGCGGTGCGGACGGTCGTCAACGCCGGTGAGGGGGTGGGGCAGGGGGCGTGGTCTGGGCTTCAGGGCGGGGCCTGGGGGCGCAGGGCGGGGCCTGGGGACAGGGCCTGGGGCTCGGCGGGGAGGGACGCCTGCGGGCTAGCAGGGGTGACCCAGCTGCCCCCCCCCCCGCCAGACTTCCCCTTCCCCTTCGGCTGGCTCAGTGGTTACCTGGCCATCCTTGTGGGCGCCGGCCTGACCTTCGTGCTCCAGAGCAGCAGCGTCTTCACAGCAGCCATCGTGCCCCTCATGGGTGAGTGCAGTGGGCAGTGGGCCTCTGGAGGTGGGGGCTGGGGCCCTTTGGTCACCCCCAGCTCCCCCAGGGGTCGGAGTGATCAGCCTGGAGCGGGCGTACCCCCTCTTCCTGGGCTCCAACATTGGCACCACCACCACGGCCCTGCTGGCTGCCCTGGCCAGCCCAGCAGACATGATGCTCAGCGCTGTCCAGGTACTGCCCCCACCCCTCCAGCGCCCTCCCCGCTCCCAGCTGGGGCCTGGGGCTTTCTCTGAGGTTCAGTCCCCTTGTGTCCAGCCAGCCTTGGGGCCCCAGGCTGCCTGTGGCCCAGGCTCTCCCTGGACTCCCTTCTCTGGCTCCAGCTGCAGACCTGCAGCCCCACCTCCTGGGACCCCAGAGACCCTGCAGGCATCTCTCGGCACCTACCCTGCACTTCCTTCCCTGACACCTAGTCATTTTCAGGTTTTCTCAGCGTGTGGCCCTGGGCCACCCCCATGTCCTGTGCCCCTTTCTCTTTGACAGCCCCTGCCTCCCCTGGGGGACCCCTGCTCCTCCATCCTCCACCCTATTCTCCTCACCACATCCCCTGGAGACCTGCCCCAGCCCTGGGGGCTCCGAGCCCCTCTGCTGCACCACCTCCAGGATGCCTCTACCCCCCATCCTCTGCTCCCTTGTATACCAGCCACTTAAACCCAAAGCCCCACTTGGACAATGCCCAGCTTCCCAGCCCCTATCCTGAAAAGCCCCTCCCCTCCCCCCATGCCAGGTGCTTGACAATACCCTGGCTGTGATTCTTTCTCCAGGATGCCTCCCCATCCCAGACCCCCCAGCTCTGTGCCCCACACCCAGTCCCATTCAGTCATGCCTGTTCTCTAAATTTCGGTCCCCAATCCCCGGGCCATGGACCGGTACCGGCCTGTGGCCTGTTAGCAACTGCGCTGCACAGCAGGAGACGAGCGGCAGGTGAGCAAACGAAGCTTCACCTGTATTCACAGCCACTCCCTATCACTTTCATCATCCCCTGAGCTCCACTCTCCCCCGCTGGTCCATGGAGAAATTGTCTTCCATGAAACCAGTCCCTGGTGCCCTACAGGTTGGGACCGCTGCTCTAAAACACCCCCCCCCCCGTGTGGTTTGCTGCCTGGGTGCCGGGCAGGTTCAGCTCCTGAAACCCTGGATCACACTAGGCTGCTGCTCATGAGAAGAGATGAGCCTGGCTCTCCCAGGCTCCCACCTGCATCCTCATCTCTGCCTGGTCTCTCTCCACTCAGCTCCTTCCGGTGCAGGGTCCTGCTCCACCCCCTCCAAGAAGCCCTCCACACTTCACCTGTGCACAGACCCCCTCCCAGTCTGGCAGCCCCTGGGGGGCGCTGTGTGTTCCTGCCATATGTGGTCCTGTGCCGCCTCCCCGCCAGAGCCCTGGCCGGGGTGGCAAAGCTCACTCTGGAGAGGAGAGGGCACAAGGCTTAGGCAAAGCTACGTCAGTCCAGGGGAGGGCGTGATCTCACTGTGGATCCATGACCCACAACCCTCGATGCTCCTGCTGCCTCCAAAGTGTAGGAGTGGGGGGCTGTGGGAGGAGCATGTCCGTACCTGGCCAGAATCTGCCCTCCCAGGCAGCGCGTCTCGGTAGGATGCCAGACAAGCTTTGGACATGGGCCATTTCCGCGGGGTGGGGAGAGGGCAGGGGTCCTGGGTCTGAGGTAACCCCTTCTGCTCTGACCCTCCACCCGACAGGTTGCCCTCATCCACTTCTTCTTCAACCTAGCTGGTATACTGCTGTGGTACCTGGTGCCCGCCATGCGGCTGCCCATCCCACTGGCCAAGCGCTTTGGGGACCTGACTGCCCGCTACCGCTGGGTAGCCATCGCCTACCTGCTGCTCAGCTTCCTGCTGCTGCCCCTAGCGGCCTTTGGGCTCTCCCTGGCTGGGGGTGTGGTGCTGGCCTCAGTTGGGGGTTCCCTGGTGGGGCTAGTGCTCCTCGTCGTCCTTATCAATGTCCTGCAGCGGCACCGGCCGGCCTGGCTGCCCCGCCGCCTGCGGTCCTGGGCCTGGCTGCCCCTCTGGCTCCACTCTCTGGAGCCCTGGGACCGCCTGGTGATGCGCTGCTGCCCCTGCAGGGTCTGCAGCCCCGCAGAGGCCACTGACAAAGATGCCCACTGCTATGAGAACCCCGAGGTCCTGGCTTCTCATCAGCTGTGAGTGGTGGGCTCCACAGCGGACCACCCTAGCCCTCACCGGCCAGCCTACCCAGTTTCTTTCCCCTGGGGGGCGGTTCCTAGCAGCAGCGGACGTTTGCATCACCTGCTTTCCCTTCTGTGCAAATAAATCCGGCTGTTACCCCGTGTGGCGGCGTCCACTGCCCGACAGGGGATGCGGGAAGGGCCGAGCGCTGCGCCCTGGGGACGCTTGGGGCGGCTGGCGCAGGGTGGCGGAAGTGGCCTCGAGCGCCGGCGGGGCGGCGGCGCGTTTCCGGCCCCTCGGCTCGGAGGGCTGGAAGGAACCGCGGGTCGCGGGGTCCAGTCCCCAGGCGCAGGGGCCCGAGCGAGCAGGGAACTTCTGCCCGCCGGCGCCGAGCCCCGCCAGGTGCGCGGGGGCGCGAGGAGGGACCGGGACGGCGGGAAGGGCCGGCTGTCCGCAGGCGTCCCTCCCAGTTCGCCCCTGCGTGTCTCTCGGCTGGCCCAGGCCGGGGTGCGGGAGCCGGGGCCGGGGTCCCCAGGGACGCGGGCCTGCCCCTCCTGGGCTCGGGCCGGGTCGGGCCGGTGCTCAGCTCGCGGAGCCCGCGAGGAGCCGAGCCTGCCGCAGAGGCCGCGAAGGCCTGCGGGGGCGCCCCGGGGGAGCGGCTGGCGCCTGCGCCAAGGTCCGGCCGGCTGGGTGCCCCCCGCGGTGAGGTCGGGTTTCCGCACAGGAAAGCTCCTCTGCCGGTGGCGGGTAACTGGACACCCGGGAAACGGCATCCCTCGCCACCCCCAGTCCGGGACTGCCCGAATCCCAAACCGACCCTACGCGCCGCCAAAGAAAGCAAGGCTTGGGTCGTCCCGGGACCCGAGCACTCGGCCAGGCACACGCAGATGGATGGACGAAGCGGCTGGCCCTTGTAGGGATGCTTCTGGTTTTCCCAGAGAGTCCGAGCTGTGTCCACTGGCGATTTCCCATCCAGAACCGCTGTCGTGATGGGGGCACTTTTCTTCCCAGCCTCTGCCAGGTTCGCCTGGTCAAACCCCATGGGACAGGGGTGTGGCTAGTCAGCAAGATGAGTCCTGGGAGAGCCCAGGGCCATCTCTGCCCTGTCCGTTCACTCCTCTCAGGTTGCCTTACCCCCCACAGCCCCCAGGCCCTCCCTGCCCTCTTGTCCCCCACCCCACACCTCCGGCACCTAGGCCTCCTGGGCCTGAGTCTCATCCTGTAACCCCTCCCCCCAGGTGACTGCCTGCTGTAGCAGCCAAGGCCTTGGGGCTGGGCTGCAGCAAGAATAGGGCCCCCCACAGCTAGCTCATATATCCCAGCTTTGGTTCCTCCAACTCTGTGATTCCCGGTTGCTCTTGTGCACCTGACATCAGCCTCATGGTACCCTGCTGCCATTCCAGGGGACAGGCCCGGCTAGTCCCCAGGGAGATTGAGGCTTGCGGGAAGCTGCCCTGTCCTTTGGGGGAAGGCAGTGGGGCCCTTGTGGCTGGGGAAAGTACCCCACGCACCTCTCCTTCCAGGGCAGGTGAGGCCTCCCACAAAGGCTGACTGCTGGGTCCTTTAAGGCCACCAATTACTGTCTGCCTGCTGCCCCTGCCTGGCGGTAATGCACCCTCCCACTGGGACCATGGCCACCAGTAAACAGAGCCTTCCTTGTGGATTCGCCCAGCAGCTACAGGCTGGGGAAGGAGGGCAGGCACCCAGCACTCCCACAGCTCCTCCTGCCCCATGTCCCTGCTCTTTGGCTCTCTCAGGGCTGCATTCTGCCTGGCCATGGACCCTAGGGCCCAGGGTTGACCCTCCCACACCATACTGTCCTGCCTCTTCACACTGGAGCGGAGATACCCTTGGTTCAGGGTGGGGCTGTGGGGACTTCTCGACCAGCTTCGTGCAGCAGTGGCAGCTGCTGTCCTTGTGGGTCTTAGGCCCAAGCACTGCAGGGAGTCTCCTGCTGTCTTGCCCTAGCCAGCATGGCACAAAAGCAAGAAAGTGCTGGCCTCGAGGGTAAGGTGTTTGGAGTTTTTATTGGGATAAAAGGGAAAAAATAATTACCGCTGCAAAATGATAACAGGAGGCAGCTGTGAAGCCAGCTGTGTTTGTCATTTTTTTTCCCTCTTCTGTGACACTAGCTTTGTCACTCTCCTTGGAATGTGATCTGGTGGATGTGGGAGGGAGTTTGCACCTCTGCTGTCTGCTTGGGAACTCTTCAAGTGCTGCCAAAATAAATTCTTAAAGACAAGGAGTTAAGCCCCAGGTGGTTAATCAAACAGGCAGTTGTGTGCTGTGATCTTTCTTTTCTGTTAGTTTATTAGCAATGCCATCCTGTCACCTGTCTCCAATAATAAAAAAAAAAAGAAGCCAGGCTTGTTTTCCTGGACCCATCTGTGGGTGAGGTCACTCTCCTGGTCAGGGTGGCAAACACTGGCAACAGACCCCTCTCCTGGGATGAAAAGGCCAATCTCCATGCATGCCCAGGGTGCAGCTGGTCCTGGCAGATTTCCCAAAGACTAACAGTTTGGGTCAGTGCATAGCACAACACTGTGGTATCATGCATTATGTAGTGAAGTGGGGGTGCCTCCCCTCTAGGAAGAAATAAGCAAGCAATGCCCCCAACACCCTCTGGTCGAGAGGCAGAGGGGTAAGAAATTCCAACAAAGACAGAATCTAGAGAGGCCCAGTGACCAAAGCAAAGGAGACTGTTCAGGACAGAATTGATGGTGTAAATTTATTCCTTTAAAAATGTTACCAAAATACACTTTGGAAGGGTGAGACGGGAGGGTGGCTTGAGGCAGGAGTTTGAGACCATCCTGAGTCACATGGCAAGACCCTGTCTCTACAAGAAAGAGAAAAATTAGGCAGGTGTGGTGGTGCCTGCCTGCAGTCCCAGCCACTCCGGAGGCCAAGCAGGGAGTATTGCTTGAGCCCAGGAGTTCCAGGCTGCAGTGAGCTGTGTTTGACCTACTACACTGCAGCCTGGGAGACAGAGCAGGACCTTCTCTCTAAAAAAACATAAAAATAAAAAAATAAAAATGCTACCAACACATAATGTAAATATATTGTTTTTAAAGCAATTGATTAAACGTGCAACTGCACGCAATTTAACTGTTTTTCTCTTATAATTTTTTTTTTCTCCCCAACGTAAATGAAGTCGTAAATTAAGAGCACTGCAAGTATTCGTCAGCGCAATCCCCCAGAGGTCGGGGGCCCATCCGTCGAGGGAGGTCTGGACGCGGTCCCGTCTCCATGCAGCTCTGCGCACTCCTGGGGCCCAGGCACCAAGGCGACGGGCGCAGGGCCAGCGCCGTCTCCACAACACGCCGCGCCCCTCCTCGCCCCTCCCTGCACCCGACCCGCCCGGGGCGCAGCGGAAGCCATGCGCTCCCCCCGCCGGACCGCGAGGGCGGCGGGCGCGGGGACCGGGGACGGGGAGCAGGAGCCCGCGGACTCCGCCCGCCACGCTCCGCTGCTCTGGGGGCAGCGTCCCCACCCCAAGAACATCCCGGTCGCGGCGGCGCCGCCCCCACCCCGGCACCTGAGCTCCGGTTCCTCCCTCGGAGACCCCCGGGCTCGCCCCGCGCCAGGCGGGGCCGCCACCCCGCGACCCCGCGCGGCCCTCAGAGTGGCTGCGGGGCGCCCCTTCGCTCCGCGCGGGGAGGTCGGGTCCCGTCGCTCCGCGACAGCGGCCTCGGAGAAGGCGCACGGCGGGGACCCCGGATCGCCCCAGTACTCTCGAACCATCCTTCCGGGCGCGGCGCCAGGACCGCGCCCGCCCTCGACCGCCGGGCCTGCCCTCCCCGGCCGGAAGCTCGGCCCCGCCCGCGCGCGTCTCCCGCTGCACTGCGGCGGTTACCAGGACGCTGACCCCGCGCTGCCAATAGCGCCAACCTGTCGGCGTGCTCCCGGAAGCCAGCCAATGAGAGGGCAAATCAATCATTTGAAACACCCAATGGACAGAGCACCGCAGCACGAGGGGGGGCATTGTGATAGGGAGATTGTAGGCCGAGGCTGACCAATAAGGGGCTGACGGCATTAGGAAGGCGGGCCTTAGGCGTCTTGATTGACGGGGACAAAGCCAATCAAGAGAGGCTTCTTGCCAGCCTCGTTCTGGCACCCCAATCCGAGACTGACGGAGGCGGGCGCGGTGGGTATATAAGCATTGGCTGAGCGTCGGTTGTAGCACTCTGCGCGCCTGCTCCTCCGCTTGTGTGTCTGCCTGCTGCCCTCGTCCCCGCCGCCGCCGCCATGAGGGAGATCGTGCACCTGCAGGCCGGGCAGTGCGGCAACCAGATCGGCGCCAAGGTAAGCGGCCGAGGGCGCCAAGGCCCGGTGCGGGCTTGGCGGGCGGGGCGGGCGGCCAGGAAAGATGGCGGCAGCGGCCAGCCGGGCGGGCAGCGCCCCCGCATTGCGGCCCCGGGCACCCTGCGCGGGGCTGGGGCTGGAGCCGGGGCTTGCGGGCGGCCGGCGGGGCGGGCAGGGCCGAGGCCCCCGGGGCCCTGGCGGCTGGGGGAGCGCGGGCGGGGGAGGGGAGCGGAGGGCTGGGCCGCCGCGCCCGTCCGGGGCGGGGCCGTCCCAGCACACCGGCGGCCGTGACTCAGCCCCTGCCCGCCCGCGTCCCTTGCAGTTCTGGGAGGTGATCAGCGACGAGCATGGCATCGACCCCACCGGCACTTACCACGGGGACAGCGATTTGCAGCTGGAGCGCATCAACGTGTACTACAACGAGGCCACCGGTGAGACCCGGGCCCCTCCCGACGCCCTTCTGCGACCCCATGTCCCCTCTCCTCGCTGATTCCTCCTTCGTGCTCCCCCAGGTGGCAAGTACGTGCCCCGCGCCGTGCTCGTGGATCTGGAGCCCGGTACCATGGACTCGGTGCGCTCGGGCCCCTTCGGGCAGATCTTCAGGCCGGACAACTTCGTCTTTGGTGAGCCGCCGGTGGGGGCTGGGTGGCGGCGTGTCAGCAGGGGCGGCTCAAAGGTCGAGGGGCTGCCTGTCTCAAGGTCACCGCGGTGAGAACCGTGGGGCGGGACACACCTGGACACCCTCCTCCCCCTCTGAGTCACTCAATCCCCCTCCTAAAGCGGCTTTGGGAGGAAGGCCCAGCTGTCTGCCCACTGTGAGGAGCCGTAGATGTAATCTCCCGGCAGGGAACGCGGAGCTGGAGGCAGCGACTGCTGCTCGGTCCTTGGGAGTTGGCCGGGCTTGTCTGGGCAGGGTTTTGTTGTTGAGCTGGCTCAAGTTTGGTTAGCAGGGCAGGCTGCTTGCTGTCTGTTACTTTGGGGTCTATTTGGTCTACCCAGAGTGAATTCTCATTTCACGCCATATTGGCCTGTTTTTGCGTGGATTGTGGCGACTACATACCTGGCTAGCAAGTGACCACCTGTCCTCTCTCACAGGTCAGAGTGGTGCTGGGAACAACTGGGCCAAGGGGCACTACACAGAAGGCGCGGAGCTGGTGGACTCAGTGCTGGATGTTGTGAGGAAGGAGGCTGAGAGCTGCGACTGCTTGCAGGGCTTCCAGCTGACCCACTCTCTGGGTGGGGGGACTGGGTCTGGGATGGGTACCCTTCTCATCAGCAAGATCCGGGAGGAGTACCCAGACAGGATCATGAACACGTTCAGCGTGGTGCCCTCGCCCAAGGTGTCGGACACGGTGGTTGAGCCCTACAACGCCACTCTCTCAGTCCACCAGCTTGTAGAAAACACAGACGAGACCTATTGCATTGATAATGAAGCTCTCTATGACATCTGCTTCAGAACCCTAAAGCTAACCACGCCCACATATGGTGACCTGAACCACCTGGTGTCCGCCACCATGAGCGGGGTCACCACTTGCCTGCGCTTCCCTGGCCAGCTCAATGCTGACCTGCGGAAGCTGGCTGTTAACATGGTCCCCTTCCCCCGACTGCACTTCTTCATGCCTGGCTTTGCCCCACTGACCAGCCGGGGCAGCCAGCAATACCGAGCCCTGACGGTGCCCGAGCTCACCCAGCAGATGTTTGACGCCAAGAACATGATGGCTGCCTGCGACCCCCGCCACGGCCGCTACCTAACAGTGGCTGCCGTGTTCAGGGGCCGCATGTCCATGAAGGAGGTGGATGAACAAATGCTTAATGTCCAAAACAAGAACAGCAGCTATTTTGTTGAGTGGATCCCCAACAATGTGAAAACAGCTGTCTGTGACATCCCACCCCGGGGGTTAAAAATGTCCGCCACCTTCATCGGCAACAGCACGGCCATCCAGGAGCTGTTCAAGCGCATCTCGGAGCAGTTCACAGCCATGTTCCGGCGCAAGGCCTTCCTGCACTGGTACACAGGTGAGGGCATGGACGAGATGGAGTTCACTGAGGCCGAGAGCAACATGAACGACCTGGTGTCCGAGTACCAGCAGTACCAGGACGCCACGGCCGAGGAGGAGGGAGAGTTTGAGGAGGAGGCCGAGGAGGAGGTGGCATAGAGCCGTCTGTCACTGGGTAAAGCGCGGAAGCGGTGTGAGCTCTTTATTCACTCACAACCTGTTCTGATAGCCACGTCTCACTGTGTGTGCACTTGCTGTTCTTCCTGTCTTGACATCACATGCTGTACAGACACCACCATTAAAGCATTTTCATAGTGTGTGTTTTTGCCTCTCCAGTTCCTTCTGATAGGCCCTTCTCGAGCTGTTGCCGTACGTCATTGCATAGGTATCCTGCATGCCTGCGAGGGAGCAAGGCTGCACCTGAGCCGAGCTTACCACATACCCAGGGACAAGCATGCGAGTGGCTCCCACAGGAGTCGGCATGGGCTGTGAACACGGCAGGCTTCCAGGGAACATGGTGCTGCCCTGGGCCTTGGGGGCATCTGCTTGGGGAACCCGACCCCTGAAGGCAGGCCTATCCCATCCCAGAGGCTGGCTGGCTGTGTCTGGGGTTTTAATAGGAGGGACCAATGAGCCCTTTCCAAATGGGGGAAAGGGTAAAAATGAGCAATCCTGCTCTAAGATGGGACCCTGGGGACTGGTCTGACAACTGGCCCTGTATCAGCAATGAGGGGTGAGTAAAGGGGCCCCAGCCACCCTGTCCCGGTGGTGGGTTGGGTGTGTCAGCATGACCTTGTCCCAACAAGTTGGGTGTGAGGGCATGTGGCAGGGCTGGTAGGTAGGCGGCAGGCCTGTGCACTCACATGGCACAAATCCCGTGTAGAAAGGTATCAGGCCCTGGCTTCTGTAGACGGTGTTGCTGGGCCAGTATGTCTTAGGCAGCCTCTCGCCCAGGGCACAGATGGGATTTCTGAACAGGAACTGGGGAAACGGGCAGGTGCTGACAAGCACTGCCTCCCCCAGCTGGTAACCAGTGAGCAAAACACCCAAGTTGGGGCCTGACCTGCCCCAGCCGAGGGCACTCTCACTGGGGAAGTGGCCAGTGCTCTTGGGTCTGCTGTCTGCCTCAGCCCCCTTAGTCCGAAACACTGCAGAGCAGGGTGCTCAGACCTATAGGGGACAGGCCTTTGAGCCAGGCAGGGCCCCCCTCCCCAGGCCTCTGAGGAAGCCTGGCCTTCATGGCTCCTCCAGGGAAATGCCAAGTGGGTGGAGACAGCTGTGTTGGGAGCCAGGCAGCTGGGAGCAGGCCCAGCACGGGGCTGTCCTACCTGGTTCTTGTCAAACTGGTCCATAGCTTGTGTGACCCCATCACGGTAATTCACCCCCATCACCCAGGTGAACTGGGGGACGAAGCCAGCATAGCCTGGGAGTGGGCAGATGTCAGGGTCCTACCCCTAGTCCCCTTGGCCTTCCCCTGGGCATGCCCACCTTCCAGATGTGTCAGGGAAGCCAGTCAAGGCTCTGAACCCTCAATGTTAGCAATTGCCTCTTGGGGCCAAGTAAACAGGTGGGCAGCAGTCAGGAAAAGTGGGCTCCAGGAAGCAGCTGGGAGGTGTGAGAGAAAGGGGTCCCTACTCTCCAGAAACTCTGGGGAGGGGTGACCCTGCCCAAACCAGCAGGGTGCCCAGTCCCCAGGCACCCACCTGAGATGGCTTTCCGTTGGATCAGGTTAGGGTGGTCCAGCTGGGGCAGCCGCTGGAACCTCCCTACATCTAGTGTCTGCTGCTGGTGGGCCCGGGGTGGGTACTCACTCCTCCTGAAGTGGTACAGCTGGATTGGAGGAGGGGCGAGTCACCGCAGCTCCCACCTGGGTCTGGGTAGGGGTGGGGCTCAGCGCAGGATGTCTCCCAGTTACCTGGTGCTGCCCGGGGGCCTCATGGACTGGGGTGGTGCTCTTCCAGGCCTCTTCTCCATAAGCCAGCCGCTGGCCCGGGTGTCCCAAGTCCCTGGAGTCCCCCTTCTTGCCTGGTGGGCATGGTGGGTAGGGGGGGTAGGGCATGAAGCCTGCAGGCAGCCCAACTTCTCTGGATATGTTCTCTACCCCTGGTGGCTCCTGGGTGTCCATTTCCTGGAGTGGGAGCCGGCCCAGAATCTCAAAGTTCTTGAAGGGCTTCAGACCTGTACAGACAGGGCAGCCCGTGAGCATGGGGAGCAAAAGGGTAAGCCCAGAGGGGCTGGCGCAGGGTCGCGGCTGGCAGCTCACCGGTATAGAGAGGGATGTAGGGCTCACTCAGGTCCCGGCAGGGAACCCAGGGGGGCTTGGACCTGCTGTAGTCCTCGATGAACTTGGGCTTGGACATGGGGGACAGTACGGAACAGGGGCTCTTCTGCACACTGGGGTCTGTGAGCAGCTGTGCTGTGGTGCGCCCATAGGTGTTCCCCACCTGGTAGCGCAGCTGTGGATAGAAGCCTGCATAGCTGTGGCGGGAACAGGCAGAGGAGGCAGGATGGGTTGGTGAGGGCAGCCAGCAGCTAGGTGAGATCCAGCCCACCTGCCACTTACCAGCTGCTTGGCCTGTGGCAGGTCACCCAACCTTTGCTTACCTGTGAATGGGCTTGCAGTAGCACCTGCCTTCTGTGGCTCCTGCAGCTTGAATGGCCTGGGAGGTGAGCTCCCCTGTCACACCACCACGAGACTGCCACCCTCCAACCCCTCTCCCATCCCTCGTTCCAACAGCAGGGAGTGGGGAGCCTGTTCTGTGGGGGCAAGTGCCAGGACAGAGGTGTGGAGTGGCCACACAGCCCAGCGGAGGGCAGCCCTTGCACGCCAGCTGGTCCCTCCAGGAAGGGGTCGGGTGGGGTTTGGAGGCCAGGATTTTGGGAGGGCAGGTGGGAGGGCTGAGCTTCAAAGGGGAGCAGTCACTTAGCCACACGGGGACGTGGTGTGGGTGTCCCATCATGGGCTCCACAGACTGTCAGCGGCTCAGTGCTGCTAGGGGCCTGTGTGATCCCCCAAGGAGTGTGAATTTTCTTTTAAAAGATTGCCGAAGTCAACACAGGCCCATAAGTTTACAAGGTGCCCTTCCACCTTCCCCAGAAGTCACCATTGTCCAAAGGTAGGCTTGGCTCCCTGCCAGCCTTTCCTTGTCTGTACATGTACCTGTGTGTGTATATTTAGGGGTGTACACACATCGCAGAGGGGGGTTATTTTTATTTTTTTACTCGAGGGGGTACCTAGTGAAGCGGCCTGGCGTGAGCTTATCTCATCTTTAAGATGTGGAGTTCTCTGTGGAGCGAGCGTCCAGCGTTCACTCAGCCGGCCTCTACCAGCTGTTTTGCTGCCCGTTTCTGCTCCTGACAGACACGCTGGCCACCTGGCCTGGCATTCGGCAGCCGTGCACCTGCAGGGCCGGGAGAGGCCTGGGCCCTTGGCAGCCCCGGCCCCAGAGCCTGCCGTGTCCCATGGCTCCCCAGCCCACAGGGCCTCCTGCCCAGCTCCCTGGTGTGCTGGTCTGGAGGCCCTCACAGCTGGCCTCCAGGCCCTCCGCCCCAGCCCTGCTCCCTGACCCTGACCCCTCCTTACCCAGGGATGTAGTGAGGTTCTGGCGTGAAAAGGTTGTGTTTCTGAGTAGCTGTCATTTTGCCTCTAGCGGCCCTCGCTGGCTCCAGTCCCTTATCCAAGGGTCTGGCTCCTTCCCTGTGAGGGGTCCTGTTGCCTGGCAACCATTGTGAAGGAGCCCAGCACTGCTGGGCACTAGCAGGGCCAGGGGGCCTCCGGAGCCCTGTGAGTGATCCCATTTTACAGCTGGCACACTGAGTCCAGACTGGCTCCAGGCTGGGCTGGTGTTATGGTGAGGCGGGCTGGCCTGGGAGGAAGTCCTGGGAACCTCCGGGCTCAGAAGAGGGGCCTGGGCTTTTGCCACCCCAGGAGGCCAGTGGCTAGCCAAGAAGCAAGCCCTGCCCAGGGTGAGGCTTGAGTCTGGGCTTTCCCAGCTGGAGAGCTGTGTGGATTCTCTCCAGTCAGAGAGAATTTCACCTGGAACAGGGCATTATTTTACATTTTAAACAAATCCTGATTATATATGAATGGCTTTCTAACCATAAAGATGACTGTATAATAAAGGAAAAGATTAATAGGTTCAACCACATGTCAAATACTGACATGTCAAAAACTGAAAACTGGAAAACAAAGTTTGCAACAAGTGTTAAGAACAGATATATCCATATAAAAAGTTCTTACAAAACAATATGAAAAGTTGAGGCCGGGTACGGTGGCTCATGCCTGTAATCCTAGCACTCTGGGAGGCCGAGGCAGGCGGATTGCTCGAGGTCAGGAGTTCGAAACCAGCCTGAGCAAGAGTGAGACCCCATCTCTACTATAAATAGAAAGAAATTAATTGACCGATTTATATAGAAAAAATTAGCCGGGTGGCGCATGCCTATAGTCCCAGCTACTCAGGAGGCTGAGGCAGCAGGATTGCTTGAGCCCAGGAGTTTGAGGTTGCTGTGAGCTAGGCTGATGCCATGGCACTCACTCTAGCCTGGGCAACAAATCGAGACTTTGTCTCAAAAAAAAAAGAAAAGAAAAGTTAAGACCCAAGTAGAAAATGCATACATAACGTGAACAGTATTTTAAAAAGACCATAGTCAATAAACATATGAATATTAAGTTGAACCTTAATCAAATACTGATAATTGCAGCTCCTAAGGCTCATTGCTGGCAGGGTCCTAGAATAGCCTCTAATTTGGGAGACACCTCTGGAAAGCAGTCTGGTAACAGATCAAATCCACACATGACACTGCACACTTTGGCCCATTGCTGCCACTCTTAGGAATCCGTCCTACGGAAATGACCTGGTGTTTAGCTGACGATACGTGTACAATGCTATTCATCATGGTAGTGTTTATTACAGAGAGGAACTGGAGTTAACCTCAGTGTCCAATGACAAAGCCTTCCTTAGCAAAGTGTAACACAGTTGCGTTCACAGCCATGGCCACTGTCCCCAAAGAACACTGCACAGCTGGGGAGGGGGCCCTGGAGCACAGTCTGTGCACCCCTCACCCAAATGAAACATGTATTTCCTCAAGCACCTGTCCATGCAGGGCCAGGCGGGTCAGTGGGGAGGACTGCAGGGACAGGCTTGGTCAGGGTGGAAGAAGGCCCAGAGGAGGCTCCGTGGACCAGACATTCTTGAGCAGGCCCTGCCTCGGATTTGGGCCAAGGTCAGCTCCAGACAGGCTCGTGCTCGCTCAGGCTCACTACTCCTTTGCAGCTTGGCTGGGCAGCCCGGTCCATCTGTGACACCTTCTGGCCTCCTATGGCCTCTGTGCCCCCAGGCAGAAGACAGCTGCCCTGCCCCAGCCCTGCCTGGGCTAGCTTGCTTCTGGCATCCTCTTGGCCCTCTCAGACTCATCCAATGCTGTTGCTTCGCTTTTCCCACAAGTGGGTTTCTGGGTGGGGCAGCTGCTCCTTCTCCTCCTCCAGGGAGCCTTCATGGACTCCTCCCTCCATCCTACCCCCAAGAGTCTTTCTGGCTGGCCCCACACAGCTGGGCATCTGATAGGCCCTATGCTGGGGCCTCAGTTCTCCCAGAAGCCCCACTGGAGTGTACCCCACCCTCCCAGGAGACCCTGGAGTGCAGGAGAGGGGAAGGGGTTGGGACAGAAGGTGAGGAAGGGAGTAGAGGAGACTTTGGCCAGGCGCAGGTAGGGGAGGGGCTGTTGGGGCTGGAGACCCACTCAGGCAGGCCCCCCAGGACTGAACAATGCTTCTTCCCAGGGAGTCCCTGGCAACAGAGGGGTCCACTAGTGAGGTCACAGAACTCTCTGGGGGAAGAGCCCTTGGGGAAGGGAGTCCTGAGTCTCTGAAAATGAATTTTGACCAGAAGGCGGTGAAATTCCTGGCAAATTTTTACATCAATGGGGGCAAACACTGGACCCATGGACCTCTAAGGCAGCAGCCACTAGAGCCCGGCCAGTAACTTCAGAGGGGGGTGGGCAGGTTGGGGGGCAGCATGGTGGGGGTGGCCGGAGGGCTGGGTGGACAGTGGCTCTCTGTCTTCCTGCAGGCCCAGTGCTGTGGTGCTGTTGTCAGGCTCAGAGCCAGGGACATACTGGGAGATGTGGTCCTCAAAGACCAAGGAGGTCCCAGCCGTCCTCCGGATACATAGGGGCACCACCCAGGACTTCTCGCCTACCTACACCCAGACCCTGAGGGAGCTGCGTGAGTGAGGGTCCTGGCTTACCCCCCCACCCCGCGACACCCTGAGCTGGTCATGGGTGGGGGAGGGGCCTGCTGGAAGGAACCGGGCCCAGAGCTTGCTTCCCGTGGCCAGTGCTGAAGCGGCGGCCCCCCATCGTGACCGACCTGGATGTCCCCGGCCCCGCCAAGTACGAGGTGCCCAGTGCGTCCGTGCGCGAATCCTCTCCGCATCCCCGCTACAGCATAGGCCACAAGCACCAGGGCCGAGGTGTGTGTCCCGTCCCCGAGTCCCCACCCCGCCCGGGGAATGGGGGCCTCTGCCTCTGCCCTGAAGCCCCGTCTCGCCGCCCCCAACCCTTGCCTGAGGACCCCTGCGCCCCGCCTTCCCCCACCCGACGCTCCGCCCACTGCAGAGGGCGGCGGCCGCCGCGCGTGGCAGACCCCCTGGCTCCAGAGCGAAAGCCCCTTCACGCAGAAGGTCGACTTCAACCGGGAGCAAAAGGTGGCTGCGCTCGTCAGGAGCGGGTTCTACGGGGAGGGGGTGTGGGGGGGAGGAGGGGAGAGGCAGAGGAGGAGGGAGGGGCAAGAGGAGGGGCAGGGGAGAGGCAGGGGAGGAGGGAGGGGCAAGAGGAGGGGCAGGGGAGAGGCAGGGGAGGAGGGAGGGGCAAGAGGAGGGGCAGGGGAGGAGGGAGGGGCAAGGAGAGGGGAGGGGAGGGCCAGGGGAGGAGGGAGGGGCAAGGAGAGAGGGGAGGGGAGGGCCAGGGGAGGAGGGAGGGGCAAGGAGAGAGGGCGGGGAGGGACAAGGAGAGGGGAGGGGGCAAAAGAGGGGGGAGGGGAGGGGCATGGGGGAGGGGTATGGGGAGGGGCATGGGGAGGAGCCGCACGGGCGTGGGCGGAGCCCGGGGGCGGCCCAGCCGGGCCGGGGGCTAGGACTCCGCAGCTCTGTCTCTTTCCTCCTCGCAGTGGCCTTCGCCGGCCGACCACGTGCCTGTCAGCCGGTCGGCCTGCCCTGCCTTCAGCTTCGGGGGCCGCAGGCCCCCCTCCCAGACGGCGGTGGGCCAGGCGCGCCCCAGGCTGCTTGGGACCGGAGTGCCGCGCCTCCGAGCCCAGTCCCTGATCCAGGGTTCCCTGCGGGCGCCTGGCGAGAGGCGCCCCGCCCCCAATACCTACGATATCCTCCCGGGGTGCAGTATGCAGAGCGCCCGCTCGCCTGCCTTCTCCATGAGCCGCTCCCCTGCGTTCGCCTCTTGGGTCCGCTCCTGTAAGGAGGCCTCGAAGAGGGCGGGGCCAGGCCCGGGCCTGGGGGTGGGGTCGAGGGTCAGGACCAGGGTCCAGGGGCCCGGGGTGGGAGCTGGGAGCTGGGGACAGGGGCGGGCGCTGCTGTGGGATTGGGCTCCCAGACTCCTCTCTCTGTAGCTCAGACCCCGGGCCCGGGCCCGGCCGCCTACCAGGTGGAGGACTGCTACAACTCATGCTTCCCCTCCTCGCCGGGAGTGGTCATCCAGGGCGTGCGCAGGCCCAAGCGGCACGACACAGGCCCCTTCTGCACGCTCTAGAGCCCACTGGGCACAGCCTGCCCGGCCGGTTATCAAGTGGCCTCCTTTGGGGCTTCCCCCGGCCTGCCTCTGCAACTCGGCTCCCCTGGCCTGGCCCTCTGACCCTCTGGGCACCCCTGAACCACCTTCCTGGCCAGCTGATGCTTCTGTGGGCTGTGGACAAGGAGAGCCCAGCCCAGAGCCCCCACCTGCCCATCCCCCCATTATACAGAGATTTGTTGGTTCTTCTGAACTCTGTGGTGTGCCCATCCCTCACCCAGCCGGTAGTCCTGAAGATGTGGCTTGCTGATGGCCTGTCATTTCAGGCTTCCCTGTTGGGAGATCTCCATTCAGCTGTCCCTCTTGGGTGCACTCTTCTGGGGGTGGGGGTTGGGGTAGCAGCCTGGGGCTGACCCCAAGCTCCCTGGCCTCATACAAGGTGAGAAGGGAGCCCTGTGGGCAGTGCATGACACTCCCACCCAGCCATGCCACCCAGGAGACTAGTCCAGCTGCCAGTCTACCTGAGGGTCAGTCTTCTTGCTGAGGCAAAGAACTGACTGCTAGGATGGAGGTGGGGGCCAGGTTCCCTCAGCTGCCTGCCCAGCTTCCAGGGAGGGCTGAGAGGACCAGCTCTTAGGACCTGGCCCCACTTCCCCCAGGCCTTGACCTGAAGACCCAGTGGCTTAGTCACTTGTGCTCTGAGAACTCTGGCCCCAGGCTGTGCAGGCCAAGCTACAGGAAGTGAGCTCCCTTGGCCTTGGCCGGTTAGGCCTGCAGCAGCAGCAGGACTGCTGGTCCCCTCGTCACCTTTGGCCTGCCCTCCTACCTGGGCTGGGGACCGAAGACTGCTACCTGCAGGAGCCTCACCTGCAGCTAGTGGTTGCTCCCTTGGCTGCACCAGTTCCTCCAGGTGCCCTCCCTGCAACCCCTGTGTTCTCACCCTCCCCCAGTCCGAGCCCTGGGCCAGGCCCAGAGTTTGACATCTTCAAAAAGTTTCTGCAGCAGCTGCTGCCATGGTGTCAGCATCACCCTCTGCCGCAGAGCAAGCCAAGGCTCGGGGAATCAGCTGGGTGTTGAATCAGCGCAGCAGGACCTTCATGCAGGGGCCTGGGCCGACCAGCTCGGCCAGCATCAACACCAGTAGAGCTGTGGTAGCCCTGGCCCTGGGGACTCAGCCCCAGGTGTCGGGAACAGGACCCCTGCCTGTGGCTGCACCACGAGACACCCCTGGGATCCAAAGCTGAGAGTAGGAGTAGCAGAAAGCAGGGAGCAAGCTCCTCCATCTGGGTTGAGGAGGGAGGACTTCCTGGAGGAGGAGGTGGAGGAAGGGTCCTTTAAGGATGAGCAAGTTTCCTGGCTAGCAGGAAAGAAGTTTCTAGCAGAGCAAAACCTCAGCAGCAAAGGCACATGAAAAGGGAGAGGGTGTGGTGTTTGGTGTGGCAAAGGCTGGGAGAGGACGCAGGGCTGGTGTGGAGAGAGGCGAGCTGAAGGGGTGTGGAGGCTGCAGGGCTGAATCCTGGGTCCAGGAGCTTGCGCAGGTGGCACCGAGAGCCCACCTGCCGGAATGAGCTTCTTGCACCTTAAGGGCAAGGACTGTCATTCACAGCTCGATAGATAGACTCAGCCTGAGAGTCCACCATCTGGGGTGGCCCTGGCCGTCAGATCCTCACCTGCCACTGAGGACAGCAGTGGCTTGTGTTCCCAACGAGCCAGGCCCGGCCGGCCCCACTGGAGGTACCCTGGGGATGTCAGTCTTTGCAACAACTACACGGAGGAAGCCCAGCTCCAAGGAGTGTGCACCTCATGTACCTGGCGGGACCTGGGTGCAGGGGGCTTCCAGGGCGGCAGTGCTCCGTTTCCTCACGCAAAATACCGGAGCTGCTGTGAGACAGCAACAGCGTTTTCCGTGATCATAAAAATAAAATTTATGGCCCGGGCGCGGTGGCTCACGCCTGTAATCCTACCACTCTGGGTGGCCGAGGCAGGCGGATCGTTTGAGCTTGGGAGTTGGAAACCAGCCTGAGCAAGAGCGAGACCCGTCTCTACTAAAAATAGATAAAATTAGCCGGGCGTGGTGGCTCATGCCTGTAGTCCCAGCTACTCAGGAGGCTGAGGCAGGAGGATAACTTGAGCCCAGGAGTTTGAGGTTGCTGTGAGCAAGGCTGACGCCCCGGCACTCACTCTAGCCGGGGCAACAGAGTGAGACTCTGTCTCAAAATAAATAAAATTTACTTGGCCAAAATGTCAGTTCTTAAATTTATAAGGCAGGTCGATCGCGATAGGCGCCCTGGCACGCGCCCAGCGCTGTCTTGCAGCCCAAGGGCATGGACAGCCTGCAGCCCCGCCTGCCTCGAGCCGGCCTGGAGCGACCGGCGCCCCCTGCCGCCCACAAGCGGGTCTGCTCGGCACAGCGGGCTGGGCGGGGCCAGAGGCGGGAGAGGGGCGCTGGCGGGCCCCGGATTGGCGGGCGGCGTAGGGGCGGGGCATGCCTGGTGGGCGTGGCTGCGTGGCGGCCGGCGCGTCGTCCCGGCACCGCCCCTCACGCGCAGTGTCGTAGCTCAGCTTCTCGCCAGGTGAGGGCGCCGCTGCCAGGAACCCGCGCGCGGCGGCGGCGTTGTTTCCCGGGGCCGGTTTGGCGGGCGGACCCGGGCTGTGTGGGACGGAAGTGGGTGGCTGCGGGACCTGTGCAGAGCGGCGCTGCGGCCGGGACCTGGCCGAGCTGGAGGGCGCGGGGGAGCGGGGCCCGGGCGGCCCGCGAGGCCCGGGGGAGCGGGCTTCTGGGGCGCCTGCAGCGTCCGCCGCGGCGCCGGGGGAGCGGGGCGGGGATGGGGCGCCGAGCCGGGCGGCGGCCGGGGCCTCGGCCATGTTCGCGGGGCTGCAGGACCTGGGCGTGGCCAACGGCGAGGACCTGAAGGAGACCCTCACCAACTGCACGGAGCCGCTCAAGGCCATCGAGCAGTTCCAGGTGAGGCAGGGCCGCGGGCGCCGGGCCCAGGGGCTGCCCGGGGCGGCGGGCGTCTGGCCAGGGGGCGAGGCGCCTGGGAAGTTGGGAGTTTTCTGGCTTTATTTTGATAGCTGCGTTCTGTTCCACCGAGGAGAGTGCGGGAATGTCCTGAGCTGGGACCCCGTTGCTGGAGGACGGGGTGGTTTCCCGTTTTTGCGGTTGCCGCCAGTGCTGCTGCGAACCTCCGTGGACACATTTCTTTGTGGACTCGGGGCATCTGGGTGCATGGGTAGACTTGGCTGCGGTTGCAGCTTCTGTTGTCGCTCCAGTCAGCCAGATCTGTCTGCATTCACTTCTTCCTCAGACAGAGAATGGCGTGCTGCTGCCCTCCCTGCAGTCGGCCTTGCCCTTCTTGGACCTACATGGGACGCCGCGGCTGGAGTTCCACCAGTCGGTGTTTGATGAGCTGCGGGACAAACTCTTGGAGCGAGTGTCAGCCATTGCCTCGGAGGGGAAGGCTGAGGAAAGGTAGGTCTCCACTTGCTAAGGGTGGGCAGATGAGATGTGCAGCCCACTTCGATGTCCCGTTACTAATCAGTAACGCGTGGCATCTGTCATCCTCTTGGTACAAGGTACAAGAAGCTGGAAGACCTTCTGGAGAAGAGCTTTTCTCTGGTCAAGATGCCATCTTTGCAGCCAGTGGTGATGTGTGTCATGAAGCACCTGCCCAAGGTAAGAGTCAAGGGCCGGTCTCCTGCCTCCCTTTGGTTGGTGGAAGTAGCATTGTGCACGTGGTCCAGGCAGCTGCTTAGCTCCAAGGAGGTTTGATATGCTGCCGTCCCAGTGAAGCTCTGTCCTGGCTTCTGCCAGATAAGCCACATGGAGACTGAAGCTTGGCACTTGAGTCGGAGTTGGGGCCCTTTCTGGGAAAGAGCTGTTGGTATTCAGCATGTCATTCCCACCTACTAGGGCCTGCGGTGCCAGTCATAGATGCCCCTATCCGGTGGAGCTGGGCTCGAGGCAATCTCTGTGGCCTGTCTTGACGGAGACGCAGGGACACAGACGACTCACAGGAGGCCTGTGGTGTCTGTCGTGCAGGTTCCAGAGAAGAAGCTGAAGCTGGTGATGGCTGACAAGGAGCTGTACCGAGCCTGCGCCGTGGAGGTGAAGCGGCAGATCTGGCAAGACAACCAGGCCCTGTTTGGGGATGAGGTCTCCCCACTGCTGAAGCAGTACATCCTGGAGAAGGAGAGTGGGCTCTTCAGCACGGAGCTCTCCGTCCTGCACAACTTCTTCAGTCCTTCCCCCAAGACCAGGCGCCAGGGCGAGGTGAGGGAGGGGCGAGGACCTGTGGCAGCCCCTTCAGCTGCCTGGAGAGTGACTCCTCGCTGTCCTCACATGTTTGGGCCGTTCTGCTTCTGAAGGACTGGGCTTGTACGCGTGGCCAGAGAGAAGCTTTGTGATTTCTGTGTTTGTGTGTGTTTTGCTTTACAAAAAGTGACATGTGAAGAATGTTAAAATCTGCAGAAAGGCTTTTAATGAAAAGTGACAACTACTGCCCCCCCCCACTTTTTTTTTTTTTTTTTTAAGACAGAGTCTCATTCTGTTGCCCGGGCTAGAGTGCCATGGCATCTGCCCAGCTCACAGCAACCTCAAACTCCTGGGCTCAAGCAATCCTCTGCCTCAGCCTCCTGAGTAGCTGGGACTACAGGCATGCGCCACCATGCCCAGCCAAGTTTTTCTATATATTTTTAGTTGGCCAATTAATTTCTTTCTTTTTATAGTAGAGACGGGGCCTCACTCTTGCTCAGGCTGGTCTCGAACTCCTGACCTTGAACGATCCTCCCACCTCGGCCTCCCAGAGTGCTAGGATTACAGGCGTGAGCCACCATGCCCAGCCGCTCCCCCACTTCTAAACAGCAAGTTGTTTGGTTCTTAAACTTTCAAATGGTTAAATAAGTTGTTAATGTGGTTGATAATGAGTTCTTCGTTTTTCATTCTTCAGAAGACAGGGTGTTCAAGGTTCTACCCATTAGTAGCACTGGCATTATTCTAAGCTCCAGTTTGCAGTTATTGGCTTTCTTGAGATCTCCTTATTAGCTACTTTCAGACTAGCACTGCTCAGTGTAAAGTCTCCGTGGGGAGCTGAGGCCTCGTGGCTTGTCTGAGGGAGATGCAGGGACACAGGCACCACTGACAGTAGGCCTGTGGTGTCGTGCGGGTTCCTGAGAAGAAGCTGAAGCAGCTGTAGAAGTTATTCAGAATTTCCTAGTATCTACGTTAAGAAGGAAAAAAAAGGAAAAAAATGAGATCAGTTTTCTTTCTTTTTATTTTTTTTAGAGAGAGGGTCTCACTCTGTCACCCAGGCTGGAGTGCGGTGGCGTGAGCACAGCTCACTGCAGCCTCCAACTCCTGGGGTCAAGTGATCCTCCTGTCTCAGCCTCCCAAAGTGCTGGGACTCTAGGCGTGAGCCATCCCCGTGCCTTCTAATATGTTTTCTTTAGTCTAGTGTATTCAGAGTATTACCTCTTGGGGTGTAATCGACGTGAAAGCTTATTATCGAGTTATGGTGCCTTTTCATTGGTGGTCAGTTAGTTTTTGAAATCAGTTGCATCTTTCACTCTTATAGCACATCTCAGTTGTCAGATTTCAGATGCTGAAGAGTCAGGTGTGATTCGTGGCTCCGGTTGGGCAGGAAGGGTCCTGGCCACGCACAAGTGGCTGGTGGAATTGTGGTGGGGGATGGCTATCTCCACCCTCCTGCCTGTTCCCAGCTCAGACCCTTTATAGGCCCCTTTCTCATCCCCTTGCTGTGAGACAGAGCCCTCAGCCTCTGCATGCTATAAGGTCCCCACGCGTCCCCAATCTTTTTCCCACCTGCTGTCCCTCCTGTCCCAGTGGCTTAGTGCCACTGCGATCTGCCTCGTCCTAGGTTGATCCTCTCGCACAGTTATGTTTTAGATACGTAACAAACGCAAACCGTAGAGCAGCCAGGACAGCAGGAAGGTTTTCAGGGAGAAGGTTCCTCCCCGGCTTCCCCACTCCCCCTTGGCAGTGGGCGCTGCCCTGGCCCCGGGTGCGACACTGCCCTGCATGTTGCTGGTCACTGACCCTGTCTGAGGCCCCCACTGTGGGGCTTGTGTCTCCAGGTCCTGCCTCAACGCTGGTGCTCCTGGAGGGGGGTGTCTGTGTCGTCTGATCCCACGGGGCCCCACCCGGCCTCTCTCAGACCGGACGTGGTGCTGCGGTGTCCCCATCTGCTGCTCCTGTGGAGGGCGGTGGTCCTCCGGGTCATCTTCCCCGAGGTTCCCGATGGTCTTTGGTTTCTTCCCTGTCCCAGCTTTCAGCTCTGCCCTCTGTCCTGGACCTCACGTTCTTCCTGGAGTTTCTGCTCTCACGTGACAGGCTGTTTCTGGGTCTGCTGCTTAGCTGGTGGCCTGCACTGTGGGTTTTGTTTTATTTGTTTTTTTGAGTGGTGACCTGCTATATGGCCCAGGCTGGTCACGAATTCCTGGGCTCCAGTGATCCTCCCGCCTTAGCCTCGCAGGCAGCTGGGACTGCAGGCAGCGCCACTGTAGCGTGCCGCACTCATTGGACTGTTCTTTACGTTCCTCAGCTTTCTCTTTTTGGTTTCATCCTCTTTTTGTTGGGGCCCATCTTCCAAAAGAAACATTGACAAAAGCGTTCAGAGTCCTAACACACCTGAAATTTATTTTGTTTTGACGACACAGTTGATTGGCTAAATTTAGAATGGTAGTCTCAAGATTTTGAAGGCCTTTCTCACTGTTTCCAGGCCTCTGCTTTTGCAGTTGAGTCTGAAGCTGTTAAGATTCTCACTACCTGGTTGGTGGCCTGTCTTCTTTCTGGAAACCTTTCAGTCATTGTTCTTGGTGCGCTGTGATTTTCCAGTGCTGTGATGGCTGTTAACGCACTGCCCTGCGGTCCTCGGGTGTGGGTCGGTTGTTTGGGCTGTGGTTTCTGTACCCAGCTGGCCTACGAGTGGGCTGTTCATGGTGAGGTGAGTGTGGGTCCCTGAGGCAGGCACCTACAGCCCAGAGTGGTGGGGGCTGTGCAGGTTCAGCCCATCGGGTCCCTGAGACCTGCTGGCCAGAGTCCGTGGCAGGGGCCCTGTGGGCTGAACTGCTGGGCCAGTCACTGGCTCCTGCCCCCCCCCCCCCTGCCTTCGCCACCTACTGTGTCCAGCCTGGTGCCTGTTGGGCTTTTGGTGTGTCCACCGTCCTGGGATGGGTGAAGGCTGTTAGCCAAGGCCAGCTGGCAGCCAACTGGAGCTTTCTTGGTCGGCTGTGGCAGCAGGACCGGAATCTCTTGAGACTCCCGTGTCAGAGGAAGGGTGAGGCAGATGACCCCTGCCAGGCTTGGGCACTGTGTCCCTGCACAGCCCTTCAGTGGTGAGGGGACTCGCATGTTGGTGTTTGTGCGCCAGACTCTAGGGGGCTTGGCCTCTGCTCTGTGGCCCTGGGTGCTGGTCGTGGGACAAGAGGTGGCCACACAGCCTCGAGCTGAGGGGGCCGACCTGGGCTGGGGTGGGCAGCCTGAGGGAAGGGCAGCGAGGCTGCACAGGCCCTGGCCCAGGCCCCGGCCCAGGCCCCCAGGCTGTGGCATCGTGGCTGTGTGTCCCTGTCTGGGCCCTAGTCTGTCCCTCGCTGGCAACCGACAACTTCCTCGCACAGCTGCCTCTGGGCCTGGCCTCCACCTGACCTCACAGGCAAGGGACTGAGGTACTGGCAGGAGGTCACAGCAGTCCTAGACCAGTGGCTTTTCAGAGAACCATGGGGACTGATGTGGAGTCAGCACTTTAAAAATAACGTGGCCAGGCGCAGTGGCTCATGCCTGTAATCCTAGTATTCTGGGAGGCCGAGGCGGGAGGATCGCTTGAGCCCAGGAGTTCGAGACCAGCCTGAGCAAGAGCGAGATTCCGTCTCTACTAAAAATAGAAATACATCAGCTGGACAACTAAAAATATATAGAAAAAATTAGCTGGGCACGGTGGCACTTACCTGTAGTCCCAGCTACTCGGGAGGCTGAGGCAGGAGGATCGCTTGAGCCCAGGAGTTTGAGGTTGCTGTGAGCTAGGCTGACGCCACGGCACTCACTCTAGCCTGGGCAACAGAGTGAGGCTCTGTCTCAAAAAAAAAAATAAAATAAAGTAAAAATAACAGACTTGCCATGATCAGACGGGGGACCAGCGACTCACCAGAGAGGAGGAAACACTTTGTACCAAAACACGTAGAAAGGACAGCTGTCCTTGGGCTCTGTGTGCCCTCCCCGGGATGGGGCCTGTGGCTGATGGCGGGTCTTGCTGCCAGGTGGTGCGGAGGCTGACGCAGATGGTGGGGAAGAGCGTGAAGCTGTACGACATGGTGCTGCAGTTCCTGCGCACGCTCTTTCTGCGCACGAGGAACGTGCACTACTGCACGCTGCGGGCCGAGCTGCTCATGTCCCTGCACGACCTGGACGTGGGCGACATCTGCACCGTGGACCCCTGCCACAAGGTAGCGCCACCTCCCGCTCCTGGCTTCTCTCCTCCCCTCGGTGCAGGTGGTCCGGGGACCACCCGGCTCCACCCACCCATCGCCCCGTGTGCCGGCCCCTGGGCAGCTCCGCAGGCCCCCACTGGGTGTCGTCCCGTGGCGTCTGAGCCAAGACCTGGCTGTCCCCATGACGCTCTCTTGCCTCTTGCAGCCCTTTCTCTGTTTCAGTGGAGCGCAGGGCTGTGGCCACACCTGACCCTTGCTCTGGCCTCCTCCCAACTTTCTGCTCTGGCCCTCCCCTGCCCCAGAGCTCCTGGGGACTCTGGTGTCACATGCTCAGCCTTTCACGGCTTGGAGGGCTGCAGTGACCGCCCCACACGAGGGGTGCCGTGAGGAGCCCCTCTTCAGAAAAAACAAGTGTCACCTCCTCGCTGTGCACCCTGACCCTTGCTGCTTTTGCCCCGAGGCACGGGGAGTGCTCTTTGCAGTCCTCGGGCCGGCGGCCTGCGCCTGAGCCTGAGCGAGAGGAGCGTCTCAGTGTCTGGCCACCCTGGGGGTCCGGCCACGCCCTGACTGTGCTTCCCGCAGTTCACCTGGTGCCTGGACGCCTGCATCCGAGAGCGGTTCGTGGACAGCAAGCGAGCCCGGGAGCTGCAGGGCTTCCTCGACGGAGTGAAGAAGGGCCAGGAGCAGGTCCTCGGGTGAGGGGCGCTTCCACGGGTCCTGGTCCCCGGGCTGTCTTGTGGCGGCTGGTGGAGCACCTGGTTCCGCCGTGGGTCGCTAGGGGGTGTTCCAGCTTTAGGACTGCTGCCAGGCACTGTGGGATCGGTTGGTTGCTCAGGATGAGTCTGGGTAGGAGAGCCCCCCTGCACGGACCTCAGGGCCCATGGCTGGGTCTCTGGCACCCACAGCAGGGCGGGGCCTGCCTACAGGCTGAGGGTGGGAGTGCAAGTGCTGTCTGGTCCCACCCCAGTCACCGACCCTGTTAGAATTGTCTCTGGAGGACCCTGGCTGGATTTTGTAGAGTCCAAGTCAGATTTTCAGAACCAAAATGTGACCTTAATTTTTTTTTTTTTTTGACTTTTTAACTCTTTAGTGTGAAAGATCTTTGAGTAAGTTAGATTATGAACCTTAAGCTTTTCTTTGAAAGAAATCCAGAACGGAACCAGCCTGCTCTGTGTGGAGAGGCTGTCTCCCTGGAGCCAGTCCCAAGGTCCCTGGGGGCGGCTGGGGTTCCCGAGTTCATGCTGACAGATGGTTCCTTTCAGGGACTTGTCCATGATCCTCTGCGACCCGTTTGCCATCAACACGCTGGCGCTGAGCACCATCAGACACCTGCAGGAGCTGGTTGGCCAGGAGACGCTGCCCAGGGTGAGTGCAGGCTGCTCTGGCCGCTGGGTGGGCGTGTGGGCGTGGGCTGTAGTGGCCACACTGCGATGGCCCAGCTGAAGGCCACGCTTCCCACGCGTGAGATTGGTATGTCGTGGCCTTGGGCACCAGAGACCCTACTGGGCAACGAGCGGGGTCAGAGCCCAGGATGCCGGTGGCTGGCGCTGAGGCTGCTGCTCCTGCAGGACAGCCCCGACCTCCTCCTGCTGCTCCGGCTGCTGGCGCTGGGCCAGGGTGCCTGGGACATGATCGACAGCCAGGTCTTCAAGGAGCCCAAGATGGTAACGTGACTCCTGTGGGCCGTATGCGGGGAGTGGAGGGCAGGCTGGGTGTTTCTGGGGCCCTTTTGGTCCCAAAGCTTCCTTCCTGGAGGCACCAACCTTCCTTTTGGGAAAACGCCTGCTGGGGTGTCCTGGGGCATCTCCAGGGACTGGCTGGCCACGGCGTGGCTGGTTCCGGCGTGGCAGCTTCTCCACGTGGACCCAGCCCAGGAGGGGCTTCTGGTGGGCAGCCAAGCTCATGGCTGGGTTAGGGGTTCAAGGAGATAGCACTGGGGTGGGAGTCTCAGGAGGTGGAAAGGAGGGACCTAGGGACCAGGAAAGTGGGGCGTGGGGCTGGGGGCGGGTCCGCAGCCCACGGGCTCCCTGCCCCCAGGAGGTGGAGCTCATCACCAGGTTCCTGCCGATGCTCATGTCCTTTGTGGTGGACGACCACACCTTCAACGTGGACCAGAAGCTCCCGGCCGAGGAGAAGGCCCCCGTCACGTACCCCAACACGCTTCCTGAGAGTTTCACTAAGTACGGCTGGACGAGGGCTCGAGGGGAGCAGGCGGGAAGGGGTGTCCGGGTGGGGTGTGGCAGGGTGTGGGCAGGTCTGACCGTGCCCCCCGCCCCTCGGGCAGGTTTCTGCAGGAGCAGCGCATGGCCTGCGAGGTGGGGCTATACTACGTCCTGCACGTCACCAAGCAGAGGAACAAGAACGCGCTGCTCCGCCTGCTGCCGGGACTGGGTGAGTCTGCAGCGGATGCCTGGCTCCTGCGCCCCGAGACCTGCTGGCGAGGGCCCTGGGGCCCCAGAGCAGTCGCAGATGGCCCCCCTCCCATCTCCGCCTGCGACCTCACTAGCTTGGTTCTCACCTTCAAGTTTGTCTGCAGTTCACTTTGGTAGGGAAGTGAGCGGGGCTCACCTCTGTTTTCAGATTCCTCCCTGGGTCTTACAGTTCTTTGGCACAAAAAGGTGATGCAGGAACCACCTTTATTTTGTCCTGATGGGCAGCAGGCTTCAAAGGCTAGAGAAAGCTCGTGACCCAGCCCCCCAAGGCAGTGGCATGCCCACTTCCCCTGGGATCCTCTAGCGGGGAGGGGTGGGTGGTTACAAGTCAGGAAGAAGAGGGAAGGGTCCAAATGGACCCCTTCAAGAGTAACGCAGGGGGTTGGGGATATGGGGCCTCTGTAGCATTCTGTGTCCTCACCATGACACAGGCCCTGGGGTCTTGCTGACTCAGGGGTTCTGTGGTTTCTTCAGAAAGATCTTGAAGGTTTTTTGCTGGCTCGGTCCATGTTGTGCTACTATAACAGAATAGCCAGGACAGGGCCGTCTGTAAAGGCAGGGATTTCCTACGGTTCTCCAGGCTGGGAAGTCCAGGGTCAGGTGGCTGCATCTGGTGGAGCCCTTTTTGCTATGTCATCCTATGGTGGAGGGCGGCAGGGCAAGTTGGGGTGCACAGGGTGGTGGGGCAGACAAAGACAGACAGAGATAGAGACAGAGACAGCGAGACATTCAGAGACAGAGACATTAAGAGACAGATATGCAGAGACAGAAACGTTAAGAGAGACATTAAGTGACAGAGACAGATAAACAGAGACAGAGAGGCATTAAGAGACAGGCAGACAACTAATATATATACAAAAAATTAGCCGGGCATGGTGGCGCATGCCTGTAGTCCCAGCTACTCGGGAGGCTGAGGCAGGAGGATTGCTTGAGCCAGGAGTTTGAGGTTGCTGTGAGCTAGGCTGACGCCATGGCACTCACTCTAGCCTGGGCAACAAAGTGAGACTCTGTCTCAAAAAAAAAAAAAAAAAAAAAAAAAAAGAGACAGGCAGAGACAGATGGAGAAAGGGGCACACTTATCCTTTTATCAGGAACCTGCTCCCTGGCATTAATCTGTTCATGAGGGCAGAGCCCTGGCAACGTAGTCACCTCCCAGAGGTCCACCTCTCTGCACGGTTGGCCGGGGTCAGGTTTCCAGTGGGTGAACTTGGGGAGCACGGTCAGACCACAGCACTTGCCAGGTGTGTTTCCCGGCCGCTGGTGTGTTTGAGGATGGCATGTGCATCTGTCTCCCGATCTCCGTGGGGAGGAGGCTGTCTGGGGCTCTACTCTGTACCCAGCCACCGCCTAGCTGAGCGCTCTCAGCCTGGTGTTGATTTCCTGTGGCTGGAACCAATTACCACAAACCTAGTGGCAAAAACCAACACAAACATCAGCCTGCGGTTCTGGAGGTCAGAGGTCTGGAGCGAGGCTCATGGGGCCAAAATCGGTGTGTGGGCTGCTTCCTTTTGGAGGCTCCAGAGAGAGCCCCTTCCCACTGGGCACAGGGCACAGCTCGTTTGTTTTTCCATACTTGTGAGAACACAGCAATACTTGACTTTGAATCGCCTTGTTCTTCTGTTCATCTTAGTACTATCATGCTCCGCGTGCTGTTTCGGCCCGTGATGGGCCGAGGAACCGCGGTGGTCCGTGAGGTCATCCGCCGTATTTTACTGTGTCTTTTCAGTGTTTAGAGGCACGAATACTCATGCTGGTGCCACTTGCCCACCATGTTCGGCAGGGCACCGTGCTGCCCAGGTGTGTAGCCAGGAGCCTGGCGTGGGCCACCCGGGTCTGTGCGAGTTCTGTGCGCGTCACCCTCGTGCAAGGACGGCATCGCTTAACCACGCGTTCCCCAGAATGTCCCCATTGTGAGTCTGTGCGCGACTGTCCTTTTGTTCCTTTCTCTCGTCCAGCTGTGCTGGCTGGAAACAGGCTAGAAACCGCCGTGTGGCTTGTCCCACCTTTGGCTGGGGCGTCAGCGTCCCCCAGGACGGTCTGCTGCCCCACAGGCCGGATGTGTCTTTTTGATCACCTTTGGGAAGAGCTCACGTATTCTTACATTCTTAGTGGGTTCTAGTAAGAGCAGATGCCGATTTCTAGAATTCTTTCCTGTTTATTTTTTTACTTTTACGGTGGGAATTTCTGAACAAATGGAAAATAGGAGTACGGCCTATTTGGTGAAGACCCAGGGTGATTGCCACCATCCGTGGGTTGGTGCTTGGCTGCCTGCGGCTCAGGGTGACGTCTGGGTGTAAATCCGAGATGTCCTGATGTGCGGGCTCCAAACACTTACGTGGCATCTCTACAGAAGGAGGCTTTTAAAAACTGGCATAGGCCGGGCACGGTGACTCACGCCTGTAATCCCAGCCCTCTGGGAGGCCGAGGCGGGTGGATCGCTCGAGGTCAGGAGTTCGAGACCAGCCTGAGCAAGAGCAAGACCCTGTCACTACTATAAATAGAAATAAATTATCAGGACAACTAAAAATATATAGAAAAAATTAGCCGGACATGGCAGCACATGCCTGTAGTCTCAGCTACTTGGGAGACTGAGGCAGATCGCTTGAGCCCAGGAGTTTGAGTTTGCTGTGAGCTAGGCTGACGCCTCGGCACTCTAGCCTAGGCGACAAAGTGAAACTCTGTCTGGAAAAAAAAAAAAAAAACCTGGCACAGACCGTGCTCACATCTGAGTTTGGTTCACTGGTTTCTTTGTGCCAAATGCCCAGCGGCACCCACCATTCCCTGATGGTCTCATGGCGTTTTTGTGCCAATGGTTCAAATCAGGATTGGAGAGGGGTGCCGGTGGTGCACCTGAGTCCTGCCTACTGGGGCAGAGGCAGAGGATGCTTGAGCCCAGGTGTTTGAGGCTGCAGTGAGCCGATGATGCCACCACACTCCAGCCTGGGCGACCGGGTGAGACCTTCGCCTCCGAAAGAAAAAGAACAAATCGGGGTTGGGGTGGAGCCACCTCTGCTGTGGCATTGACCCCGAGCGCCTCTCCTGACCTGGGGACTCGGACCTGCTGGAGGAATCGGGGCACAGGACAGGATCTTGCTGGTCAGGACCATGTGCCTGCCTAAACACCCTGTGACTATGCTGGCCTCAGGCCGCCAAGACTGGTCACCTGTGTTGCAGGGGTGTGTCTTGGGGGGCCCGGCCTCCCCGATGAGTTCTGGGCATTCTAGGGTGCAGGTGGCACCGGCCGGATCTGTCCTCACGAAGTCCCCACTGCTCCCTGCTGTCGAGAAATGTCCCGTGTGCACACGTACCCCCACCTGTGTGGCCTGGCCGGGGTCCTTCTGGCATCTGGCAATGGGAGGGACTGTCCTCCCTCCCTGCAGGTGACCCTGTGTGCCTCTCGGCTCCCGGTGGCTTTGGCTTTCGTGCCATTGGTCGAGAGAGAGAGATTCATCTTTGGGTACTTTTGCCACCTCTGTTGTGTTTGCTGTCTGGCTTCACAAAAAGAATATGGACATTTTTCTTTGTTGTCTTTCCTGTGGAATAATTGAGATGGTAGTTTGGTAGAACTCGTTCGAGACGGGCACTTTGGCACTTTGCTGCGTTGCTTCTCTAGTTAGTGAGTGGTCTTTTCGGGTTTTCTCTCTTCCGAAGTCCTGTGGCCCGGCCTCAAGGCCGAGAGTCTTCCTCCAGCCCTCCTGTCCCTCCCCCCCCCCCAGGGCTTAGTCCTGCTTCCTCCACCCCTGGCCAGGCCCTTACCCATCTGTCTAGTGAACTCTCCGTCTCACCAGCCAAGACCCTGTTCTGACCTCAGGTCAACTGAGAGCCCATCTGAGCACCCCTAGGGCTGACGCCTGCTCTGGTTGCAGTGGAGACCTTTGGTGACCTGGCCTTCAGTGACATCTTCCTTCACTTGCTCACCGGGAACCTTGCGCTTCTGGCTGATGAATTTGCCCTGGAGGATTTCTGCAGCTGCCTCTTCGATGGCTTCTTCCTCTCGGCCTCACCAAGGTAGATGCATGGGCCGGGGCCAGCCAGGCACGGGGCTTATCTTTGCTCTCTGATCTTGGCCACGGCAGCCTGGGAGGTGGCTGGTTTCCCGTCCTGCAGACAAGGGGCCGTAGGGGTGTCTGTGCTGGCCCTGCCAGGTGGCTAGGGCGGGCTGTCTCAGAGGCTGTGCCGCCCTCGTGTGGCAGGGCCTGAGAAGGAAGCAAGGTCTGTGGCCGCCCCCCCTTTCCCAGGAAGGAGAACGTGCACCGCCACGTGCTGCGGCTGCTCCTCCACTTGCACCCCAGGGTGGCGCCGTCCAAGCTGGAGGCCCTGCAGAAGGCCCTGGAGCCCACAGGCCAGGTGTGTGCCCCCCCAGGGCTTTGTGAGTGAGTGCGCCTGCGCAGAACCAGTCTCCTGAACGCACCTGCGCAGCACCAGCCTCGGGTGCTCACCTACGGGGCCGACGCTGGCTTGCAATGGTGTCTGGGGGGGCCCGCCCTGTACGCCTTGCCGCCCCCTAACCACGGCTTCCCTGCAGAGTGGAGAGGCCGTGAAGGAGCTTTACTCACAGCTCGGTGAGAAGCTGGAGCAGCTGGACCACCGCAAGCCCAGCCCGGCCCAGGCTGCGGAAACGCCTGCCCTGGAGCTGCCCCTCCCCAGCGCGCCCGCCCCTGCGCCCGCCCCTGCCCCCGCTCCTGCCACGCTCTGAGGCTCCTCTGGGGGCTGCTCGGGAGTGGGGCCCTCCTCGGGGCGAGTCCTGGATAGCTCGGAGAAGAGGCTGACCTTGGACCCACACAGTACAGGCAGTGGCTGCTCCTGGGCTGGGGGTGCTGCCATCCACTCGTGGGGCCCGCGTGCCTGCCCCAGGGCCCTGCTGGCGGGAGCACAACGCCTGCTTGTGCTCTCACGGTGCGGAAAGCCTGTCGCGCCTGCTGAGCACCCAGGGTTTGCGTGGGGCCGTAGCAGAGACAGACGGCAGTGGTAGGATTAGGAAAAACCACCTGCTTTCCAAGGGGCAAGGGCGGGGCCTGGGCTGACGGGGCGGAGCCTCCCCGGGAGGCTGCAAGGGGAGGGCGGGGCCACCATGTTGGTGCAACTTGGCAGAATCCCCGGGTTTCTGGTCTCGGAGCCTGGGGAGGCGGTGCTGCTGCTCTGGTGGAGCGCAGGCGCAGCCTCGAGCCCGGCGCCATAGTGCACGGTCCCGCTGACCAAAGGGCCCGCAGGCAGCCTCCCTTCCCTGCAGTGACCACATAGCAGATGTGTAGCAGGCTTGGCAAAGAAAGCCAAGGCCCCCACATGCTGCCTCAGTTTACCTTTGGAGCCGAGTGCTCCTCCTTGTTCAGCTGCACCTTCCCGAGCTGCCACGTGGGGGCAGCTGGTGCACACGTGAAGTTTTCATTTATGTAAATAAACGGCATTTTGGTAAATTCTGTGATGAGTTGTTTCTGTGCTGGCTGTGGACATAGCGTTCTCATGGGGTCTTAGGCCTTGTGGGGGTGACAGCTCCTAGGGGAGGCTGTAGGAAGCCCCCGCTGGGCCTTGCAGACGGCTCCTTTCCACATTGAGTGCAGGTGAGCAGCCCCCCTCACACACACACAGAAGAGGAGCCATGAACCCCTAGGAGGACTAGGATAAGCCCAAGGTCATAGGCAGGGCTGGAGCTGCTCTGAGCAGAAGAGGCCACTCAGCTGGGCAGTGGTTCTTGGTGGCATTCCCTGGGTGGCTTAGGGAAAGATGGCCCCGTGCCATGCCACACTCCGCTGTCTCCTCAGGGACACCTGCTGGGCTTGCTCCGGTGTTGCACCTGCCAAGGCTGAGTCAGTCAGGAGCCGTTGAACGTGATATAAGCCCACCCTACAGTGCTGGGTCAGGAGGGGTGGGCAGGGGACACAGTGTGGGGCTACCCAGGATGGAGAGGCTGGCCTGGCCCAGCTGGGGAGGCTGGCACATGGGCTCTGTGCGTGGTTAGAAGGCAGGGCCATAGGGTTTCCACACGGACAGGAACTCACTTGGTGGGCTGTCAGGACCATTGGGGCTGTGGAGCTGGACAGGTATTGCAATGGGGTTCTGAGCTCAGGACTCAGCCAGGGTGTAGGTCTGACGTCGTTGGCCCGTGGTGCTTGAGGCATGAGACCCAGCTGGTGAGGCTCTAGGCTGCAACCAGGCAGGGCTGGGGGTGTGGGCAGCTGATGGGGGCATCTCAGCAGCCCAGGGAGGAGGGTCAGGCTGTGTGTGGGTCAGCCATGGGGGAGTGAGGGGGGAAGAGAAGCCTGGAGACTACATGAGAAGCAAGGGGTGGGGTGTGGGCGCTTGGGCCAGGAGTGCATTTTTATTTTATTTTATTTTTTTGAGACACAGTCTCACTGTGTTGCCCAGGCTAGAGTGCCGTGGCTTCAGCCTATCACAGCAACTTCCAACTCCTGGACTCAAGCGATCCTCCTGGCTCAGCGTCCCGAGCAGCTGGGACTACAGGCATGCACCACCATGCCCGGCTAATTTTTTTTTCTATATATTTTTAGTTGGCTAATTTCTTTCTATTTTTAGTAGAGACGAGGTCTCACTCTTGGTCAGGCAGGTCTCGCTCTTGCTCAGGCTGGTTCCGAACTACTGACCTTGAGGGATCCACCCACTTCGGCCTCCCAGAGTGCTGGGATTACAAGCGTGAGCCACTGTGCCCAGCCTTATTTTGGTTTTTTTTTGAGGCAGAAGAAATGCATATTTCTAGGCTGATGGGAATGAGCTGGCAGGGTAAAAAATGGACAGCACTGTGGGGTGGCTAGAGCAAGGAGTGAGCCAGAGGGGCCGTCATCAGGGAGGGACGCGGCTGGCAGTGCAGGTGCTCCCCGGTACCTTTCCAGCAACTTCCACTTCCTCAGTCTGGGCTGGGAGGCAGGGCAGGGTGGAGGTGTGGAGGGGAGTGGACAAGGAGCAAAGCGGAGGTGTGAGGAGCAGCCATGAGCAGACATGGACGCCTGGTGTGTGGTCCCTGGTCTGTGTGCAGGGCCCTGAGGCTCATGGTCGAGGTGGAGGTGGACAGACTGGACGGTGTGGCTGGGCTCCTGTGGCCTCGTCCAGGTGTAGGCAGTGTGGGTGGGAAGCTGGCTGCCCAGGCCCTGTAGCCCCCGCATGGGGCTGGGCATCCTTCAGGGGCCCTGGGAGAGCTGTGGGAAGGGAGCAGGCCTGTCTCTCCCTCTGCCAGCTGCCTCTGCCAGCAGCCGACCCGCCAGACCCTCAGGTCCACAGCCCAGCACCGTCACCAGGGGGAGGCAGGGGTGGGGGAGCTCATGCCTAGGGCCTGCCCTTGTGGGTCAGGTATGGATCTGAGCCCTGAGCACCTGGTACCCCCATTCCGGGAGGCCTCCCTCCCACCTGCCCACCCAACCACAGCTTTGCTGCTCCCCGGGATTCATAGCCCATCATTCACACCACAACCAGTGTCCTTAGCTTCTTCCCCGAACGGACCCTTCATCTCTCCCCCAGGCCGTGCCAGTGGCACTGTTCCCCTCAAGGCCCCCAGCCCCCTCCTCCATCCTGGTCCTAGGGAACCTGGGCATGGGCTGCAGCACTATGGGCATGCCCTGAGAACCAAGGGTCGAAGTCCTCAAGCACCCAGCCCTGTGGGGGGGGGGGCGCAGCGGGTCCCTGAGCACCAGGCCTGCCTGCTGGAGGGAGCCTGTGGTTCCTCCCCCAGGGAGCTGGGCTTGTGGGGAGCAGAGACAGACAACCCTTCAGACCCTACATCCTGGAGAGAGCAGATGCCCCTGGCCCACAGTGGACTTTCCCTGCTGGGTGGGTGCAGGGAGGTGAGCAGAGCCTGTAAGGAAGTCCAGGGTGGCAAAGGTGTGGCAGCAGGAGGGGCCCAGGCTGGCAGCGGGGAGGATGGGGTAGGCGCAGTACAGACTGGGGGCCCTGGCTTGGCTGAACGGCCCTGGCCAGCCCTGGAAGGAGCCAGGACCACCAGTACAGAGACGGAAGAGCCTACTCTTGGCCCAGGTTCTTTCTGAATTTGCTCTCCAATGCCCACAGGGACGCTGAGCCACATGTGAGGGTTAATTCCCAGTTCTAGAACATCGTCCCAGCGTGTGCTGTCCTGTCTTGGGCAGGGGGCTCCAGGCTGAGGGACAGAGGAAGGGGGAGGAAAACAAAGTAAGCCCTAGTCTGAGGCCCCCAGATGGGGGTCAGAGGAGGGAAGAGAAATGGGGGAGAGAATAAAGGAGGCAGTTGGGGGGCTCTCAGCTGAGCATGACCCTGCCTGTCCCTCCACTCCTGCTCTGTGGGGGTGGGTCAGGCGGCTGGAGTGGGCGTCCCTGGAGGACAGCTTGAAGTGCAGGGAGCCCAGGTGTGGGGGAGGGCATGAGGGAGGAGCCTGGACTGGGCGTGGAGAGCACAGATGGGAGGTGACTTGCTGGCCAGGGCAGCTGGGCAAGCCAGCAGGGCCTCCCCCTCTGGCGCCTCCGTCCAGCCCAAGTCCCGCCTGGCCGCACCCCCTGACTCACTTCCTTTGCACAGAAGCGGAAACCTACCCAGAGCTTCCTCTCCTCGGATGCTCCCTGGGGACCCACAGGTGCTGCTGCCCCCTCCAGGCCTGAGCGGGCCCAGGAGGCCCCAGGACACTCTCCCAGGGAGCTTGGCATTTCCTGCTTCCTGAGCCACAGGCCCCAGCGTCTGGTGCGGGCAGGGGGCCGTGCAGCTGGGGGAGCCACTGCTGCAGGTATTGGGGTGGGTTGGGGGCGGGGGCCAAGGCCAGCCCCTGCCATTGGGGGTCCCTTCCCTGCCTGCCTGGGCTCTTCTCTCTGTCCACCTTCCCCCACCCCACCAGCCGCTGTCCTGTTAGTATTGGGAGGACCCCAGTTTTGGAGTGGAGGGCTGGGGGAGCGCTGGGAGGCCTGGGGCCCATTCTTATAATCCTAATTTCCGGCCAGACACCCCCACAAGTGTTCTCGAGTGTGTAGGGGGCGCCTTTGAACCCCCGGGTGTGCTACAGCCTCTAATCCCCGTGGGCCCTCCTGGAGACACAGTCCCGTGGGAGCTGCGGGTGGGGGCTGGGTCGGGTTTGACCTTTCTTCACCCTAATTGGCGCATGGTCGGCCACTGAACTCCGCCTCCAGGAAGCAGGTCGGCCGCTGATAAGCTGCACCCCCCCCACACGCCACCCCAGCCACTTCCTCAGGGCCCGTGGCCCTTTATCAGAGGACCTGAGAGATTTGCATTGAGGCCGGCGGAGGAACCGCTTCCCGGTCAGCCGGCGAGGCTGGGGCCAGGCCCTTGCCGGGGCAGCCCAGGGCGCACCCCGCGGGGCTCCCGGGGTAAGCTCTCTTGGGGAGGGTTCCAGCCGGCTCCTGGCTGCGGCCGCGGGATGAGGCCAGGCGGGAGTCCAGAGACCCTCCTCGTCTTCCTGTTGCAGGGAGGGCGACCTGCATGCCGAGCGCGCGCGCTCCTGCGCCATGGACCACGGCCAGCCCACCCTGGAACCCGCGGCCGAGGCCCCCCGAGCCTCGGGCCCCTCTGTGATCGCGCCCGTGCGCGCCGTGCTGCGCCTGCGCCGCCGGGTGTGCATCCTACGCCAGCGGCGCCTCCTGCCGCCCAGCGCGGGGCCCGACGCGGGGACGGGGACGCCCAGGCTGGGCTTCAGCTCCGGGGCGTCGCGCGCTAACCTGGACCAGCCACAGTTCTTCACCTTCGATGGCCTGGCGGAGCTGTCCTCGAAGACGCCGCGCAAGAGGCGCCGGCGCAGCCGCGTGGTGCTTTACCCGGAAACCTCACGCAAATGTCGGCCGCGGGTGGAGCGCAGGAGCCGCGCGCAGCGCTGCCTGCTGCTGCTCGTGGCCATCGTGGGCTTCCAGGTACTCAACGCCATCGAGAACCTGGACGATAATGAACAGCGCTACGACCTCGACGGGCTGGAGAAGACACTGCAGCGCACCGTGTTTGGCCAGCCAGCTGCCGTGGGGCGCATCGTGGCGCTGATGCGAGACTACCTGGCCACGCACGTGCACAGTCGTCCGCTTCTCCTGGCGCTGCACGGGCCCAGCGGCGTGGGCAAGAGCCACGTGGGCCGCCTGCTGGCACGCCACTTCCGCGCCGTGCTCGAGGACGGCGCGCTCGTGCTGCAGTACCACGCGCGGCACCACTGCCCCGAGCCGCGCGCCCCGCAGGACTGCCGCGAGGAGCTGGCGCGGCGCGTGGCCGACGTGGCGGCTCGAGCCGAGGCGGAGGAGAAGACGCCACTCCTGGTGCTGGACGAGGTGGAGCTCATGCCGCGGCCGCTGCTGGACGAGCTGCACAGCCTCCTGCAGCCGCAGCGCTCCCACCACTTCCACAACGCCATCTACGTGCTCCTGAGCGGCGCTGGTGGCGCCGAGATCACGCGCTTCGTGCTGCAGAACGCGTCCCGCGCGCTGTCCCTGCGCGCCGACGCCGCCCGCCGGGCCAGGGCCGCAGCTGCGCAGGCCGAGGAGGACCTGCGCGCCAGCTTGCGCGCACTCTTGGCGCGCGAGCACCCGCTGTGGCAGGCCGCGGCCATCGTGCCCTTACTGCTGCTGGACAAGCGGGACGTGGTCAGCTGCTTCCGCGACGAGATGGCCGGCGAGGGCTTCTTTCCCGAGCAGGCCCGCGCCGAGCGCCTGGCCGCGCAGCTCAGTTACTACCGGGTTGCTGACCGTGAGTTCGCGGTCACCGGCTGCAAGCAGGTGGTGGCGAAGGTGAACCTCTTGTAGCGCAGGCACAGGACTGCGGGCCAGCGGGCCTGAGGGGACGTTTGGGTGGATGGTGGCAGTAGGAAGCCAGTCGAGAACCCTGCGGCCTTGTCCCAGGCCCCCTGGTTTCCCTAATAAACTCACAGTGGGAGCTACAGAGGCTGGTGGGGGTGGGCCAGCCCTGCGCTCTCCAGTTGCAGTCCCACCCCCCCTCAGCCCTGGGTCTGTCCCCAGGGTCGCTTTCCTGTCCTTGACTTGGCCACGGTCCTCAGCAGCAGGTCCCAGGCGTGGGCTGGCTGTTGTCAGGCAGCCCGGGGAAGTGGGCAGTCTGTTCTCAAGGTACGGGTCGGGTCTGGGGTGTGGGCAGCTCCCAGCATCACACCATGGGGATGTGAACCCCGGCTCTAGGGAGCTTTCCGCAGCTTCCCGCCCACGCGCACTCAGTGCCAGGGTGGGGACTTCACCCCTGCCACCCTGACCCTTTCCTGGCCTCTGGCTCTGAAGATGACACCCAGTGGGGTCGCAGCCAACGATGGCGACGGTGACAGTGCTTGGGGTCCTCACCCTTGGCTCCGCCCACCCCGTGCTCTGAGGCTCGCATTGCTGCAGAGGGGAGGCCACTCCCCTCCCCCCAGACGCCCACCCTCAGCCTGGCCCCTCCAGGTCGGGCTCACCAGATGGTCTGTGCCCCTGGGACCAGGGGGTGGAGCGCAGGCCTCCGTGCACCTCCGCTGACAGCGTGGGCCGTCTGGCCACCCCGGTTGCGCGGACTTCCAACCCCGCGCCTCTATAGCCTGTTGTGCCCCAAGTTCTGCCCGGGCCGCGCCCTCTGCACAGAGCGCCCTCCCTGAGCCTGCCCGCCTGGGCGCCCTAAACCTCCGGGGCTCGGAGCACACACTCCGCCTCCGGGAAGCCCTCCGGGACTCCCCTCGCAGGTGGGCTCGCCGCGCCCACGAAAGCTTTAGCGAAACGTGCCTTGGGCGCTTTTTCCGCCGGGGGGGGGGGGGGTGGCCGGGGAAAGGCTTCCCAGGGGCGGCAGTCGCCTGGGAAGGGTCCTCACCTCCACCCGAAGCCCGGGCGGCCTCAATGCTGCCGCCTCGTGGCCGAGCCCGGCTCAGCCCCGGGAGCCGCCGAGGGGGTGGCCTCTGCAGTCGCGCGGGCCGCCCGCGTCCTCTCCCCGCCACCCCTGCCCCGCCGCCTGCCCCTCGACGGTCCCCGCCGAGGCCCGCCCCGGAGGAGCGCACCGTCCAGCGGGAGGGAAACAGGCGCAACACCCTAGAAGTGGGGTCGGCTTCCCGCCGGCGGTGCAGGCGGGGCTGTGCCAGGGGCGCCCGGTCCCGGGAGCGCACACGCACCTGAGCTGCGCGCACGCGTCCCCCGCCCCATACCTGAATTCAGTCGGACCCCTGCCCTTGGAGACCTGCTCTGCGACCGCGGTCACCAGCACTGGTGTCCCTAGAAGGGCTGGCCGGCTTCCTGAGCTGAGGTCCTGCCGGTCTCCGGAAGGATCCCGCCTTCACTCCCACCCCCCATACCCGTTCTGGCCCTGGGGGTGGTCTGGGGACCCGGGCGAGGTCTGTCCGGTGGAGCCCGCGATCCACGGCGCTGGGAAGTTGGTATCTGTCTGGGCAGATGCAGCGCGGAGATCCTGGGCCTAGAATGGAGCGGCGGGGGTGAGGGTTGTCGCGTCCTGCCCAGATAGGCCTGAGGAATCTGGGGGCTCTCTGGGGTCTAGGGAAGGAGTCTGGATCCCCGGGTGGTACCAAAGAAACTTCTGCCCCCTTGGGGTTGGGCAGGGCGGATGGCGAGCTCTTGGGGCCAGAGCTGCGTTTCAGCCCAGCTCTGTCCACTGTAACCCCACTTGCTGGGTGCCTGGGGAAGGACACCCCCTTCCCCCCAATATCTGTCCGCTGAGCCTGCACTGGGGGTGTCCCGCTCTGCTGCCCGGGGGGCTTTGTGTTGATGCTTGAAGGTTGTGTGTAACAGACCGCGAGAGCTGCCGAGTGGGAGGTGAGCTTGCCGGCGCACCATGAGTGATGTCGGGGTCTCCTCACTTCCCACAAGGACTGTCACCTCCCCTCCCACAGAGCACCTGCCCTGGGTGTGTGCTGCCCAGCCAAGCGTGGGACATTCATTCCCCCGTTCTGTCAACACCACCCACCTGGCGTCTACTCCTATCTGAAGTCTAAACCTATGGGGAATTTTATCTTTTTATTTATTTCTAAAAATACTACCTTGAGGCCAGTTTTTGTGCTTAGGAAGAATGTGTGCTGAGTGCCGGGGGGGCTGGTTGTGTGCCAGGCCCGTAAGTCACCCTTGTTAATAAATCGTGCTGTTCCAATCTGACAGCCTCCTGTTCATTTTGGGTTTCGTCCGCTTGACCTATTAATAATCGGGACAGGCCTGTTGAAATCTTGCCATCCAGTGGTAGATCCATCAATTTCTCTCCAAGCCTCTATCTGATAGGCCACCCTAATTTTTTTTTTTTTTTTTTTTTTGAGACAGAGTCTCACTTGTTGCCCAGGCTAGAGTGAGTGCCGTGGCGTCAGCCTAGCTCACAGCAACCTCAAACTCCTGGGCTCAAGCAATCCTTCTGCCTCAGCCTCCTGAGTAGCTGGGACTACAGGCATGCGCCACCATGCCCGGCTAATTTTATATATATATACATTAGTTGGCCAATTAATTTCTTTCTATTTATAGTAGAGACGGGGTCTTGCTCTTGCTCAGGCTGGTTTCGAACTCCTGACCTCGAGCAATCCGCCCGCCTCAGCCTCCCAGAGTGCTAGGATTACAGGCGTGAGCCACCGCGCCCGGCTTCACCCTAATTTTTGTTTAAAAAAATGATAAACTTGTGAAGAGGGAAGTGGTGCTGACCGGGAAGCTAGTGGAAGGGCTGTGGGGTCATGTGAGTTCTGCAGCTCAAACATTCAGGCCTTCCAGGAAATCCATAAATAACTAAAAAATTATTTTCTTTAACTGCCCTAGACAGGTGCTGAGGGTAGACTGCCCAGGCGGGGCATGTGGGAAGCTACCAGCTCATCAGATTATCCCAAAAGGTACTAGCTGGTTTCCCCCATTAGATGTGAGTAGCTCATCTGTGTGTAGTTGTCTCTGACTTACTCTCTGACATCCTCTGTGTGTTATTAGGTAGTGACCATTTTGATCTCTAGTAATGCCCTTTTCTTAAAGTCTGCTTGTCTGATACTAATATTAGCCACTGCAGCTTCTATACCTGAAGTTTCTTTTCAGTTAGTATTTGTTTGGGATATATTTTCTAAGTCTTTCTTTTAATTTTCCAACTATATCTCTCTCTTTTTTTTTGAGACAGAGTCTCACTTTGTTGCCCAGGCTAGAGTGAGTGCCCTGGTGTCAGCCCAGCTCACAGCAACCTCAATCTCCTAGACTCAAGCAATCCTGCTGCCTCAGTCTCCCGAGTAGCTGGGACTACAGGCATGTGCCATCATGCCTGGCTAATTTTCTCTATATATATTAGTTGGCCAATTAATTTCTTTCTATTTATAGTAGAGACAGGGTCTCACTCTTGCTCAGGCTGGTTTCGAACTCCTGACCTGGAGCAATCTGCCTGCCTCAGCCTCCCAGAGTGCTATGTATCTCTTTTAAATAGCAAGTTGTTGGGCTTTTGACACATCCAACTTGACAGTCCTGGTCTTTGAGCTGCCGGGTTTTTAGTCCATTTACATTTATTGGGACTGTTGATATTGATACATTTTTTTCCATTACTTTATTTTATGCTTCTCAGTTGTCCTACTTTTGCTATGCTTCTTTTTTTCTTCTTTTCTTCTTCTTCTTTTTTTTTTTTTTTTTTTGTAGTGCTTCCTTCTCCTCCTTAATCCCAAGTATTCCATTTTTTCCCTTAACTGGTTTGGAGGTTATACCATGAACACATAACTTAACAAGTTTTACACCCTCCCCTGGACAGTACAAGAACTTTAGGTCACCTGAGTGCTAATTCAGCCCACTCTCAACTTCCGTGCCATTCTTATCAAGTATGTTAATTCTGTCCTGTTTATATATACCCACATATCAGACATTATTATTATATTTAATTGTTATTGATTTGTATTTAGTTGATTTGTTTATGAAATAGTTTCTTCTTTTTCAGATGTTCTGTAATTCCTGCTGTTACAAACCAGGTTTTCAAGCTTCCATATGTGCCTGTGAATCATTTCTGGGCTCTTTATTCGGTTCCATTGGTCATTTTGTTTTCCCTGGGCCAACACCACGTAGTCTTTTTTTTTTTTTAATTTAAATGTCATTTTTACTTTCTTCTCTCTCTTTTTTTTTTTTTTTTATTAGAGACGGGGTCTCGCTCTTGCTCAGGCTGGTTTCGAACTCCTGACCTTGAGCAATCCGCCCACCTCGGCCTCCCATCTCTCTTTTTTAAATGTTATTATTATTATTATTATTGTTATTTTTTATTTTATTTTATTTTTTTTGAGACAGAGTCTCTCTTTATTGCCCAGGCTAGAGTGAAGTGCCGTGGCGTCAGCCTAGCTCACAGCAACCTCAAACTCCTGGGCTCAAGCAATCCTCCTGCCTCAGCCCTCCGAGTAGCTGGGACTACAGGCATGTGCCACCATGCCCGGCTAATTTTTTTCTATATATATTAGTTGGCCAATTAATTTCTATTTATAGTAGAGACGGGGTCTCGCTCTTGCTCAGGTTGGTTTCGAACTCTTGAGCTCAAACGATCCTCCCGCCTCGGCCTCCTAGAGAGCTAGGATTACAGGCGTGAGCCACCGTGCCCGGCCTTTTATTATTTTTAAGGTCAAAAAATGAAGATAGAAAGATAACCACGTGGTCTTAATTCCTCAGCTTTATGTGTCTGCCTCACTCACAGCATCTGGCAGGAGTTCCACTTTGTTCTCAGAGTCTCTTGGTTATCCACAGGCCTTTTGCTTAGAACTTGATTTTGTCAGATTCTTTAAAAAAAAACCTGTAGGATTTGATTGGAATTTCATTGACTCTATAGACCAATTTGGACACTATTAATATCTTTACACTATTACAGGTTAAATCTCCAATCTATGAAATGCTTGGCTACAGATGTGTTTCAGATTTCAGATTTTTTGGATTTTAGAATATTTACGTATACATAATGAGATATCTTGGGAATAGGACCCAAGTACTGATTTTCAGTAAATTTAAAGAGTTGTGCAGACATCACCACACTTCAGGCTTAGAATAGTTCCATGACCCAGAAAGATCCTTCATGCCCATTTTGAGTGAATTCCTGTTTCCATGCCTGCCTCAGACAATTACTTATCATTTTTGTCTACAGATTTTCTTTTTTTCTTTTTTTTGAGACAGTCTCACTCTATTGACCAGGCTAGAGTGCTGTGGTGTCAGTGTAGTTCACAGAAACCTCAAACCCATGGGTTCAAATGATCCTCCTGCCTCAGCCTCCCAAGTAGCTGGGACTATAAGCATGCACCACCATGCCCAGCTAATTTTTTGTATATATTTTTAATTGGCCAATTAATTTTTTTTTTATTTTGTTAGTAGACATGGGGTCTCGTTCTTGCTCAGGCTGGTTTCAAACTCCTGACCTTGAGCGATCCGCCCCACCCATCTTGGCCTCCCAGAGTGCTATGATTACAGGCATGAGCTACCATGCCCAGCCCTGCTTTTTATTTTTGAGAAAGAGTCTTGGCCGGGCGCGGTGGCTCACGCCTGTAATCCTAGCACTCTGGGAGGCTGAGGCGGGTGGATTGCTCAAGGTCAGGAGTTCAAAACCAGCCTGAGTAAGAGCGAGACCCTGTCTCTACTATAAATAGAAAGAAATTAATTGGGGGCATGGTGGTGCATGCCTGTAGTCCCAGCTACTCAGGAGGCTGAGGCAGGAGGATTGCTTGAGCCCAGGAGTTTGAGGTTGCTGTGAGCTAGGCTGATGCCACTGCACTCACTGTAGCCTGGGCAAAACAGTGAGACTCTAGCTCAAAAAAAAAGAGACAGAGTCTCACTCTGTCACCCAGGCTAAAGTGCAGTGGCGTCATCATAGCTCACTGTGACCTCAAACTGGGCTTAAGCAATTGTCCCCGCTCAGCTCCCAAGTAGCTGGGACTACAGGTGCATGCCACGCCTGGCTAATTTTTCTATTTTTTGCCGAGATGCAGTCTTGCTCTTGCTCAGGCTGATCATGGACAATAGTTTTTTATAACGAAGAACTGGAAGATCTAATAAAAAAAAACAAAAACAAATGGTAAGTTTGGAGTTAAAAAAGCACAGTAACTGAAATGAGGGCTAGACTAGGGAGGTCCAACAGCAGGTTTGAAATGTCAGAAAAAAGAATCAGTAAACTTGCACCTGTGGTCCCACCAACGCAGGAGGCCAAGGCAGGAGGATGCCTGAGCCCAGGAGTTGGAGGCTGCAGTGAACTGTGGTTGCGATCAGGCCACTGCACTCCAGCCTGGGCACGAGAGAGACTCTGTGTCTAAAGGAAAGAAGCAGTAAACCTGAGGATAGATTAGTAGAAACCACCCAGTCTGAAGAAAGGACAGAAAGATTAAAGAAAAATAAACAGAACAGGCATGGTGGCTCATACCTGTAATCCTAGCACTTTGGGAGGCCGAGGCAGGAAGATCGCTTGAGCCCAGGAATCTAAGGTTGCTGTGAGCCATGATCATGCCACCGCACTGCATTCTGGGTGACAGAGCAAGACTCTTGTCTTAGAACAAAAAAGGCCGGGCGCTGTGGCTGACGCCTGTAATCCTAGCACTCTGGGAGGCCGAGGCGGGAGGATCGATCAAGGTCAAGAGTTTGAAACCAGCCTGAGTGAGACCCCGTCTCTACTAAAAATACAAAGAAATTGATTGATTAACTAAAAATATATCTAGAAAAAATTAGCCGGGCATGGTGGCGCATGCCTGTAGTCCCAGCTACTCGGGAGGCTGAGGCAGCAGGATTGCTGGAGTCCAGGAGTTTGAGGTTGCTGTGAGCTAGGCTGACGCCACGGCACTCACTCTAGCCTGAGCAACAAAGTGAGACTCTGTCTCAAAAAAAAAAAAAAAAAAAGAACAAAAAAGTGTGACCCCTGAGATGGGGAGATTACTCTGCAGTGTCCAGGGGCCCCCCGTCTAGTCATGTGAACTCTTTAGGGCAGAAACCTCTTCTCGGCTCCTCATGGCCTCAAGAGCAGACGCAGCCCTGCTGAGACCTCAATGTTATTTTTTACTTTTTAAATTTAATTGTTTTCTTTTTTTTTTTTTTTTTTGAGACAGAGTCTCACTTTGTTGCCCAGGCTAGAGTGAGTGCCGTGGCATCAGCCTAGCTCACAGCAACCTCAAACTCCTGGGCTCAGGTGATCCTCCTGCCTCAGCCTCCCAAGTAGCTGGGACTACAAGCATGCACTACTATGCTGGCTAATTATATATATATCTTTTTTTTTAATTGTCCAGCTAATTTCTTTCTATTTTTAGTAGAGACGGGATCTCACTCTTGCTCGGGCTGGTCTTGAACTCTGGACTTCAAGTCATCTACCTGCCTCTGCCTCCCAGAGTGCTAGGATGACAGGCATGAGCCACCATGCCGACCCATACCTTGATTTTAGCCTACTGTGGCCGGGTTGGGACTTCTGAGCTGCAGAACTACAGGTAATAGGCTTGTGTTGTCTTAGGCCACTGAGTTTGTGGTAATTTGCCATGGCGCCAACAGAAAACTGACACAGGTATGCTGATACCAAAGCCAGGCAAAGACTTCACAAGAAAACAAGATTTCATCCTTCATAAATAAGGATGCAAAAGTTCTCAGCAAAATATTAGAAACTGAAACAAATAGCATAGAAAAAGGATTATAGACCATGACCAAGTGAGATTTATCCCTGAAGTACAAGGTTGTTTTAACATCTGAAAATAAATGGATGTCATATGCTGTATCAATAAAGGAAAGGACAAAACCCACATGATCTTCTCCATAGACAAAGTAAAAATATTTGACAAAATCAAACACTCATTTTTTTTTTAATTTTTTTTTTGAGACAGAGTCTCACTCTATTGCCCAGGCTAGAGTGCCGTGGCATCAGCCCAGCTCACAGCAACCTCAAACTCTTGGGCTCAAGCGATCCTGCTGCCTCAGCCTCCCAAGTAGCTGGGACTACAGGCATGCGCCACCACGCCCAGCTAATTTTCTCTATATATTTTTAGTTGTCCAGCTAATTTCTTTCTATTTTTAGTAGAGACCCAACACTCATTCCTGATAAAAACTCTCAGCACACAATAGTTTTTCTCAAGCTGGTTAAGAGCTACCAACAGGTCCACGGCTGACACCCACTTAATAGTAAAGGACTCAGTGCTCTGCCCCGAGGACTTCTGCTCCAAGTGGTGCCGGGAATCCAGCCAGTGCAACCAGGCAGGAGAAAGAAATAGAAAGCGTAAATATTGGAAAGGAAGAAGTGAAGCCATCTTTATCTTTATAGAAACATGACCCTATAGATAGAAAATCCTCAGAAATTCACACAGAAATTACCAGGACCGATAAGCAAGTTCAGCAAGTTCAGGACACAGGATAAATATGGAAAATTCAATTTTATATGAATTTTATATGAATCTATATGGCAGCCATGAGTAACTTGGAAATAAAAATTCACAAAACAATTCCATTTGCACTAGGATAAAATACTTGGGAATACTTTTAACAAAAGAAGTGCAAAGCTTTGCACTGAGAAATGCATGTCTGTGGATTTGAAGACCCCAATGTTGTTGAGTGGAAGTTCTCCCCAAATCGATTTCTAGAGCCCATGACATTTCTATCAAAACCTGGAAGTCCCGTTTGCCCCAGAAATTGACAAGCTGAGTTTAAAATTAATATAGAAAATCAGGGACCCAGAATAGCCAAAGCAATCTTGTAAACTAAGAACCAAGTTGGAGGATCACACTTCTCAATTGCAAAAGCTGAGCCTAAAACTACAGTAATCAAAAGAGTGTGGTTCTGGCCCAAGGACAGACAGAAGATTAGTGGAACGGAACTCAAGAGTCCAGAAATAGTCTGGGCGCGGTGGCTCACGCCTGTAATCCTAGCACTCTGGGAGGCCGAGGCAGGCAGATTGTTTGAGCTCAGGAGTTGGAGACCAGCCTGAGCAAGAGCGAGACTCCGTCTCTACTATAAATAGAAAGAAATTAATTGGCCGACTATTACATATAGAAAAAATTAGCCGGGCATGGTGTAGCACGCCTGTAGTCCCAGCTACTCGGGAGGCTGAGGCAGGAGGATTGCTTGAGCCCAGGAGTTTGAGGTTGCTGTGAGCTAGGCTGACACCACGGCACTCACTCTAGCCTGGGCAACAAAGTGAGATTCCGTCTTAAAATAATAATAATAATAAAAAAACAAACAAACAAAAAAGTTCTGTGGACAGCTCACTCCGGAGAGCTCCCGCCCACCCTTTCTAACAGCTGCCCACAGATTTTTGGACTTGCCTAGCCAGCCGCTGCAGTTACCAACGCCAATTCCTTACAGTAAACTCCTTAACATGCACCCCCTACTAATTCTGTTTGTCTGGTTGACCCCAACTGACGTGGGTGTCAAGGGAACTCAGTGAGGGAAAGGTAGTTTTTCCAAAAATGGTGCTGGGACGATGCATTATCCACAAGCAAAAAGATTAACTGAGACCCTCGCCTCACATCCCGACAGAAATGAGCTCAACATGGCTCACAGGCTAAGCATGAGAACTAAAACTATGAAATCACTTAGAATAAAGCATCGTGGGAAACCTTCATGACCTTGGGTTAGGCAAAGAGTTCTTAAATACAACGTTAAAAGCATGATCCAGCTTGAGCAAGAGCAAGACCCTGTTGCTACTAAATACAGAAACATTAGCCGGGCATGGTGGCGCATGCCTGTAGTTCTAGCTACTCGGGAGGCTGAGGCAGGAGGATCGCTTGAGCCCAGGAGTTTGAGGTTGCAGCGAGGAGCTGTGATTATGTCACTGCACTCTTTCCCGGGGTGGCTGAGTGAGACTCTGTCTCAAAACAACAACAAAAAAAAAACCAGCCCCCCTCTCCCGCCAAATACAGAAAGCCCTATTGTTTTCTATCTTGAAAGTTTGAGGAAGTTTTAGAGCCATAGTATCTTTTCTTTCTGGAGAACGAAACATTTTGGGGACAGAGTAGACAGTGGTGGAGGACCACAAGGATGACTTGAAGATCTGAAAGGAAAAGCATCAGATTATTTGTGTCTGGAAAGGTCAGTGGTGGAGGTGAACAAACACACAGCAAAGTCTTCCTGGAACATCAGACTTGGGACCAGTCCTTGTTGCACCAACAAAATGAGCGTGTTTTATCATACGACAAGAGGATCAACTGAGTTCGAAATCACTGAAGTTGAACTGGAAACTATAACATACCTTGGTTCTTCCCAGAATGAAGTTTTATTTTTTTGTTTTTAGACAGAGTCTCACTCTGTTGCCCAGGCTGGAGTGCCTTGGTGTCAGCCTAGCTCACAGCAACCTCCAACTCCTGGACTCAAGCAGTCCTCCTGCCTCAGCCTCCTGAGCAGCTGGGACTACAGGCATGCGCCACCATGCCTGGCTCATTTTTTCTATATATTTTCAGTTGCCCAATTAATTTCTTTCTATTTTTAGTAGAGACGGGGTCTCCCTCTTGTTCAGGCTGGTTTTGAACTCTGGACCTTGAGAGATCCTCCTGCTTTAGCCTCCCAGAGTGCTGGGATTACGGGCGTGAGTCAGCGCGCCTGGCCTCAGAGTGAAGTTCTTAAGGCCCAAACTGACTTCCAGCAAGTGTTGCAGGACCAGGGCAGGCCTCTGTGTGGAGCCGATGACCATGAGCTGCAAGGTTGGGAGAAGCACCTCGGGCCTCCGTGGGCGGCAGAGCTCAGGGCCTGGGGAGGTGTCCGCCCCTCTCAGGAAGGGAAGCTGCAGAGGCCTCGCAGAAACTGCTCAAGCTTCCGGCTACAGAGCTTGCTGCCTGGCCTCCTCCTCCACGGGGCCCGCGGTGGGGGCGGGACAGGAGTGAACAGTTCTCCGGGCCCACGGAGACTGCCTGGGGCTGAGCTGGTGCTTTTGGCCCTTCTGCCTTTGAGGGAGACTCCAGAGCACCTTGACTTTTTTCTAAAAGGGACAGAACGTATGCACCCAAAAGAACACCATACAGACACTTTCCCCAGGAATGTGCAAAATTCTGGAAGCCTCTTTTGTGGAACAGCCTTCTGAACCAGTGGCCCATTCTTTTAAACACCCTTCGCTGTCAGCCGTTTTCGTGCTGTTTGAAACAATCCACAGTCATTTGGGACGGAGCCTGAGGACACGGCGTGCAGCTGAGCCGGGCTCTGGTGGTAAAAGGGACAAGGTGGTTTCCTAGTGCGGTTCAGGTAGAAGATCGGCAGCGGTGTTTGTTTGCCTCCCTGGGACGTGTGTAGCCACAAGACGTACAAATCGAAGGAAATGCACTACCGTGTTTCCCCGAAAATAAGACAGGGTCTTTTTTTTTTTTTGAGACAGAGTTTCGCTTTGTTGCCCAGGCTAGAGTGAGTGCCGTGGTGTCAGCCTCGCTCACAGCAACCTCAATCTCCTGAGCTCAAGGGATCCTCCTGCCTCAGCCTCCCGAGTAGCTGGGACTACAGGCATGCACCACCATGCCCGGCTAATTTTTTTCTGTATATATTAGTTGGCCAATTAATTTCTTTCCATTTATAGTAGAGACGGGGTCTCGCTCTTACTCAGGCTGGTTTTGAACTCCCGATCTGGAGCAATCCGCCAGCCTCGGCCTCCCAGAGTGCTAGGATCACAGGCGTGAGCCACCACATTCGGCCAAGACAGGGTCTTATATTTATTTTGCCTCAAGAAGACACCCTAGGGCTTATTTTCAGTGGATGTGTTCTATTTCTTAAGTACCGTACAACAATCTACATTTATTCAAATATAGTGAAATCGCCTTCTTCTGGAACATCATCATAACTCTCCAAATCCCGAATTCCATCCTGAATTTCTTGCGACTCTATTTCCTTTAGAACCATCAGCCCCAATCTCTCATGTGGAGCCATAGAGCTCTCACGGGGCAGATGAGAAGGGCTGCTCGTCTTCTTTCCTGCTCCATGACAAAATGCATGGGTTGTGCAGATGCATTGCATAGCCACATCCATCACCAGGTCTTATTTTCAGGGTAGGGCTTAAATTGCGCAAATGCTTAGAAATCCTGCTAGGGCTTATTTTATGGGTAGGTCTTATTTTCAGGGAAACATGGTAATTCTTGATATCCTGATGTTCATTGTGTGCTTTACCCTTAAATATTAGTGAGTTGACATCCTAAATCCTAGACTTATGTCGGGAAGGGGCTAAGTACCCTTTTTAATGTTCTCTGCATTTGTTAATAATTTGCATTACAAAGTTGAACGTCGATAAAAAGCTATTTGAAAACATCTTTTGTAAATCGAGATGTAATTCACATACCACACAGTTCACTGATTTCAAGTGTACGGTTGAGTGGTTTTTAGTACATTCACAGATTTGAGACAGAGTTTCGCTCTGTTGCCTGGGCTAGAGTGCCATGGTGTCAGCCTAGCTCACAGCAACCTCAAACTCCTAGACTCAAGCAATCCTCCTGCCTCAGCCTCCCGAGTAGCTGGGACTACAGGCGTGCGCCACCATGCCCGGCTAATTTTTTTTTTTTCTATATATTTTTAGTTGGCCAATTAATTTCTTTCTGTTTTTAGTAGAGACAGGGTCTCACTCTTGCTCGGGCTGGTTTCAAACTCCTGACCTTGAGCAATCGCCCTGCCCACCTCGGCCTCCCAGAGTGCTAGGATGACAGGCGTGAGCCACCGCGCCCGGCC